>NC_141044.1:6495000-6847500 GCF_052040795.2 Danio rerio
TGTGTTGTAAAGTTTACTGACTGCTTGACAGAGTATATCATTTTGATCATTTTGTTTATTATTTGAGAGCTTTGAACAGAGTTTTGAGGCAAAAGTTTCATTTTGCAAGAGGGTTTGTTAATAGTGCTTGAAGATGAGGTTTTGTGCTTAATGATATCAAAAAATGGAGAAAGAAATTCAGATTCAGAAATTGCGTTTTAGCAATCGAGAAGAACTGTAATAATTGACTGTAATGTAAAGTTTACACACCCTATTTTTAACACTGAAAAACAACATCTCCACTTTATACATTCTTTACAAGGAACCAAGGACTAACCCTCCTTTAACAGCTTTTTTTTTCTGGGTACACCTGGATGTCCATTAATCACAAATTCACTATTCATTTCTCCGCTCATCACTCTTTCTAGACCAACATCAAGCCTTGAAACCTGTTACAAAACATAAACAATCTCTCTGTCTTTGTGAACATCTGTGTTTGCTCGAACCGAAAACTCTCGTTTTTATGCAAACCCTTCCTCTTTCCTTCCCTCGACACTCCCACCTAAACAGAGCTGGACACACCCACTTTCCTGACTTTTTTTTAAAACTAGAAGGTGAGATGGGGTGGGGTATCATGGTGCTTTAACAATCCCTTTGTCCCGTGGCCACCATTGTTATCTATACAGTTTATTATTATTAATTATTATTGCTTTATCCTTAAATGTTGATATACGTAAATATACGGTTACTGGTTGTTTTTGTTTTCTACTATATCAATGGTCTTTAAATGTTCTATTTATTGTAAACATGACAAATGCTTTGGCAATACATATAACATTTGTCATGCCAATAAAGCAAGTTTTAATTGAATTCAACTGAACTGAACTGAGAGAGAGCGAGGCTGAAGGTGAACTGTAATTAAAGCAGACTCTCCCAGCTGTGCCGGCGTTTTGGCCTGGGCTCAATCTCTCCATGTGCAAACAGTGGCGCGCCGCGCTGTGTGTAATCTAATAACAACAGTCTGCTCACTGCTCAGGAAGCTCCATTATTGGATTGATTATGGAAAAAGGATTCAGAGAGGATGAATTGCACCAGTGCAGACACTTCTGTCATAATTAAGCTGGGGGAAAAAGCGAATGACAGGCACATCTGTAGGGGGTGCTCCGGCAGACCCCCACGGTTCCCTCAAACATGAGATGACATTAATCTTGGGCATGATTTAATAGTGAAGTTATAGGTCATTAAATATTTATTCTGCTTTATATAGCCAAGTTGATAAACACTTTTTGCTTTTCATTTATCTCTTCGCTCAACAGTTTTCTTCTTATTTTTTTAATATATAAAAGTATTATACAACCACCTTTTTTTAGTAACGAGTAATCTAATGAAGTACTGTTTCCCCTGTTACAACACCATTACCGTCACTGACAATAAAATACGCACTGCTATAATTGACATCACTGAATTGGTTTTCATGCAAGCAGTGTTTCTCTCAGCCACAGGACCTCTCTTTCTCTGGGGTGTGTATGTGTGTGTTAGGTTTAAAGTTTAAAGGTAGTGTTTGCGTATAATATAAGCACTAAATTTCCTTCGCTGAGCTGAAAGGCAAGAATATTTATCTAGTATATCATGCACAGAAAAAAAAAAAAAGTCTCTCTGCGTCAGTGACAAGTAATTCTAATCTAATGAAGCACCTCAAGGCGTCACATGCTGCCACTAAATTAGTGGCTACACAGGCGATAACGTGAACTCTGCTACCGAAGGAGGAGACAAAGCCTTGACGGCACAGCAAATAAAACTTAACTTTTCTCAACCGCAAACACTTATTACTCAGACAGAATTGAACAAAGTAATATTTTGATATATAGTAGAGAACATGCTGCTGTTGTCTCTCACATTGTCCCACAACAACATTACAATAGAGTAGATAACGTTTTATATTTATTTTATAGTCATGCCATTAGATTTATTTTTTTAAAGTAACACAGTAGTCACTTTCCCTGGTAATTGTTACATTTATAATTATGTAACTCCGTTACTAACTCAGTTACTATTTGTGGGAAGTAACTACTGTAGTAACTATAACTAATTACTCTTTTAAAGGAATGGGCTGAACACTGGGTAATTAAAAGTTTTAGTATTTTGAGATTCACAAGTGTTTTCTGTTTATTTACAGTTGTGACTTGCATTAAGGGGGCCTTGATCTCTTTGTCAATTTCTGATGTTGAAAATCAACTCTATAGTTTAACAAAGTGACTTTTGGTTGGTCATTTAATATAATATAATGTATAATAAATAATAAATAAAGAAATACATTTGTAAAATAACAAAAAAATGTATACTGGCAGTTAATTAAAAGGCTTTGTACCATATCATACAACACCAACCCAGATATTATATCACTTTAAACTATTACAAATGTAATAAAAGTGACTTTTATTAAACTTTTTAGGGATAAAAGTTATTGGAAGAAAGATCAAGGTTCATGATGCAATTCAAAATTCAAAAGAAATAAATGAGGAAAGAAAAAAAAAAGAATCACAAAATACAGAAAACGGGAGAATTTATTTATTTATTTTTTATTTTTTCAGTGCAGCCACAAAATGAGGTGGAATGCAACAGTACTAAATTAATTTAAAGCAAATAATTACACATTGGGGATACAAATTATAAATAAAATAAAATAAAATAAAATAAATTAAATTTATTAATTTTTTTTTTTTTTCAGGTTCAACCTAAAATGAGTCTGGATTACCCGAGGGATGCATATTCATTTATGAGTACTCTTTTAATTTGAATAAACTACTTTTGCTACAAACTTTTTCCATCTATATTACATACGTAGCAAAGATTCCGGAAGCAGCCATAATCGTACAAAAAATGTGCACTTGATGTCTTCATTACTTGAGATCCATTGTTAGTATTTTTGTGTGCCCACTCGACGAAAGAAGGCAAGAGTGCAATTTAAGATAAGGCCAAACATATATAAAAAGAGGCAAAAAGGGATGTAAAAAGTTCAACTCAGATAATTTTAATGACCCCTTTAAATGCACTTTTGACATCCTGTGGGAAACGAATGTGTTGTGTTTTTGAAGATGAAGGGAATGTGTGTGTGTGTGTAATAGCTGTCTAAGATCCAAAAGCGGTGTGTGTGTGTTGTGCTTGTCAGGGGAGCATCCAGTCGGCCAGCTCTTAATTAGAACTGGGAGTACCACACGCCTCCAGCAGAACTCTCAACAGTTTGAACCAGTCACTGACAAACCATGCAAAACTAACACTTTACACCTCCTCATAAATATCCGATGTGAAGTAAACGGCACTAGATTTAAAGGATTACTTCATTGTTCATTCATTTTTCTTCAGCTTAGTCCCTTATTTGTCAAGGGTCACCATTGTGGAATGAACCGGCAACTATTCCAGCAGATGTTTTATGCAACAGATGCTCTTCCAGCTTCAACCCAGTACTGGAAATCACCCATACACTCACTGATTCACACACACCCATACACTAAGGATAATTTAGGTAATTCAATTCACCTATAGCGCATGTCTTTTGACTGTGGCACCCAGAAGAATCCAACGGGAGAACATACAAACTCTCTGAAATGCCAACTGACCCAGCCAGGACTCAAACCAGCTATGTTCTTGCTACGAGGCAACAGTGCTAACCACTGAGCCACCGTGCCACCTACTTCTGTATCTTAGGGAGTCAGATGACAATGACGGTGAGGGTCCAAGCAAAGTTTATTAATAGCTTAGTCAGGCAGGCAATGGTCAAACAGAAATAAACAGATACATTAGGTTAATCTAAAATCGTAGTCGTGGTCACTGGCGAAAGGTCGGTGCAGGAGACAAACAGCATGGACAATACCAAAAACAGGGGTCAAAAGCCACAGTAGAACAAGGCAAGGAAAACACATAGACATGTTACCAAGACTTAGCAACGTGTATGTATTTGAGAGCTGAATATTTAGTTCAAATAATCAGTCCATGATGAGTTACCAGTTGTGTGTGTGTAATCAGGAATAGAACTGGAACTGGTGTGTGTGTGAGGTGCGTGATGGGATTTAAAGTCCAGTTCCTTGACAGCTTTGTAGCTCTCCAGCGATTTGCAACTGCAATCGCCGGTGATTGTGACAACTTCATAGTTTTATTTATTTTATTTTTTTTGAAAACAAGAACCAAATGACACCACTGCATTGAAGAAAAAATACAATAGCAAAAAATGTTTATATTTTTACAAGCCTCAATCATTAAGAAAAATAATATTATAAGCTTTAAGAAACATCTTCTTATTAATAATAATATTAAGTGTAAGAGATTCAAGAATGAACAAAAATTCAGCAAGGAGAATATTAAATCTAGGTATTGTATATATATACATATATATATATATATATATGTATATATATATATATATATATATATATATATATATATTTTTTTTTTTTTCTTCTGGAGAAAGTATTTGTTTTACTTCGGCTAGAATAAAAGCAGTTCTTATTTTTTTAAACACCATTTTAAGATCTATTATTAGACCCTTAAGCGATATTTGTTTGTCTACAGGACAAACTATCACTATAAAATGACTACCCTTATACCCTAAAGGTCTTTGCGCACTGAAGTCTGAAATTTTTGTATGAATTTGTATATTGTATTCTTATGCAAAAAAATTGTCACTTAAACAAACTTTGCACACTGAGTTTGATGCACATTAATTAATCCATTTAAAGAGTTTGCCCTTAGCTGATGATTGATTATAAACGTGTTTGGCATGCTGTCCTGGGAGAGAGCCCTGAGCTCATAAGATTCTCGAGCCCAGGGCTCCTTTCCGTTGCAGGGCGAGAGGGGAGTTTGAGCTCAGGTAGCTCACGAGAACTCCCCTGCTTGATACTGGTGATTGTAGATTATGGATAGCTATGGAGAGTGTATGCTGAATTACTTGTCGCTTTAGTTTTGTCAATTTACTTATGTTACATGACTTTTGTATGTAATGACGAAGTAATCATTGGAAGACGTGGTTGTTTGAAAATACGCACACCCATATGCACATGAACATTTTTTGTCTATCTGTGTTTAAACCACTCAGGGTAAAACACCTATATGTATGATGCTGTTGATGACAGTATGTGAGAGTATAATTATTGTTGTTTTGAGATTGTAAGCAGAGCGGCCGACGAACTCTATGAAAGTACTGAAGCTGACTTCTAAAACTGCAAACTATGTTTAGTTAAATTTATTTTTAAGTAAACCTCCAGCTCTTCTTAATCTGACAGACTGGTCATTTTTGGGGTCAAACTGTTGGTCAAACTGCTTTTATTCTAGCCGAAATAAAACACATAAGACTTTCTCCAGAAGAAAAAACATTATAGGAAATACTGTGAAAATGTCCTTGCCATGTTACACATCATTTGGGAAGTATTTAAAAAATATAAAAATAAAAGAAGGGTGAATAATTTTGACTTAGAAGAATGCTGCCACAAAACAAAGTCTAGGGGTCCATTCTTTAAGGTAAACTTAAAAAAAAAGAGATAATTTCTGGCTAATTTGGTTCTTCAAAATAAGTTTGAGAATTAGAATATCTAAATAATTAAAATATCTGAATAAAACTAAATATTGGTAGTTTTTTTTTTTTTTTTAGCACATCATTCCCTCATAGCAAACCAACTTATGGTAAGAAAGGCTTGATAAAGACTATTGTGGCTAATACAATCAAACTGACATAAACAGAAAAGGATTGCCACTCCAAATGCAGAAGCAAATAGTTAGACCTGGATTAAAGATTACCAAAAACAACTTTTTTTTGTCCCCAGTAGACAATAATATGCATCAATATGCACTGACAAAATAAACTGTACACTTTTTTAGTACTTTTTCAATCCCTGGCTCAGGTATGCAGAACATATTCATGAAGTGTTCCATGGCAACAGAAAGCCAGTGTGATTACAGTTAACCAGGAACCACACTGTGAAGTTTAACAATTACAGAATGAAAGCTTTTTATTTGCTTGTTTGCTATTTTTTTTCTAATATATATATATATATATATATATATATATATATATATATATATATATATATATATATATATATATATATATATATATATATATATATTAATTGTTTGTTTTTAAATAATGAAGACTTTGCAGTGTTATTTATTTACATTTAATTATAAATTAGTGTACTTGACAGAAAACGAGCGCTCAACCAGAGAAAACTCGAGCCGACCACAACACAAGACATAACTGAACTAGTGTCTGGCACCAAAAACTAGAATTAACAAGACCAAAGTGGCAGAATTCTGGCAATCACTTACAAAAATGTTGCAATTATCGCAATGTCAGTTTTTTTCCAATATCGTGCAGCCCTATTACAGTATGCAACTCTGATCATTCCTATCATCCTTTGCATGTCACTCACGGATAAGATAAACCTTCTGCGTAATGGACTCACATTGATGACTGGCTGAAAGTTGATCCACACACAACAGCCAAAGATCAATGAGAACTAATGTAACCTGACCTCAGTGTTTGTGTCAGTGTGTAGGCATCGGTGCCTCATCCAAAACATGAAAGACAAAGAAGAACAAACATCTGAGGCTGGGTAATTATCAGTGTGTTGCAGATGTGCCACGGCACCCCCCCCCCCCACATCCCCCTCTTGAGGGACCGTTCGTGTTAATCCGATTATCAGAAAAATTAATGGCCGTCCCACAGCAGTGGAAAAAAGATGCAGGCACGAGGATATTTTGGTTCGGCAGCTCTGAGTCAGAAAAGGCATGTGTGCGGGGAAAAGCCAGGAGGAGGGGACGGAAGTAGATGTTGCCTGGTTCGCTGAGGCGAGACTGTATTTTGCATGCTGGAGGGAAAGTCTCACCGCACTTGGAGCGTTACAAAACACACACACAGAGCTTCAAGTGGACGATTCCTCAGAGAGATGGAGAACACAAACAGAATGCAGTTGCTGTGGCGAGAGACGATGGAAAGCCAGACGGTAACCAGGTTGAGAAAACACTGAAGTGAAACTTGACTTATTTAACACTATGTTTGTGCAGTGATATGTCTTCATGTTTTTGCTGACTCTTTATATATTTCTATATCCTGGACCACAAACTACTACCTGACAAAAGTCTTGACATCGATCTCAGTTGTATAAACAACAAATAATAACTTGGCTTCTAGTTGATCATTTGGAAAAGTGGCAGAAGGTCGATTTTTCTGATGAATCATCTGTTGAACTGCATCCCAATCATCACAAATACTGCAGAAGACATATTGGAACCTGCATGGTCCCAAGATTCTCACAGAAATCAGTCAAGTTTGGTGAGGGAAAAATCATGGTTTGCGGTTACATCCAGTATGGGGGTGTGCGAGAGATCTGCAGAGTGGATGGCAACATCAATAGCCTGAGGTATCAAGACATTTGTGCTGCCAATTACATTACAAACCACAGGAGAGAGCAAATTCTCCAGCAGGATAGTGCTCCTTCTCATACTTCTGCCTCCACATCAAAGTTCCTGAAAGCAAAGAAGGTCAAGATGCTCCAGGATTGGCCAGCCCAGTCACCAGACATGAACATTATTGAGGATATATTAGAATAATCGATTTTTCTTTTATGCCAAAAATCATACAAGTATGGGTCATGTGCCATGAAGATGACAATTCCATACTGTAGATTTCACTTGAATTAGTAATATTTAAAAACAGTTTTTCTCTGTATTTAGATGTTTTCGAACCCTTAGATTCCAGATTTACCAAATATTGTTCAATTCAAACTATCCATAGATTAATGGAAACATGTTAATTCAGCCTTCATCTGCTCTATATATCTTAATTTACAAAAATTGACACTTATGGCTTTATGGTTTTGTGGTTCACAGTCACATATTGAAAGTTAACAATAAAATGTATATATAATATTTACCTTTTTCTGAGGTGAGGAACCATATATGGTAACTTCAAAGACATTGATTATATTTAATAAAATATTTGAAGTCATGAAGGTGTTGCCATAACCTCCAGTTTCATTCTGTTAAGCATTTCAATGAGTGCCTTGTAAAGGATTAATTATTTTTTTTATCAAACATATTTAATGCCAATAATTTTCTTCTGCCATTTTAAAATATACAGTGCATGTCTTTGGACTGTGGGGGAAACTGGAGCACCCGGAGATATCCCACGCCAACACGGGGAGAACATGCAAACTTCAAACAGAAATGAAAAAAGTTGAACTAAAGTTCTAAATAAGCTTAATCATGTTTAAATGATAATTAGGTTTAAAGCATAAACCATTTTATTCCTTGAAATAAATAATATTTTTAAGATAAAAAAATCCAACCACACATACACCATCATACATTTAACATCACCAACAAAATTATTTAGCATGCAATTATCATTAAATATTTTAAACGTAATCTTCCTCCAGCACCATTCGTCCAACACATCCCAGCACGCATCGTAACACCCACCAAAATAGCATTTTACAAAAACAACATTTTTTAAAACACACTCTTGATGAAAAGGGGTTTAGCTGAATGTCAGGCCAGTCCGAAACGAAAAAGGGAGAAAGACAGCTCTGACATTTTCACAGTTTGCCTGGAGCCCTTACATGCACTCTAAATATTACTGATGAGAGGAACTTAATAACAAAACCTTCCCTCTTCCCAGAAAAACTGGACTCTTTGCAAGAAAGGAGAGTTTACATGCATGTTCATTTATAAGCCATTAATGCACATGGTCATGTTAACACACTAACCTGACTTTTCTTTATTAGAGCAAGGCCATAAACAGCTTAACCAATTAAACTCTGCTGCTATTTTGGGATTTACGCCTGGATTTACCGCCTACCCAAATTTAAAAGCTTACCAAATCCACATGTAGAGGTGTAAATGCAAAAAAAGCTGCTGTTTGTGGAGTTGCTTAAGCATCCTCTACTGAGATTTTGAGACATTCAATGTATTAAATTAAATTATTTTGGCTGATTTTATTTAAGTCTGTAACTGAATTCAGTTGTAGTTGTAGTGTTGAGTAAATTTTAGTCTATTTAGAGAGGGACCAAATACTTTCTAAAATGAGTAAATTTTACTCCGAGGATTTTGCCCCTCCAGCCGCAGCCCAGTACTGGGAAACACCCATACACACTTATTCTTTTTCTCTCTCTCTCTCTCTCTCTCTCTCTCTCTCTCTCTCTCACACACACACACACACACACACACACACACACACACACACACACACACACACACACACACACACACACACACACACACACACACACACACACACTTATATACTATGACTAATTTAAATCATCCAATTCACTTGTAGCGCATGTCTTTGAACTGTGGGGGAAACCGAAGCACCCAGCCAGGACTCAAACCGGTTTGTTGTGAGGCAACAGTGCTAACCACTAAGCCACTGTGTCACCAAATCAATGTTTCTTCCTTTTTAAGTCTTGTTAGAGCAAAATATCTAAGAAAAATGTTCAAATCTGAACATAACACTTATTGATTCATTAATATGTATGCCCCCAGAAGTGTTTGATTAGCCACAACATTTCCAAGTGAGATTACGACAGTAAAATAAGTTTATAAGTGCAACACAGCTTATTATATTTCCTATGTATGTGGGACTCTTATTTTGAAATAAGGGGCTCAATGTTAATACAAAAGGCTAACCCAAGAGTCTCATGCTCTAAATCAACCAATAAGAGCTCACAATTGTCAGTGTCTCTTCTTGTTGCTTCACAATGCCACAGATAGTACTAAATCATAATTGAACACGTGAGACATGACATGTGTGATTGTTTTGCACCTGTAATTCAGACTACACCATGCTGTATGAACTTCAGTAACTGACATGAGCTCATTAATATTCATAACCCTTCCAAATAAGGTCAAATCAGAGCATTTTATCTCACGGCTAGGGTTGTAAATGGACATATAAAACTGTTTCTGAAGGATATTTGCGATTACCTAAGAACTAACTAACCTAAACCAAACTGTCCATAACACTGCACAGAATTCATTTTGAAACACACACTGATTTTGCAACAAATATCAAACTTTATATTCAAAATAAAGATTAGTCTATGTGATCGTTTTGCAACCATTTCTGCTTTGACATACCCCGCATATCAAATCAATTTAGGCAACACATTTTCCCTGTTATTTTACAACCTACAAATCATTAAAATGTGTGTATATATTTTAAGCAACTGTCGCAAATGGCAGATATAAATGATATAATTTCATTTTAATTTCTTTTTGGACCAAACTTTGCACGTGCAACACAAATACTGCATTTGAATTAGTATTCCGCTACCCATATGCTTCAATACAAATACACCGATTGATTAAAGTCTTGTGTATGGCGTTTACTTGCATTGCCGGTTGATTGTTGTGAGTTATCAGCATAGAGAGAGAGAGAGAGAGAGAGCACAGAGGAGCAGATGACGCATGTCTTGTCTTCAGGGATTTGACAGAGCTCTCATCCATCAGAGAAACACACTGTCGGGTCACACCTGCTCCACAGCAGACACATGCACTGTCAGCACTCACTAATTTAATGCCTCTGCATATTCATGAATCAGTACGTCAAGCCCTATAATTGCTCAACAAAACAAACCCAAGATTGATACTAACTTGATTTTATAGAAGTGCGTTTAGAATGTATATTACGACATACGTGTTTATTAATGGAATTAAAAGTCTACAGACCCACAAGGTCTAACGTAGTTCATTTAAAAGCCCCCTGACTGCCAGCATTAGTACCAGGAGGGTTACATAGGCAAGCCAGAGCAAATGCCACTACAGAGCTCTCTCTTGCATTTACTTGTTTTTAACATCTCCATTAATAAAGAATGCTAAGTGTTGGGAATCATGATGACATTCCTGCTTGTTCAGGAACATGGAGGTGGGTAAAATGCATTGTATTTTAAGTATTTTAACATAGTTGTTACATAAGATATTAGCATCACTTCAATTAATGCTATACGTATGAATATGGTCAAATTTAAAAGTGCTGTGTATAAACCTTTGATTCTTCTAATGCATAATAATTCCATACTATGTTTGCAGATATTTAAGAAACATGCTAAGTGAACATTCTTGTTTATCTGAAAAACAATGCTGGAGTCAGATATTCTGCTTTGTAAATGTGCTTTCGGTGCTGGAATGTCCGTCTTTTGTTTTGTTTTGGCCCGTTTAACCCAGCCAATGACAGCTTAGCCAATCATATTTCAGCCCCCTGGGTTGCCTTGGTGCAAAACAGCATATTCATTCAGTCTTGAAGGCTCTCGAAGTGTGCACCTCCCACTGAAGCAGAGAATAGTGCACTCACTGCACTCCAACAAAATTTTAGGGTTTATAATCTAATTAATACATATTAAACCTGTTTAACATTACTAAATGTACATGCTGAATCACTGTTATGTGTTGGTTTGCTCTGAGTAACAAATGGTTTCAAATGGTTTATTTTGTTTTCAAGATCTGAGGTGAACTATCTGCTGTTGCTTTCAGTAGCATGGCAATAAATGTCATGTGAAATTATGACATTATTAGCATGTAACATTGAATAAAGCACATGAGGTGTACCTAAGGTGGTAAGTGTTAGTTTTCTGTTGTTCAGCAGTGAAAAAGTCGTTCCTAAAATATCCATTTCAGGTGTTGGTTAAAACAAAAATCTATTTTAATATGGAAAATATTCCTTCTATTGCCTACCGTTGCATTTATTTAGAAGATGATTTAAGTAGAAGAAACTGTGTAATAAGCAGGATAAAGTACATCCAGGGCAGTTGTTTTTCACAGAATAAAGCCCTTCAATATTTTATAACAGCCCAGCTTCATATTAGATTGCTGATAAGCCTGTCCGGCTTTATTCTAAGATAACAACCTCCAGGATTTAGTTTATCCCTGACCTATTACACATCGACCAGCCAATCAGTATGAAGCATTACAAAATGCCATGGACTAATAATAAACACTGAATGTTTCAACCCAGGCTAATTCTGATTACGTACCTTTATATATATTTCTGGATATGTCCCAGGAACTACATTTTTTGCAGTTTTTATTTTTGCAAAACCATCAAAGGCCACTGTGTATGCTTTTCAGATCTCAAATTTCTCTCGTAAGTGCCATTCTCACCTGTTCTACTCCACCAGAGGTGACTGACTGACTGAACTGCCCTACTTCTTCCCTAAACCCAACCATTAGTGTTTTCAAAAGAAATCCAGAAAAAAAAGCCCTGGCTTCAGCCTGATTTTTACCACCTTTTCAGAATTTACCACATTCTCATCCTGTTATTTACATGTTTGTTTTATTATTTGGCTTTTGTTTTTGTTTTACCAGCTTTCTGGAACCATTCTTCGCAGGACTCAAACCATGTCATTGCGCTCAACTTCGCTCTGCGTCTTAAATCCTACGAGGTATGCGGCGAGCAACTGGAAAAACAGCGGGAAAGCCGTCCACACGGAGGTAAGTGATCAGCTGGTAAGCGCAAAAAAGAACGGTGTCATACTGCTCTGTAGCGTTCGTTTTAAGGACAAAATGCAGTACCTCTGGCTACATAATTCGCAATCTCCAGAAATGTATATAGGGCTACGTTTTCAGAATGAGCTAATGCTGCAATGATTAATGGCTAGTCTGGTTTGCATCTTGGTGTGCATATTTTTCTAACATTTCAATAGCCTATTATTAGTTATACCTAGGCCCACACAAAATCTGCGCATGCAGAAATCCGCAGATTTCCACAGATTTTTAACTCATCTTTGGGTCTATGTATTTACTTCTGTAAATGTGTGTTAATTTATATTTATTCAGTTTTTTTTATTACTTTCACTAATATTATTGTGATATAATAATAGTAATATTAAAATGTTCATATGATTTATTTGCAATACAGTTTGTAAAGTAATATTTTCTGTCTTTTAGTAGATATTTTAAACGAGAGACTTGCTTTGTTTACTAAATAAATGGATCTAATTTGATTTGCATTGTAAACATTAAATGAAAGTTAAAAATAAATAGCAACAAATTTCTGCAGATTCATTCTCTCCCTAGTTATTCTTTATTTTTCACAAGGGTTGTGTCCACAAAATCTCTCTTTTCCCTGAATGTCAATTAAATTTGAGAGCAGTTTCAACTAAAAGCACTTTTCAACTAAAAATCCCGTTTGTTGTGTTTGCCAGAATGCAAAATCCATAATAGGATGAATACACGAAGGCGAATAAATGATTTAAGAGTTTCTGGGTGAACTATTCCTTTAAAAGCGGCAAAAGTAAAGCCAAATTTCCCCGGTGCAGCTCAGTGAGAGGTACTGTCATGTTGTCTGGCTCATCTGTGTCTGTGGCACTTCCCTCTGGAGTGTAAACCCGAGAACAGTGTGTTCCTCATCCCTCACGCAACATCCACACAAACACACTCTTCTTCAAAGCTCGCATGGGCATTCAATCACACGCACTTCATTACACCCCTTCAGGGGCTCCATCCACTTGCAAGCCGTTGCCAAAAAAAATTGTATTATTTACCTTTACATAATAGTCCTGCAAGATTCATCTTAATGCCTCCCGCTTTCATTTCTTTTCTCTCTGTCTCTCTTTTTGTGTGAATTTCAACCCCCCTCCAGCTCCCTTTTCTTCGTCATTTTCAAAGAAGCCACCCCATTACGTAACACGTCGTTTTCTCTGCGCATCTTTGAGTCTTTGTGTAAGACCAAGAGAAAGAAGCAGAGTAGGAGTGGACCTGTCAGAGAGTGTTTGAACACATGCTCTCCCCCATACACACACACACAAAGTCTGAGAGCCGAGGAAGAGATTGATAACACTGCAGTCAATCACGACGGCCGAGAAATCCACACAGCCGAAACCATCAGACTCATGTGGTGGAATTCAGAGAAGCCCTATTAGTGCTGTCAGTCACAACTCAAACAAACAGCTGTGATTGGCAGAAGAGCACAGGGAAACACAGAGCGGCAGACAGAAAGTGTTCAACATAAAGGTATCAGAAAACACAACAATGCTGTTACTATTTCATTCAACTCATCGTTATTTCTCTTGCACTTTTACATACAGTAGATGAAGTTCTAATAAACTGAAACTGCTTCAGTCCAGTTTTGAAAGTTGAGTGTAATGTAAATGTCATTGCTGAAAGCCAAAACACTGAAGAGCAAATTCAATGAACTGCTATTTCAAGAGTTTACACTTAGCTGATGATTGATTATAAAGCTTGTTTGGCATGCTGTCCCGGGAGAGAGCCCTGGGCTCATAAGATCCTCGAGCCCGGGGCTCCCATCCGTTTGCAAGGTGAGAGGGGAGTTTGAGCTCAGGTAGATCTCGAGAACTCCTCTGCTGTACATTTGAACTTCCACATACTCTTCAGTGTGTTGTTACATTTGTGCAGTTACACCAGTAGTACACAAGTAAATACTGTGTACCAGTGTGTTCATACACTGTAGTTACATACTACTTACACATTTAGTTACCATGTAAGTTCACAGGTATAAGTGACACTATTGTGTGACCTTATATTAAATAAGTTGAAGCATGTAGTTGCTTACTGTCAAAAGAACTAAACTAAAGGAGATCTTCTTTTTGAAAAGGACATCACTTTCAACAATCCATAAAGGTCTTCAGAAAAATGAAGCAGTGAATGTTCTGCACTGAACATCTCTAACAGGTTGAGGAAGGAAAGCCAGCAGTGATGCTGAGATAGCATGACTCAATTTCTCAAGCGCTTTCGCCTCATCAAGGCAGCACTTTCACAATGTGCTTTAATAAAGAACTTCCGTTTCCTCAGAGCGGTGTGGCTCCAGCAGCTGGGCTGTGAAAGCTCGAGCAGATGAGATGACGTCCGCAGCCCTCTGTGCAGCTGAATGCTGTTATTTATTACAGTCATGCATGAGCATTAGCTGGCATGTTCCACATCTCTACACCCTCACCAAACTCTAAAGACAAAGTCAAACTGATGTTAGATGTGTTCACGGCAATGTTGATGATTCAGGAGTTCTACCACCTTTTGTGGGTGCAGTCTTACAAATCCATGAATTGGGTGCACAATGCACTTGATGCATTGACTAAAAATCAGTAAAAAACAATGACAACTTCAAGTAGTTTTCTTTTTTTTTGCATATTATGGGCTATATTTTAACGATCTAAGTGCAATGTCTAAAGAGCATGGAACAAAAGCAATCTCATCTCCCATTCCCTTTCAGAGACAGTTGTGTCGCACCATGGTGCATTTGCTATTTACATGGAGAACTTTGTAAGTTGAAAAACCGAATGCTTCAATAGCGAGAAAACAGTTAAAAACCATCTGCTCAAAGATAAAGACCGCCAACAGAACGAGTCGGCCTCTTACTTTCAACTGTGGATTTTGGTGCACTCAATTTTGTTTGTGGCTGCACGGTGGCTCAGTGGTTAGCACTGTCACCTCACAGCAAGAAGGCCGTTGGTTTGAGTCCCAACTAGCCCAGTTGGCATTTCTATGTGGAGTTTGCATGTTCTCCCCGTGTTGGTGTGGGTTTCCCCTACAGTTCAAAGACGTGTGATTTGGGTGAATTGGGTAAACTAAGTTGGCCATAGTGTATGAGTGTGTGTGTGAATGCAATGATGTATGGGTGTTTTCTAGTACTGGGTTGTGGCTGGAAAGGCATCCACTTTTCATACACCTCTTTTCTAGACCGAAACAGCCATCAATCCACAAAGTGGCGCAAATGGATACGCTATTTAAACAACGTGGTGGAAAACGGGAATATTAAAGTTTTGTTGGTCTGAAAATAGCAACACTTCGAGGCAAACAAGTCTTACGCCTTATCGCGCTGGGTGTATGATAGGGTCCTCAGTGTAAACAATGTAAGTGCATTAATAAAGCATGCATAGAAATATATTTGAAATGGTATAAAACGTGTTTGCAAAACTGTTGTAATACAAACTGTTCTTGTGCATTAATCCAGCATTCAATAATAATTTCCGAATGACTCTGAGACAATAGAGTAATAACAAAAGCTTTAAACACAAGAATAAATAATATTTTAAACATGAAAAACAATTTCTTTAAATCAAAATGATATTTTAAGACCTTTTACATATATTTTGCCCAAATAATTGCAGCCTTAGTTGACTCTTTCCAAACATTGACTGGTTCTACTATGATAAAATAAAAAAATAAATAAATAAATAACACCTATAACATGTGCCATGTTCTGAATAAAGCAGTATCAGACCATAGTGGTCCCTTGAGG
Source organism: Danio rerio (assembly GCF_052040795.2). Classification (NCBI taxonomy): domain Eukaryota; kingdom Metazoa; phylum Chordata; class Actinopteri; order Cypriniformes; family Danionidae; genus Danio; species Danio rerio. The sequence continues at coordinate 6,511,223 of NC_141044.1, forward strand.
TTAAATGGGTCATAATTCCAGAGGTAATGGGACATGAAAGTGCTTAAAATTTATTGAATCTTCCATTTGATGAGCGTCTTAACCTCAAAGTGTGCAATACTGGTTTTAGAAGAACTAATAAATGTATTTCATTATTGGCAAACAAGCATTAAAAAAATCATATTGGTTTGTTGCTGGAAAGCGTGAATGATAAAGCTGACCAAGGCAGAGATCAATAAGACAGACAGCTCAAGGTCAGTGCACAGACCATCCGCTTATTGATCCTGGATTAGTTTTCGTGGAAACCCACATATATTCCAAGAAATTTTCTGATGTTGTTGAAGGCATGGGAAAAACTGTGAGTATCTACGTATTATAGAGCAATTAATAATGCAATAGGTTCTTGTCCTCCAGAAAAGCAGAAGAAACATTGTAAACACTGCTTTTGATGCAGGAATGTAATCCGAACAGTCCAATTTGATCCCGTGTTGGGGAGATTCTGTTGTAGATGCCTTTAAAAGTCTTATATTGAGTGATCTAATGCCTATTTCCTTGCGGTGATCTTATGCTGTCCATTCTTGACCCTCTGGAAGCTTCTTTGCTCTGATATACCAGATGGACAAATGCAGGATTAGAGAGTATGTGCACCTTTTTTCCCAAACACCATAAATAATTGAGTGCTAGCAGAGGTCATTCCTGGAGCAGGTCTAATTAAGGATGGAGGTGGAGCGTAGAATGTGCTGGTTTCTGGTCCGTGAAGGCCAGAACTCAATCTTGCGTGTGTGTTTTGTATCTGTGAGTCATAAGGACACATTTGTGTAATTGCATGCTGAACCCTGTGAAGAAATATCTGGTAATTAACGTTGTTTTCAATTTATTTATGGTTGTTAATTGCATTATGGGAGCTTGATCTCTGCTCAAGTGTATTTTACATATATTCAAGTTATAAGCATGTGTAAGTAATATAAAACGTTCACATATTTTTTACGAGTTTATTATTTGAGATGTAGAACGCAGGGAAAGCAGCCGCATAGAGAGACACTGCAGCGCTGGTGAAGATTGTGGTTGTTTACAGCAGTTTGACAAATTAATATGAATTTATAGCTAAATTATTAGCGGTGCCAAACTGCATTTCCCGTTGTTTACATCCTTGTTTATGTCATTGCTACAACGTGCCATTAACGCTAGAAACTGTGCATGTAATAGGTAAATTTTAACAAATAAATATACTCACAGGTTGTGGCTCACAATCCCCAGCTTCTTATATTATGGTTGGAGCTACTCCTTTTTACCCGAATCCAGCACTGAACTGGGAGAGATTCTGGAAGCTGTCCTTTGTCAAATGCTAGAGCTGTATCTTTTTCAAATCAATCAAATTAAATTATAAGCACTTCTCTCTTTGTGTCGTGTCCTTTGGAAACCCAAGTATAGAAACAGAACAAGCTTTATGGAAATAGCAGCGTTTGGACGGCATTTTTGCTTTCTCTGCTATGACCTAGCGCATCTGGCCATGCCCCTTAGCTTTGCAGGGTGTTGGAGCGTAACTTGAAGGGTATATAGTCTTATTAACCTTGATGTACCAGTATCTCCCTTTGCATTGAACTTTTCTTATTACATGGAAAGATGTTGTTTCACACATCTACATTAAAAATCAATTAAAGTTTAAAATATAATATCGTAATAGACCAGCCCTTTAAATTCATGGAAAAGTTTAGGAAGACTCAACCAACTTTTGCAAAATAGAAAGCAATTTTTCAGCTATAACAACAGCTTGTCTAAGAATGAGAGGAGCTGGTCTTTTTTGGGGCCTAGCTAACATTAATCTGATTGGTGATAATATGAACAGGCAGCTTAGGGATGATAACCTCATCTATTTTCATTCTTTCACAGCTCTGCTTTTTTTCTTTTCTCTCCTCTCATCCCATTTGGCTAGTAATCTGTGAGAACTTCTGTGTCTGTGTGGACATGCCTGCTTTAGATTTCAGCTTCTCTTTCTCACATGTGGCTAGAACGAGAGGCATTGGCTAGCGATGTGTCCCGTGAGTCTGGTGGCGTGTAAATTACATCTACTTTGGCCCCCCACAGAGTCAAGCCTTGCACTGTTCCCTTCTCCGTCATCCCCAAATCCACTGAGATATTTCTGATAACATTAGGTTAATAGGGATGTGACCTGTGCTTTGTGTGGTAGAGAGATAAAGGCGATGAGGAATACAGCAAGAGATGTGTTTGTGTTAAGTGTATGGGAGACTTCTAAGCATTGGTATTAAGTCAGTTTAATACTTCAGTTTATTTATATTGACTTAGACAAGTAGTGGCAGCATGAAAGACATGTAAAGTCAGATATAGCAATATTTCGGTAAAGTAACTACTTTCACACACACAAAAGGGTATTTCTGTTTTTTGTGTGCCTGTAATCTCCATTTACAGTGAGTATTTAGACACCCTTAAATTTTTCACTCCTTATTACATTGCAGCCATTTGCTAAAATCAAAAGCAGAATTGTTGGCATTTTTTTTACAGATTTATATAAAAAAAGAAAAACTGAAATATTACTTGTCCTAAGTATTTAGACCCTTTGCTCTGTATTTAGTAGAAGCACCCTTTTGATCTGACACTGCCATGAGTCTTTTGGGGAAAGATGCAAACAGATGTTCACACCTGGATTTGGGGATCCTCTGCCACTCCTCCTTGCAGATCCTCTCCAGTTCTGTCAGGTTGGATGGTAAACGTTGGTTAGATCTCACCAGAGATGCTCGATTGGGTTTAAGTCTTGGCACTGGCTGGTCCATTCAAGAACAGTCACTGATTTGAAGGTACTGTGTGCTTAGGGTCATTGTCTTGTTGGAAGGCAATCCTTCGGCCCAGTCTGATGTCCTGAGCACTCTGGAGAAGGTTTTCATCCGGGATATCCCTGTACTTGGCCGCATTCATCTTTCCCTCGATTGCAAGCAGTTGACCTGTCCCTGCAGCTAAAAACACCCCCACAGCATAATGCTGCCACAACCATGCTTCACTGTTGTTCACTGTTTCGGACAGGTGATGAGCATTGGCTGGTTTTCTCCACACATACGGCTTAGAATTAAGGCAACAAGTTCTATCTTAGAGTCCTTCAGGTGTCTTTTTTAGCAAACACCATGTGAGCTTTCATTTGTCGGGCCACTCTGCCATAAAGCTCTGACTGGTGGAGGGCTTTCTACAACGTTCTCCCATCTCCTGACTACATCTCTGGAGCTCAACCACAGTGATCTTTAGGTCCTTCTTTACCTCTCTCACCAAGGCTCTTCTCCCCGATAACTCAGTTTGCCTAGACGGTCAGCTCTAGGAAGGGTTCTGGTCGTCCCAAACATCTTCCATTTCAGGATTATGGAGTTCACTGTGCTCTTAGGAACCTTAAGAGCAGCAGAATTTTTTTGTAACCTTGGCCAGATCTGTGTCTTGCCACAATTCTGCCTTTGAGCTCTTCAGGCAGTTCCTTTGACCTCATGACTCTCATTTGCTCTGTGAACTGTAAGTTCTTATCTAGACAGGTGTGTGGATTTGCTAATTAAGCCCAATCAGTATAATCAACCACAGCTGGACTCAGATAAAGGTGTAGAACCAAGAATTGGACAGCTCCTGAGTTAAATAGATGAGTGTCACAACAAAGGGTCTGAATACTTAGGACCATGTGATATTTCAGTCTTTCTTTTTTTAATAAATCTGCAAAAATGTCCACAATTCTGTGTTTGTCTGTCAATATGGGGTGCTGTGTGTACATTAATGAGCAAAGGAATTACCAAATGGCTGAAATATAAAAAAACAGTGAAACTTTTAAGGGGGTCTGAATACTTTCTGTACCCACAGTACATTTCCAAACAATTTTTTTTGCTATCAGTTGTAATAGTTCAATGAGTAAGTCGTGAATTTATGTGTAAAGGGTTTTTAAATATATTGTATTAATAGAAAATATATAAATAATATAAAAATAAACAAGAAAAAAGTACCCCTTTTCACCTGGCCCTTGCTCCTCAAAATGTCTCTGCAGGACCCTGTGCTACACATACATACTAGAGCAACAAGGTAAGAAACTTTTTTAAATAATTGGTTGATTACACAAACAAATTATATTATATTATACAAAAGGCAGTAACTTAGAGAGCCTAACAAAAAATACTTGTAGAAACTGATAAAGTAAGCCAGGCAGTCAGGTGCAGTAAAACTACAGCCGCTCTCTGATTCACTTAATCCACAGAAAGCCAGTGACTTGGACCGACATAAAGCATTAGGCCACACCCCATCCTATGCTGGTCAAAATGCTCCAGAGCACAGCAGTGTGTTTATCATTAGCCTCCTGATGGGCTGGGCTCCAGGGTCAGGGTGGCAGAAGGCCATTTGGACATGGAGGTGAAATTGGAGGACAACTGGAGAGAGTGGAGCAGAAACAAACAGACTGCTTGGAGCAGATATAGGAGGCCTAAATGGTCAGAAATACTCTTTGGTGAAGTAATTTTTCAACGCATTGTTCTAATGAACACTGGAAATAGTCTACATTTCTTGCAAAATGTAAAATACGTTACTCCGAGTACATTTTGTTGCACTTTACAGATGACAAATTCACTTGAGAGTGAGCCAATGGTAGTTTGAATTTTTTTTGACAACTGGATCAAACCAGTCTACAGTGTTTGCTTAGTTTAAATGAATGACCGCCAAACATGAAACTGAACATCAGGTTTGGTTCCTCTTCTATTACCCTTGTGCTATATTGTGTATTAACAGGTTAATTCACCCAAAAATTAGCACACGATTTACTAACCCTCAAAACATCCGAAGTGTATATGACTTTTTTTTTTATTAAAAAGTGTGGTAAATAAAAGGTCTACTTTATTGAGTTTATTAAATTTTGTCCAAAAAATACATATTTTAAAAACTTCAAAAACAGTTTTGTGTAACTAGACTGAAGTCATCTTCTTCTTTCTGTGCAATTTTTGGTGCATTTAGCGGCACCAGCTTGACAGGAGTGTGAAGTGCATACACAGTTGAAATGAACACAAAAAAGTAGGCTAAGGAAAGACAAAAAAATCGTAGAAGAGTACCAATAGAACTTGACATGAACATCTTTCATACATAAAAATGTACCGACTGGTTACAGAAGACCTTTATTTACCCTCTGGAGCCAAGGGACATTTTTTTTGTATTTTGGATGGATGTGTACTTTCATAGACTTCTTGTGAGTCCAATAACTAGATTCAACCAAAAAAAGACAGTCATTTACACCTAGGCTGCCTTGAGAGTGAGTAAATCATCAGATCATTTTCATTTTTGGGTGAACGAATTCTTTAAGGTAACGACTGTAGCCTACCTGTGAGTTATTGAGGCTCACACACAGATTAATAGAGGGTAGAAAATCTCAACATGGAGGATAGCTGTTTAAAATATATGGGACTTGACGCACAAGGGAAGAGTGTCTTCCCTGTGGAATTAAATGAGTGATGCTTGAAAATGGGGAGATCTGGAGCTGCTCCCTCTAGGATATTACAATGGCAGGATTTAAAGGAACAGTTGACTCACAAACCCAACCTATATACTCATAGTGAAGTTCTATGTAGTCTAAGTAAATGCAAATAAGGTACACCTTACTAGTACCGGGTTGCCTTCAGAACTGCCCTAATCCTTTGTGGGATAGATTTAACAAGGTACTGGAAATATTCCGCAGAGTATTTGGCGCATATTGACATGATAGCATCACGCAGTTGCTGCAGATTTGTCAGCTGCACATCCATGATGGGAATCTTTCATACTACCACATCCCAAAGGTGCTTTAATGGATTGAGATCTGAAGACTACGGGGGCCATTTGAGTACAGTAAACTCATTGTCATGTCAAAAAAACAGTCTGAAATTTGTGCTTTAGGGCCACACTGTGGTCATAAAGGGATAGACATGGTCAGCAACAATACTCAGGTAGGCTGTGGCGTTGACACGATGCTCAGTTGGTACTAATGGGCCCAAAGTGTGACAAGAAAATGTCTCCAACACCATTACACCACTAACACCAGCCCGATCCGTGAATCCTTGTTTTCATATTGTTGATGCCAAATTCTGAATGTCCAAATGCTACAGCAGTAGCATTCTTCCATTCTTCTAACAAGCACTTGGACAGGTGTACCAAATAAAGTGGCCGGTGAGTGTATGAATGTGTGCAACTAAGTAAAATAATAAGAAAAAAATCCATATAAACTATGATGGAAACACATTTACTGAATAAAGTCCAGCATGTGCATCATGTGATAGCAAATATTAGCATGATGGGATAGCACCAGCAGACTGACCACATTGTAAAACATCTGAAATGTTGTTTTAGTCATTCTAAAATCCCTCAGCTAAAGTCTGTCATCAAAGTGGTTCTGTATTATATTATAATAATATACTGGGGCCAGTTTATCAAGAAGTGTCTATTTGTTTCTCTTTGACATCAGGTTTAGTGAAGGCAGGTCATTTTTTTTTTTCCTGTGGTGTATGCAGAATTCTAACACAACAGTAGAGTTAAACACACCAAGAGGTCATCGGCAGGTAATGTGACATATCAAATGACAGTCATCAGATATGGATTAGAAAGAGAATCTGTGAATGGCTCATAAATTCACAGACAGAGATTACCCCCTGCCCCGTGACTTCTGTGCAGCCAGGGATGAACAAGCGAGCAGAAAAGCATGTGTGTGTGCGCATGTAATTCAGTTTCCCTTCTCTCTCTCTCGCTCCACATCCCCCGCTTTACTCCAGACGCTGCACGGTGAAGTTATTGCATGTGACACGCTCAGCAGCAGGAGAGGGCTGAGAGCTGAAAAAAATTGCATTACTCCACAAAGCAGAATGCCAGGGGAACAAGATGAGATACATCTCTGATTCTTGATAACACTGGAATTATTTAAAGTAGAGGAGGGGGGGAGAAGGAGCGGAGAATATTCTCCAGTCTATATTTAGATCGGGAGCAATGGCAGCAGAGCAGACAGGCGGAGCTTCTCTCTGCTTCAGACGAGCTACACCGGTGGGCCGTAAGCAAGCAGATCTATCTGTCTCTGAGCTTCAGATTAAACCACAAACTAAAGCAGACAGAAAGCCACACTTCTGAAGGAACTCACGCATTCACTTGGGATGCATGTACATTTCTGGGGGTAATGAGTGCAATAAGTGCAATGTTTTGACATCATGGCATTGTTTTGACCTGTCTACAATGACACTACCTTCTGAACATTAGAAAAACATGTTGCTTTATATAATATTATTTTATTTCATTTTTATAAATTTTGTACTAAGCATATAAAAACACTAATAATTACATTAAATAGGATCTACAAAATAAACTAATTTAAAACAAATCATTAAATAAAAGAACAGTTTAAATTGATAAAATTAAATGTGTTTTCTTTATTAACACACAACTATAAAATTTAAAACCCGGGTTACTCAAATATATTAATATGAAGAAAAATATCAAATATTATAGCATTTTACAAAATACTTTATTTTACCTTTGTTTATATATATATATATATATATATATATATATATATATATATATATATATATATATATTTAATTTATTTATTTATTAGTTTACTTGTTTAGCTTATTTTTATATTTGTAATTCTATTTTATTTTAATTTACTTTAGTTTTGTTTATATTTTATTTCTATTATATATATATATTTTAGTTTATTAATATTTAGTTTTGTTTATTTTATGTATTATATATATATATATATATATATATATATATATATATATATATATATATATATATATATATATATATATATATATATACATACATATTATATTTATTATATTTATTATATTTATTATATTTATTATATTTATTATATTTATTTATTTAGTATAGCTTAACTTAATCTAAATTAGATTCTTCCCCTTAAAAAGTTAAGAATTGTTTTTTTTAAATAAGTATTTTGAACAAGCAAAAGTCTTTTTTTTTGTATAAGTAAGAACCAATCATTTCATTTTTTAAAAAAGTATTATAGCTATCATATCCTTTTTTAGAGTACAGTTCTCAACAAATGGTTCTGTTAGTATCCATAAATACCGCCTTGTGGTGCCATCACAGAGAGACTGTAAGTCACTTTTCAAAACCTTTATATTAAATGTTCCTCACTGGTGAAATGATCTTTTCATTTTCACTTGGATTGCAGATACACCACTGGTATCCTTCAAATGATGACTAATAGCCCTAACCCTTGTCTGAGAACACCTGTACCCCAGTGAATAATATTATAGTTAGTAGAATAGTTTAACTTAATATCCTTATAGCTTACCAGCAATACAATGTCAGTGTTTTCTCCTTATTAACTCTACCTCTATTCTGCTAGACTATCAAGCTATATGTGTGCAGTATATACATTATACACTACCTGACAAAAGTCTTGTCGCCAATCCAAGTTATCGAAACAACAAACAATAACTTGACTTCAAGGACAGCATCACATCTCTGCAATGACTGAAATATCTTATGAAAGAAGTCATCTGGAATGGCAAACAAAGTGTTCTTGCAGGACTCCCAGAGTTCATCAAGATTATTTAGATTCATCTTCAATGCCTCCTCCTTCATCTTACCCCATCATGCTCAATAATGTTCATGTCTGGTGATTGGGCTTGCCAATCCTGGAGCATCTTGACCTTCTTTGCTTTTAGGAACTTTAATGTGGAGGCTGAAGTATGAAGAGCGCTATCCTGCTAAAGAATTTGCCTTTTCCTGTGGTTTGTAATGTAATGGGCAGCAAAAATGTCTTGATACCTCGACTGTTGATGTTGACATCCACCTTGCAGATCTCTCGCACGCCCCCATACTGAATGTAACCCCAAACCATGATTTTTCTTTCACCAAACTTGACTGATTTCTATGATAATCTTGGGTCCATGCAGGTTCCAATACAGCAGGTCTTCTGCAGTATTAGTGATGATTGGGATGCAGTTCAACAGATGATTCATTCAGATGACCAGCGATCAGACACAGATTTACATTTGCCAGTTTCTCAAATCAGATTGCAAAAATGCCTGATTTTATACATTAACCCATTAGAACCTGGATCAATTTCTCCTTATAGGAAAATTATGGGGCTTATAATAGAGACCAAATGGACCACTTATAACATGTGCAAAACAAAAAGTAAAAATAATAATAATAAAAAAAAAGTTTTAAAAAAATCTGACTGTCTACATAAGGCAATTCAAAATAACATTTTCCTCAAGATTAAACCAGTCAAGGAAGAGAACATCCAAGTCCTAATTCCTACCAAAATAATACATTCTGTCTTGCGTATGAATATGTGGCTTATGTGGAATAATACACAGACAGGTCATCACGCCACTCATGTAAACTGCGACTTTTCTAAACTGTGAAACAAACAAAGACAGTTTTCAGACAAACACGCAGGGAATTATTGCCACATAAAGAGCAATTAAATGGCAAAAATTGTCCTCCACCATCATTCCAGCATCGTCTCAAAGATTATTACTTTCCAGGACCTTGCATGTGCTAATTGCTTTAATTACAAGCCTCTAAATCAGTTCACTTTAATTACATTTACCCTTCTATGTTAAGACAAGCCCACAGCTTCCTGCAAACGCTGTTAAACTGCAATTACTGTGAGGCCAACAGAGCTGCTGAATAAAGCACACAACGACATCTGTCTAAATCAATACTTTATCGACAGCCGAATGCAAGATTGTCCAGCAGTGAAATATCTCGGCTCTCATTTTATCCTACATCGCTTCAGTGATTATTCTGACCCATGCGAACATCTCATTACTGCTATAATATCAATGACTTTGTAAACAACTTTGTGAGTTTTGTTTTACGTTAGAAGGTTGAAGCAGTTTGCGTGTAAAGCTTAACCATAAAGGGCTCTATTTTAACAATCTAGGTGCAAAATGTCTAAAGCGCATGGCGCAAAGGCATTAAGGGCATGTCTAAATCCTTTTGCTATTTCAAGGACAGAAAAATACACCCCAGCGCATAGTCTAACAAGGTTGTGCTTATTCTCTTAATGAGTTATTGGTGTGTTATTGGCGCATTTGCTATTTACATGGCAGACTTTGTAAGTGGAAAAACTGAACACTTCACTAGCGACAAAACAGTTAAACAGACCATCTGCAACGCGAAGATAAAGAACGAGCCTCCTCCATTCAGCCTCTTTACTTTCTCTTTACTTTACTTGTACTCTTTACTTTACTCCTTTACTTTTGTGGGTAAGGAAACAGTGGAAACTCAGCTAAAGACATCTATTAGCCAACATATTTAATTTTGTTTGTCAAGTACAAAGATTTTCTTTAAAACTGTTTCTAAATTCAATTCTAAATTCCAGCACACGAATAAATAAACAATAAAAAGCCCCCCACGATGAGGTATGCGGGCAGTGGTTTTATATTCATGTAGAAACTAATAATTTCCATAACATTTTAACATTATTTCTTTAATTCTTTTTCATTTGTAAAGATATTTGTGTACTGCTGTACATCCTGTTTGTATTAAGAAATTTGTAAGTATTTTGGACCTGCATTGGTGAATCAAACGCATTCTGTGCTGGACTATAGACTGCTTTGATAACATATCACCATTGTCCAATGACTATGAAGTAATATGAAACAAGATCTTAAAATGATTTTATATTCTGGTTCCTAAAAGGCGATTCTTTTGGAAATGCCCCATATGGTTCAACCTCAGAAATAATGAGGTTCTAGATGGTTATAATCTTACATATTTGATCTCCTGATTGCTTCAGAAAATCCATTCCCATCCCTAAAAACTGATTCAGATACAGAGTATCTTACTGAGAGCAGGTTAATATGCCCTAACTCAACCATTTTAGTAAATTTTCACCATTCAGATGGATATATTCTCTGTGACTGATTTGATAGAGAGAAAGAAGCTACATTTAGTTTACTTTATAAATTCTTCGGACAATCCCCTTCAAATACAAAAAATATTAGCTGTGCTGCTTTTCATAGCTAATTGTAAGAGCAAATTTATTTAGTTTTAGCCTTAGTCTTATGACTCAAATGCCATTTAGCTTTAGTGACACTTCTGAATTCACCATAGTTTCAGTCTAAAAATCCTAAATCATAATATATTAATTACTCATATCTCTAAAATGTCATTATATTCTCCTGGAGAACACACTAATAATCATTCATTCATTCATTCATTCATTCATTCATTCATTCATTCATTCATTTTCTTTTCAGATTAGTCCCTTTATTAATTCAGAGTCGCCACAGTGGAATGAACCACCAACTTATCCAGCACATTTGTACGCAGCAGATGCCCTTCCAGCTGCAACCTATCTCTGAGACACATCCACACACACTCATTCACACTCATACACTACGGACAATTTAGCCTACCCAATTCACCTGTCCAGCATGTCTTTAGACAGTGGGGGAAACCGGAGCACCCAGGGGAAACCCACAAGAACGCAGGGAGAACATGCAAACTTCACACAGAAATGCCAACTGACCCAGCCGAGGCTCGAACCAGTGACCTTCTTGCTGTGAGGTGACAGCACTACCTACTGCGCCACTGCGTCGCCCACACTGATAATCATTAAAGATATTAAAGTAAACAATATGTATAATTAACAGCTGTGGTGTAACATTAGACCTAATTAAAACACCTCCTAAAATGCATTCTTTATTATAAACTAGCTCAATATAGCATTCATCAATCTTTCAAGCAGATGTATTTATATACATTCATTTATTATAATTAATTTTACAGTACTGAAGACATTAGTGAAGTATATTATGAATGCACAGATAATAGGCTTTACTGATACTATTTGTACAACCAAATGTTGGAGTACTTTAAAGGTGCTCTATGTATGTTTTTAGCTCTTCTAAAGCTTAAAGATACAACAGTATGTTTGCAGATATTTAAGAAACATGCTAAGTAACCATACTTGATTATTTAAAAAAAACAATGCTAAAGTCAGTTATACTAAGTTTAAAAGATATGGTCTGTACTGGAATGTTTGCCATTGTTTCAGTCTCTATTACCAGCCCACTGCCAGATTATCCAATTATGTTTCAGCACTCTGGGTAGCCTTGGGGGAAAAAAAGTGTATGACATTTCAATCTTGAAATCTTCAGAGGAAGGGCCGGGCGAAAACGTGTTTAGAATTTGGACTGCAATACCTATTTCAACCACAGGGTGTCAATCTTACATACTGCACATTTGAGGGTTAAAAATAGTAGAGATGTAGGAAGTAGAAAGTAAGGAGATTGAAGGCTCCGTCTGAAATCGCCTACTCCTCAGTAGGTACTGCATTTGAATTGAAATGTACTACTCAACCGTTAGAACAGTATGTTCTATACAGTATGAATGTCAGCAGTATAATTGGAACTCGAACGGACTACATCTGCCATTTTGTCATGATCTCTTGACCCACCAGAGTCAATTGCGCCAATTGCAAACTTCAGAATCTCGCAGGAAGTAGTAGGTCATCTAGGTACTTCTCGCATACTGTTGTTGAGAATTCGGACATGCTACTCGGCTCGCATATTGTTTTTAGCATACTATATATTATGGAAGTATGCCATTTCGGATGCTTCACGGATACACCAGTGAATGTGCACAAATTGAAAGTGAAAGTAGGAGCGTGTTGTGGCATATTTACTGTATAGGACAAATGCTTTTAGTTTGGTTTACATTGCATGCAGTCCAGTTGATCAGTAACATTGACATATAAAGCAAATAGCGAAGATCACTCTCAATGTGAAATGTAAACAATACTGACGTATATTAAAACAACAATAATAACACACACAGCTAAAACACATGGAATATCTGAAATAAAAGTTTTCCATGCTTAAATTGTTTTTCACCACCATTATATGATTTTTTTTTAACAATTAACTCATTCTGTGGTTAAACTAACAAAAACTGCATTCTAGTATTGTAACAACCACTGTGTGAGTAATGCATGATTGGAGTTCAATTCTTGGATGAGTATCATTTTAGCATACATCTCTGGCATCAGCATATGCAATATTGATGCACTTCCTTTGAATTGATTTTTCTCTGTGTATAAAAACCCCTTTTAGATTTTTTTTTTACAAGTATCCTGCATAAATCACCAGGTTTAACAGCATTCAGAGTCCATAGGGCTTAACTCAGATTGATCCTACAACATTTTTTTAATGCTTAAATTAGTGCCATTAAAAAGACATTCCCCCCCTAATGGCTGCATTACATTGCAGTACATGTCTAAGAATATTAGTCACTAAAGTGCCATTAATTTTAACTTCCCTAAAGTAATAAAGTACGTGATAAAAATGACTGCGGTCATCAAACCTTACCGGAAAGTACAGGAGAAGAGCTCCAAACAAGATGGCCTCCAGCAGAATGAGTCCTGACGCTCTGATACTCTGAAACACAAGGGGGGAAAAAACAACAGCACATTGGAAAACTTCTCTCTTTAAAAGTATTCTCCTGCTGCAAAATGGGTCAGTGGAAATCATCCATTTGTGACTACTGCATAACTTATCCCTCTGCGCACAAATGCATTCTCCTTGGACTATTCTAATGTGTTCACAGGGGTGGATTCATCTCTTTTCTCTTCAGACGGATGCTTTGCCCTGGAATAAACTTTTTAAAATTTAGCTTTCTGTAAAAACAAGGTGAAATAGAGGGGTTGCATCAGGCAAATGGGTCAAAGACTCAGATTTCTATATTACTATGAAATCAATTCACTTTGCAACTGTCTTTTTAAGTTGCAGTATGGGAAATCTCCTCTTGGAAGCATTAAAACACTATTTTTAATTAGATGTTAATTCAAATACAGTAATAAAAAGAAAATGAGCATGATAGGAAATACCGTAATTTGCCATTTTGACCCAGTAAATTGATGAACAAACAATTGCAAGTTTATTTTATGGTATGTATAAATTTTAAATTGAGAAGACTAAAATATGGTATACATTCATTCATTCATTTTCTTGTCGGCTTAGTCCTTTTTATAATAAAGGCTGCGAATAAAGTTCCATACAAGTGTGTTGAGGATGGATGGAGCTCAGTCTGTACAGGAATGAGAAGAACTGATGAAAAGAGGTGCTAACATACAACTTATGTACAACTAAAATACAATTCCTGAATGTTACTTTTATGTAATGTACACTGTAAAAGAATTCTTGCTGCCTTCATTTTTTTTTTAATGAAGTTAACTTTTCTAATCATCTCAACTTCGATCAATCAAACTGACCAAAATATTAAGTTCAACTCTGTATTTAGTTTAAACCTGATTAAAACTAAAAAAATTAAAATAAGTTAAAGCAACAGAACTAGTGTGTTGTGTTATTCATAATTACTGTAGGTAACATCATATTTCAATCATACATTCATTTATTTTTTTTTGACTTAAAGTAGTCCCTTTATTCACAAGGGGTCGCCACAGCGGAATGAACTAACAACTTATCCAGCATATGTTTTACATAGCAGACGCCCTTCCAGCTGCAACCCAGTACTGGGAAACACCCATACACTCTCACATGCACGCACAGACACGCTAGTTTATTCCGTTCACCTATTGCGTTTGTCTTTGGACTGTGGAGGAAACTCACGCTAACATGGGGAGAACATGCAAACTCCACATAGAAATGCCAACTGGTCCAGCCAGCACTTCTTGCTGTGAGGCGACCGTGCTAACCGCTGAGCCACTGTGTCGCCCCGTCACATTTCAATTTAACATATTTTTACCGTTAGTTACATGAAAATAGACACACTGCTCCACATATTTGAATGTCATTTAGGCCTAACATCTCGCATAACAATTGGCAGGTATAACTGCTTAATCTGATCCATAAAGCCAACGACATGTGGTACTAAAATTCACTCATGGTAATACCAAAAATCCCTGGCACTTACTGGCCACTTGATTAGGTACACCTTACTAGTACTGGGTTGGACCCTCTTTTGCCTTAAGGACTGCCTTAAACCTTTGTGTGCAAAGATTTAACAAGGTACAGGAGGTGTTCCTCAGAGATTTCGGTCCATATCGACATGATGGCATCACCTAGTTGCTCCATTAGTTGGCTGCACATCCATGATGCGAATCTCCTGTTCCACCACATCCCAAGGTGCACTATTGAGATCTGGTGACTGTGGAGGCCATTTGAGTACAGTGAACTCATTGTCATGTTCAAGACACCAGTCTGAGATGATTCGCGCTATATGACATGGCACATCATCTTGCTAAAAGTAGCCATTAGAAGATGTGTGCACTGTGGTCATAAAAGAATGGACATGGTCAGCAACAATAATGAGGTAGGCTATGGCATTGACACAATGCTCAGTTAGAACTAATGGGCTTAAAGTGTGCCAAATTCTGACCCTACCATCCAAATGATGCAGCAGAAATCGAGACTCATCAGACCAGGCAATGTTTTTCCAATCTTCTATTTTCCAATTTTGGTGAGCCTGTGCGAATTGTAGCCTCAGTTTCGTGTTCGTAGCTGACAGGAGTGGCACCCGGTGTGGTCTTCTGCTGCTGTAGCCCATATGCCTTAAGGTTCGACAAGTTGTGCATTCAGAGATGCTTTTCTGCATTCGTCGGTTGTAACAAGCGGTTACTTGACTCACTATTACCTTCGATAATAGTGCCAGATCGATGCCACATTCAAAATAACCTAAATCACCTTTCTTGCTTATTCTGATACTGCAGCAGATCGTCTTGAACATGTCTACATGCCTAAATGCAGTGAGTTGCTGCCATCTGACTGGCTGACTAGAAATTTGTGTTAATGAGCAGCTGGATGAGTGTACCTAATAAAGTGGCCGGTGAGTGCACAGACACATAAAGGGTGCTGTAAATGTGAATATGGTATTTTTGTTTACTAATTTACAGTAAGTGACTGGCAAACTGCTGCCAGTAAGTTACAGTAGGTTCTTCAGAAATTTGTTAACAGTGAAGCTTACTTTTGTGTAGGCTTGTGCAATTGTATAATCAATCAAAACTAAAATTATGTTTTTTTTTCCTCTCTGGCTCTCTCTCTTTTCTTCTCTCTCAATATTGCAGCATATACTGTAGCTATAAGTTGAGCTGCTACTGTAGTTCAAGTGAGTCTCCTTTAAAGCAGAGAAAATGAGAATTCCATTACGAGGCAACAGGTGAGCTGTCAACTGCTTTCTAAAATCAAACGACCTATAGAGAGCACTTGACAGCACATGCTGAAACAGAGCAAAATTTCTAATCCTAACTCTGTCGCTTTCATTTAGACTTCTCCTGCATTTATGGATCGCTTTCAGGCAGCGCCCAGACGAAGCATGCTTCCAGAGTAAATTAAAATGCTGGCACTATCAAAACTGAGTGCCCTACATATCGACAGCCTAAACGGCGCCTCACTGCAGGGATTAATGAACCTTCCTCGCAGTCAGTGCGAATCCAGTCTACTATTACTCAGAACGCAGACTGCATGTCTGTTTAAGCTAAGACAGTAGCATGTGCTTCTAAAACATGCTCTACAGTGCGCTAAGTGTGATTAAGTAGCTGTCACTTTCTTAATCTATGCACTAATCCACTCCTCTTGAGGTGGGGAAAATCTTAATAACTTAATGAATCTAATTAGCAGAGACAATCCAGAGTTTGGGTGTGCAATTAATTGACAGCATCAAAGAGAAGGTTGAAGTTTGAACTGAGGATCATCAAGATATTTTCGGTCAAAACTGAGACAAGTCTTTGTTATTTTTGCTCAGCTGTGGTTTTCCTCTTGAAATCTGCCATGCAAACCATTTTGCCCCGACTCTTTCTTATGGGGGAGTCATGAACACTCACCCAAACTAAGGCAAGTGAGGCCTCCAGTTCTTTGGATGCTGGTGTGGGGTCGTTTGTGACCTCTTATATAAGTTGTCTCTGTGCTCTTGGGGTAATTTTGGTTAGCTGGCCACTTCCGGGTAGGTTCTCCAATGTTCTGTGTTTTTCCCATTTGTAGATAATGGCTCTCACTGTGGTTCGCTGCAGTCACAAAGTTTTGGAAATGGCTTTATAACCACACTAGTAGATCTCAATTACATTCTTTCTCACTTGTTTTTAAATTTCATTGAAGGCGACCCGGTGGCGCAGTAGGTAGCGCTGTCACCTCACAGCAAGAAGGTCGCTAGTTCGAGCCTCGCCTAGGTCAGTTGGCATTTCTGTGTGAAGTTTGCATGTTCTCCCCATGTTCGCGTGGGTTTCCTCTGGGTGGTCCAAAGTCCAAAGTTTAAAGACATGCGGTACAGGTGAATTGGGTAAGCTAAATTATCCGTAGCGTATGTGTGTGAATGAGAGTTTTCCAGTGATGGGTTGTGGCTGGAATGGCATCCGCTGCCTAAAACACATACTCGATAAGTTGGCGGTTCATTCCGATGTGGCAACCCCAGATTAATAAAGGGATTAAGCCAAAAAGAAAATTAAATAAAGAAACTTCATTGAATCTTGGCATGATATCCAGACTTGAGGATCTTTTTGTCTACTTCACTTTTAATAGTCAATAATTTCTTGATTGCAAACAGGTGTGGCAATAATTAGGCTTGGGAGTGGCTAGAGAAATTAAACTCTGTATGATAAACCAGAGTTAAGTTTTAACATAGCAGCATAAATGAGTACACCGCTGCTTAATCTGGGGTCGCCACAGCAGAATGAACCACCAGTAGGCTGACTTCGACAGTAGGGAAATATAAACTATGGAGGTCAGCTGCAACCATCCAGTCTTTCATGAAAGCCAACTTCCCATTCAGTGTGAATAAAATATCACATAGCAGTTAAAGATACTGGACAATCCGAGATAATACACAAACGACTAACTGTAATGTAACTCAGCATGGAAATACCCCAGTGTCAGTAAGAACAGGATGTGCTTTATGGAAACAGTTGCCATCTTAATTAGCTCCCTCCGGCAGCACACGCTCACCTTGTTCCTGCGGAAATGGTAAAGCAGCACCATACTGATGAAATCCACCAGCATGCACAGGCCCTGGAAGGAGAGCACCGCCATACGCAGGGCTCCATCACCCCGGGCCACGCAGGGCGTAT
The DNA here is from genome assembly GCF_052040795.2 of Danio rerio. NCBI lineage: Eukaryota > Metazoa > Chordata > Actinopteri > Cypriniformes > Danionidae > Danio > Danio rerio. The sequence goes on from NC_141044.1 coordinate 6,529,257, forward strand.
CGTCCTTGCAGAAAGAACAGCCTTCCTGGCAGGGCAGACAGTGGCTGGAAGTTTCTGGAACATCCCTGTTATGGGACAAACCCTCGGTCCCCTTCCCTCCTGCTTTCCCTGGAAAAAGACCAAATATTCAATGACGCCACATGTTGTTCCCTCAAACAACTCTGCATTTATTTGCAATTGATGTGTCTAACTAGCATACATTTGCATATTTTATGATCACACCAAGAAGGAAAAAAAACAATTGTGAAAAGTAGCAGCACAGATGTGACATTTAAAGCGGTCCAGCCCACCCTCCCCTTTCAGTCATCAGTGGTCTCATCAGCAGGCATCTCACAGCGTTTCATGTGCTAGCCAGGGTGGATGGGTGTGTACACACCATCTGGGCTGCCACTTTGATGCACCAGTTGTTTCCGCCTTCAGTTACATATCGCGTATGATTTCAAAATGACATTTTTATGCTAGGCAATAGTTTGACTTTCTAGTTTCTGGTCAAAATGTTCCACTATTTTGCATACACACTCCCTTGAAATCATAAGCCACAACCATTCTCATGTAATTTAAGTGTTTTTTTTTTTTCAAGGATTTAAGGAAATACTGGAGGAATGAACAAACAAACGAATGAATGAAGGAAGGAAGGAACAAACAAAAAACAATGGAAGGAAAATTGGAGGAAATGAACGAATACAGAAAGATCACTAAATGCTCTACGGAATGTTACGTTTACACATCCCTGCACAAACTGCATGTAAACGCATCAACTTTTCAGAGAGTAATACTCACTACTCTTGAGTACTTACTAATGAAGGAAGGACCAAATAAATAAAGGAAGGATACAAGGAAGGACTGAACAAACTAAGAAAGGAAGGAAGGAAGAAAGGAATGAACAAACAAATGAATGAATCAACAAACGAATAAAGGAAGGACCAAATAAATGAAGGAAGAATTCAAGGAAGGACCGGAGGAATGAACAAACGAATGAATGAAGGAACGAACGAACAAACAAACAATGGAAGAAAAATTGGAAGGAACGAACGAATATAGAAAGATCACTCAATGCATGGCAGAATGTTACGTTGACACATGCCGGCACAAGCTATACTCACTACTCACTACTCTCGAGTACTTTTAAAAGAGCTACTTTTTACTCATATTTTGAGTAGTATTTACAACAGACACTTTTACTCTACCAGCCCTACATTTTTGGGCAATTAATGTTACTTTTACTTGAGTATGAGTTTTCAGTACTCTTTCCTTCACTGATGACCAGACAGGAAACACCAGCATTACATAATCAAAAATCTAAAGGGATGGTGGCTCAGTGAAGCAGATAACAGAGAAATGCACAGAACACAGCCAACTTCTCCCAGAAACACACTTATCGGAGATCACTGGAGGACAGCCAGAAAGCAGATATCACAGATGGAGGACCTGTGGTGATGTCCACATGTCTGTCTGCATCTCCACTCCTCTCTGCACAGTATGGTTTGAATATACAGCTTCACAGCCTGTTTCTAAATCTAATGAAGCTTTCTGTCTTTCACCACAACCACAAATGGCACAACAATTCAGTGGTTTGGGTCATTTTAAGTTGCCTTACATACAGTAGCCACGGTTAAATCTTGGTGAATTTCTAAATAGTTTCAGTATGAATATTTTAATAGTAATGTGGGTCACACTTATTGTTGATGTTTGTTAAATTTAAGTTACATTGCATCTACATAACAACCAATTCTCATTAGATTATAAGTAGACTGTTAGGTTGGGGTTGGGGTTAGTGTAAGTTGACATGCACTTGCAAAGTCTCTTATTGTCAGTTAAATGTCTGTTGAAGAAGCAGTATCAGCAAATATTAAGCAGACAGTCTACTAATACTCTAATGGACCATCAAAAATAAAGTGTTACCGTAGTGTGTTTGGGGGTGGGATGGTGGCTCAGTGGTTAGCACTGTCGCCTCACAGCAAGAAGGTCACTGGTTTGAGTCATGCACTATAACTGAATTGGGTGGACAAAATTGGCCATAGTGTATATGTGTGTGTGCAAATGCGAGAGTGTGTGGATGTTTCCCAGTACTGGTTATTTTTTTTCTCTCCATCCAACAGCTGGATTGAGCCTTTAGGGTCATTCTATTGGTTTATTTTGCATTACTGAATCATTTTCAGGAGATAGTGGTCCTTGGTGCTTCATTTCTTTAGTGAAATGAAGATTGTACTCTGCCAAGAGCAATTAGTTGACTTTACTTAAAAATGTGAGTAAATATATTGCCTTTAAATTAGTAAGCAAGTAAAGTATGTGCATATTTATAAAGTTAAGTGAACTAAACAACTCCAAACTGGGTTTACTCATTTTTAAGATAACAAATTGCTTTTACAGAGTATTTTATTTTATGCGTAAAGTCTTTACTGTGCTGTAACTTATTTTTTTAACGGAATGGATTGGGCTATGTTAGTCAGCTAAATAAGTCAGTAATATCCCTTTTGCATCTATTAACATTAACTAAATTGATTATCATAAAACACAATTCAATAAATCTTGCTGTAGAAATATGTAATCAAAAGACATAATACATTTCCCAGTGTTGGGATGCCGCTGGAAGGGCATCCGCTGCGCAAAACATGTGCTGTATAAGTTGGCGGTTTATTCCGCTGTTGCGACCCCTGATTAATAAAGGGACTAAGCCAAAAAGAAAATGAATTAATGAATGAATGAATGAAGACATAATACACAATTATTGAATACATTTAAAAATGTCCTTTTTTTACATTTTTACAATAATGTTTTTTAAATGACTGTTAAGTGAGTTTAAATGCACATAATATTGTATGGATATAAATGATGCTGTCTGTATTCACCCCCCCCCCCCCCCCCATCACTCACAAAAAACCTAAAAAAAAATTTATTTATTTGAATGCTTACTATTTGCTCTAGCTTAAATGCCAGATCTATACAGGTGGAACTGGGATGGAGGGTTTTCGAGAAACTCTTATAGCAAATAAGACTATAATCTTCCATATTTTTCAAAGGAGATTATCGAATAGGAAAATTATCTAAGCTCTTTAGTCATTTTTGAGTCAGATGCTAATGGTCTAATCTGATTCAATTAGCTATGCTAAGCTATGCTTATAGTGCTAAAAAAGAGCCAGACATGGATATTGGCTGAATGGATTCAAAAATGCTAAAACTCAACTGTTTGAAGGGGACCTATAATGCATAAATTACTTTTATAATGATGTTTTTGTGGCAACAGTGTGGGAATATAGCCAGTATCTGATGATAGAAGTTCATTAATTCAATTTCTTATAATCACATTTCATAAAAACGTTTAAAATAAATAAAAAAGTTTGCTGAAACACTTTGATTGACATTCTCCCTTTGTAGGTGTCTTTGGAGGGGGAAAGCCCTGCCTATTAATGACAATCTCTCTCTCATTAGTATAGACAGCCCTGAGTAAGAAGCAGCCATCCACCATTACAGTTTTCACACCGTACCTGCCAAGGATAATTTTAAAAAGATGGCTGGGAATGCAACCTTGTTTGATTTTAAAGAGACCAAAACGGCACATTAAGAATTAAAGCCTAAAAGAGCCAGTTTCAAATAGTAATACAAAATTATATGTGTGGTATTTTTTGCTGAAACATATACACCCTTGACACAGACACTTATTTTACATATTGTATAATGGGGCATAATAGATCCCCTTTAGCTCTATGGGAATTGTAAAATAAGCCTAGTGTATTTTCAAACGAAGTGGAAAGTTCAAGTACAATTAGTTTTTATATAGCTACTTTAGCTGGATGATGGCAGTATGAACTGTTTTGTTCAGAGAGCTGAGGGCCAGACTCAACCAGCATAGTGTTGATCATGCGTCGCTCTTCTCTCTTTTACACTTGGGTGTGTTTGTGAGTTGGTGCATGCCATATTTTGGAGTTCTCACTGGGGTACAACGCGATCTTGAAGCACTCCAATGAGTGGAGTGGAAAATGACATCATGCTTAGTACTCAAAAAGTTTTTTGTGCATGTCTGAGAGGATGAATAAAATATTAACGAAAGATATTGCATCTAAGGCACAGTGGGTCCACACTGAAAATTTGGGATTTCAAATAAATTTTTAACCTGAAGACAAGCAAAAAGTACTTAAAGTATTTAAAACAACACACAGTTATGACAAAGAACAAAGTAATTATTGCTATTAACAGATCAAATTACAAACATTAATAAAAATAGAAGGATTTTATAAGCAGACTGTTGGACCCTCTCATATATTTGACAAATAATTGAAGACCAAGAACAGCTACAGTAATACAAACTTTACACTACCTGACAAAAGTCTTGTCGTCGATCCCAGTTGTATAAGCAACAAATAATAACTTGGCTTCTAGTTGATCATTTGGAAAATTGTCAGACGCTAGAACTGTTGAACTGCATCCCAGTCATCATAAATACTGCAAAAGACCTATTGGAACCCGCATAAACACCAAGATTCTCACAGAAATCAGTCAAATTTGGTGAAGGAAAAATCATGGTTTGGGGTTACATCCAGTATGAGGGTGTGCAAGAGATTTGCAGATTGGATGGTAACATCAACAGTCGGAGGTATCAAGATATTTGTGCTGCCCGTTACATTACAAACCACAGGAGAGGGCAAATTCTTCAGCAGGATAGCGCTCCTTCTCATACTTCAGCCTCCATATGAAAGTTCCTGAAAGCGAAGAAGGTCAAGGTGCTTTAGGATTGGCCAGCCCAATCACCAGACATGAACATTATTGAGCATGTCTAGGGTAAGGTAGAGGAGAAGGCACTGAAGATGAATCCAAAGTATCTTGATGAACTCTGGGAGTCCTCCAGGAACGCTTTCTTGTCATTCCAGATGACTTTATTAATAAGTGATTTGAGTCATTGCAGAGATGCATGAATGCAGTCATCCAAGCTCATGGGAGTCATACTCAATATCATTTTTTTTCCCACTGCACCATCACTTTATATTCTATACTGCACATAATTTCTGTTAAGTGACCAGACTTTGTCGAAGCAAAGTCAGACCTTCCTATTTAAAGAATTAAAAATCAAGTCATGATCATATTTAATTTTGGTAAAATAACCATAATCTAGAGGCCTTTGCCTTTTATATGAACAACTTTTAATGCCAAATGATCAACTAGAAGTTATTATTTGTTGTTCCTAAAACTTGGAAAGGCAACAAGACTGTCAGGTTGTGTATACATTCAGATTGTGCTCTGTTCTATCTTAAAAGCATAACCAAGTGCCTTTGTTCACTTATAAAACACCTGCTATACGATATTTAATTTGTTTATTTTTCTCTTTAAAAATAACATGCAAACATTGATCCATAACATTTTAACATTGTACTTACTTTTAAAGCCATTCACTGCAACTCTGCTTGGATGATAATAGCCACTTTTGCAGTGACATTTATACTTGTCCAGCACAAATCCATGCCCAGGAACCGGCAAACACTGTGGAGAATAGAGAGAAGATAGGAATAATAAAACTGTACCTTCACAATTAAATATAATGGTTAAATGTTTATACAGTAAAAGTCTTTTCCTATTAGGTGTTCCTAGGTCATCTACTGTATATGGCTACTAATGGCAAACAACAAAAAAGGTCAAGAATCTTGATGTGATTCTGGAGTCAGATCTGAGTTTCAGCAGTCTTGTCAAAGCAGTAAGTAAATCAGCATACTATCATCTTAAAAACAGTGCAAGAATTAGTTGCTTTGTTTCCAGTGAGGACTTAGAGAAACTTGTTCATGCTTTTATCAGCAGCAGGGTGGATTACTGTACTGGACTCCTCACTGGCCTTCCCAAAAAGACAGTCAGATAGTTGCAGCTCATCCAGAACGCTGCGGCCAGAATTCTGACCAGAACCAGAAAATCAGATCACATCACACCTGTCCTCAGGTCTTTACACTTGCTCCTATTTACATTCAGAATACATTTTAAAGCATTATTACTTGTCTACGAATCACTAAATGGCCTAGGACCTCAATACATATCAGTATGCTCACTGAATACAAACCTAACTGATCACTCAGAACTTTAGGATAAAATAATTTAGAAATTTCAATAGTTCATTTAAAGCAGGATGAATCAGCCTTCAGCTACTTTTAATCTTTTAATCTGTAGTTAAATCATGGACTAAGACCAATGGAAAATGAAAAGTTGACATTTTCTATGCCAGTATGGCTATAGTCTCATTTTATCCAGCATAAGTACACATAATTGCAGATTGAGTCTCTGAAGCACACAGCAAGCCAGCCCTAATAGGTTTTGCAACAGAGTCATAGAATGAAGACTCTTTTGGAAGAGTGAAAATTCAGATCCTATATTGTGCATACATCATTGCATAATTACAGGATGTACACAGCCTCTTCTGTGTCAATAAAGACAAAGAACTAACTTTCTACAAATAGCAAAGAGCCACTGAGAGGCAAGGCTGCAATCTTCAATCGCTGTGTTCAGCAGATTCAGCATATGAGCTGAATTGATTTAAACGGTCCTCTGTTGTATAATATTCAAACAGGGACAGTTTTGGCACAGATCTCCTTGCATGTGCCAAGATGTACTGTCATTAATATCTGGATTACAGACAGACACACCAAGAATTAAAATGAAATTTAATTCAGTATCTAGAGGTTATTCTCCACAAAACAATAGGTCATGAGTGGGTAATCGTAATCCTCGATATCTGAACCCTGAGCGTTTCATGACTGCAGTCCAGGACCTAAAGCAGACATGTTGACCTCAGCTCAATACTGATCCACTCCAACACACACTTAACAAGCTATGAAGAGCCAAAGCCTCCATATTTGAGCTGCTTTAATATCAGCTCTAATAAAGCATGGAACAGTAGAACACTCACACAAATCCATCTTTAGAGAGAAGAGGGCTGTATATCAGTTTTTATTTGCTTCCAGTTTATCTTTATTAAGCCTTACATATGATGATTTCAAAACTAGAATGTGAGGGATAAGTAGGGTCCTGTGATTCTGGATTACCTTCTATGTTGATCCTGCAACATCATTCCTGTTCAAAAATGTTATTAATGCCCAATTCATAAGCTTAAATTTAACCCTATCTGAAAATGATTTACAAAATCAGAGGGGATTATTAGTTGGATAACAAAAGACGCACATAACTCTAACTATAAGCCTAAACCTAACAAAGTTTAAACATATTCCTTAAATCTGATTTGCTGATTGGAATGCTGTTAAAGGATCAACATAGATGTTAAAGCTGCGGTCACACTGGACTTTTCTCCCCATAGACTTGCATTCATACGCACGCGAATGCGTCAGACCTGAAACGCAGGGTCATGGGTCAAGTTTTGCAGCTAGCTGCGTTGCAAAGTTCAAGCTTAGTGAATTCTGACCTGCAAAATTGCATCACTTGACTGCGTGAGACTAATCGAGGATCAAAACATGACCACTGTGGACAAAAATTTTAAATATGGACCAATCACTTGCTTTTTTATTGTCTAATCATCTTGTTTAATCCCGCCCATTTTCGCAGCGCCGTACGAAAGAATTTCGCAAGGTCAAACTCTGGTGTAAACGCAGCTTAATTCAGCAACATGTACTACTTGGTCAACTCACATTAACCTCACAGGCCACTTTATTAGGTCCACCTGCTCGTTAATGCAAATTTCTAATCAGCCAATCACATGGCAGCAACTCAATGCATTTATGCATGTAGACATGGTCAAGACGATCTGCTGCAGTTCAAACCGAGCATCAGAACGGGGAAGAAAGGTGATTTAAGTGACTTTGAACATGGCATGGTTGTTGGTGCTAGGCGGGCTGGTCTGAGTATTTCAGAAACTGCTGATCTACAGGGATTTTCATGCATTTTTATGACCTCAGTGACCACAGCCATCTTTTGATGGCTAATTCCAGCAAGATACCGCACCATGTCAAAGCGTGAATCATCTCAGACTGGTTTCTTGAACATGACAATGAGTACACTATACTCAAATGGCCTCCACAGTCACCAGATATCAATTTAATAGAGCACATTTGAGATGTGGTGGAACGGGAGATTCGCATCATGGATGTGCAGCAAAAGAACTAATGCATTAGAAAATTATAAACTGAATATAGTAGATTTACATCATTTATTGAATGAATGCTTTCAAAATGCATCATATATTCAGTCTAGTCACTGTAACCGAAAAGAAGTTGAATACTCAGTCATTGCTTAACACCATTACATAGTAGATATAACTGTCTTAAATATTTATAAATCACATATATTTTCTATGTATTCATCTGTAGCCTTGCCAAAATCAAGCATATCTCTCAGTAGAAATGCTCCCGGTATTATTCACGATGCACTGCGGGTACTGACCCCTTGAGCTTCAGTCAATTCCTCCAATAAAAAGCTTCAGGAAGCCCACAACTGATAACAGCTTCTGCCTAAAATGAGAGAAACAGACTGTGGCCCATGCTGAGAGGAAGAGACAGGGTCTTCTGATAGAGCGGGTATTGAGCAGGTGAGAGCTTCAGCTGGGAACACTCTATCCTAATTAAAGCCAGACAGACACATCGCCGCACAGACACCGGCAGATCTGAGCCGCTGGGAGGACACTGGATGATTTCAGTGGGTCTACAACACCTTCACGCTCTTCACTTTTAATCAGACAGAGAAAGTTCCAAAGGCTGTTTGATTGACTAAGACATGGATCGGAGGAACTCGTTTAGATAAAGGAGGTCTGTCTTCACTGATAGAAAGTAACACAGGTTTCTAAAAAAATATGTGGTGTACTAGTGTGCCTCAATGATTCTGCCAATGGGCGGCGAGATTAAAATTAACTCTCAATATTATACTATAATTTTTGGATTGCATTATAAAATGCTACATTAAAATGATCAAAGTTTCTCCTGTTCTCTGGTTGACAGCATCAAGCTCAACGCAAAAACAGCCTCATGAGCGCATCTGCAACTAGTACACACATGTCTGTTTATTCACAAACTATGTGTGAAGTGAAAGTGAAAGTATCTCGTGTATTTTTGTGTAAACTATTTAATATATCCACATAGTTGTCCAAATTAATGTCCTGTGAGTGTTTTATAATCGTAGCACATCAATACAGGAAGACCTAGCAAGGCTCAATGGTGTTTCTACCATGAATGGAAAATAAACTTGCATATAAGCTTCATACACGCGCTCTGGCAGAAATGTTCACTGTTCACCTGTCAGCTGCAAACTCAACCGCCATCAGATTGACGCGTTTCAACAAATTTAGGTTGTTTTACTATATTTTACATTTGTCTTTATATTTTTTTAAATAGTAGATATTCAGTCAGTCCAGTTTAAAAAATAATCTGAGAAAGAAGTAGGCCTCGCAGTGAAAAAGGTTGAGAACCCCTGATTTAAGTGACATTGAATGTGGCATAGTTGTTGGTGCCAGACAAGCTGAGTATTTCAGAAACTGCTGATCTACTGGGTTTTTCATGCACAACCATTATTAGGGTTTACAGAGAATGATCTGAAAAAGAGAAAATATCTAGTGAGTGGCAATGTTTCCCTATATGCACAAAAGTAAAGGAGAAAAGAGCAAAGGAAAGAGAAAGTAAAGAGGCCAATTGGAGAAGGCTCATTCTTTATCCTGGCGCTGCAGATGGTCTGTTTAACTGTTTTCTTGCTAGTAAAGCTTTCAGTTTTTCCACTTTCAAAGTCTGCTATGTAAATAGCAAATGCACCATGGCACGACGCAACTGAAGGTGAGTTAGAGATGAGACTCTGATTGGTTTAATGCATGTAATACAATGTACAAACACACTCAAAACTCATTAAAGATCCCCTATTATGGCTTTTTGATAATGCAGTATGTAACACAGCACTAAGTGAATGAAGCGGTTTAAATCTGAAAGTGCACCGTGTTTAAAACTATTGATTCTTTAACGAAACATTCGACTCAGAGTCGAATGAATGAATCAAGTTGGGTCGGATTTTTTTTCTTGAACGCAACAATTTTTATATGGTACATCACCAAATATGTAGTGCCAGATCTAGTAAAACGTGAACGCCCCTTTCCCCTTCAGACACAAGCAGAGCATGGGGGATCACGAGACGAAGATGACGGTCACTGATAGAAGGAGGTTCAGCTGTGGGAAATAAAGGGTTAAAGTTAATTTTTACAACAATACCACATTATAGCCAACCTAGTGCTTTGTTTGTTCCTGTCACTTTTCTGATTTTTGATACAATAACCTAAGTTGCAATGCGGCATTCATCTGCCATTTGCTATTAAAGGAAGGAGCAGCAGAGATTATTATGTAAGGGACTTTGACAGGGACTTTGTCAGTAACTGTTGCAGTTCACATGGACCAGTTTCTTCTTCCTCCGCATCATATTGTAAGAATTGAAATATTGCAAATATTCTGATATCTTTGACAATTCAAAACATGAGCTGAAAACAGAGACTGGTGACTTCACAACTCACCAAGGAGGAATGCGGGAAAAACCAGTTCCTGCTGCATTTGCATCTGACTATGCTGAGACTCAGCTTCATCCCCCCAACTCACGCATATGGTCATTTCAATGTTTGAATGTTTTAAATTAACCAAACTGACTTTAACCATCATGTTTGATATCATTTGAAATGTCTCAGTGCGATTGGTACAATGGTCTCATTCTCTCAGAAATAGACATAATCAGAACAATAAATATATAACTTCAGGCATCTTTTGAACCACTGTGAGGGGTGTGACTTTTACACTAAGTGTGAATGCCTTCTTTGTTATTCACACCCCCTTCCTTGAGGGAATTCTTGGATTATTTAAGGTAAGGGCTAAGAAAAGCTCAGGGCGATTCTGCCTAACCAGATCAGCCCATAACATGGGGTCTGCCCCATGTTATGTATATTTCAAAGTCAGGAATGCATCTTTTTCATCTTGGATTTATCTTTGATAATTTGATGTTTTGTATTGATCATTTATGAATTGACTGATTGAATTGGCATAATACATTTACCTGACTAATAAATTGTAATGTTTGACCATATTTTGCTCACTCTGTAATTATTAATTCAAGTAGATTACGCTGTATCCTTGTTTCCGCACGTCTTGCGTCAGGTCAGTAGACGGACTAAAATCCAATTGAGATGGAGCATTGGCACACTAATTGTGTTTTAGCGATCCGGCTGACTCTTGATATTGATTCATGTGTACTTAGGTGGAAAGGGCTATAACTTCCGTCTAGGTCAACAAGGTGTTGCACGACTAACCTAGATTGGGTACCCGACCTTTGTTTGAAGGTAATATTATTCTAAATTAAGTTCATATGGGAAACCATGGGCTTGGTGAAAACCAAAGTTACTATAGAGTCCAGTAGTCGGGTACATTTATATTAATGCCCTAACCTCTAATTAGAAATGATGATTGTCTTAACTCAAAGGTGTACATCTAAGCGGGACTAACTAAAGTATTTTAGAACGAGCGCGCTGGTAGCGGCCATCTAAAGTATTAGTCAATTTACCTCTGTTTAATATTCAAGACTGACCGGAGTGTGACCGTGAGGGACGCCTTTGGCCGAGGCGATTTCTCTGAGCGACATGAGCACCCAAATGAACGGATGTAATAGTTACTAGTGAAGACAAACGGTTCAAACATTTATCTAAATTACATATTGATATAATCTTCTTAATGTTTTATAATTGGAGTCAGATAAAACGAGGATAAATATATTAATATTCTAAACCACCTCATACTAAAATTGGAGTCAGATATGAGTTAAGTTTAATATAAATCAACATTGTGCACTGGAAAGACCGAACATGCAGTGAACCTTCATCCACCAGTGGACACCGGCATTGGGCCAACTGGGTGGACCCTACAATATGTAGGTGTAATTCAAACTGTTGTCTCATTTTCTGTCGTTTGCTAAATGTGTGCTTAATTCGGTGTTATAAGTTATTATCGCTCCACACAGCTTGTAATCACGTATTTATTATAGATCTGTGCCTGTACTGTATCGCTCAGGTTAAATCTGTATAGGGCTGTTCACATATTGCGTCCAAAAACACATTGAAAATGCGTTGCATGCTTCTACCTTTACCGATTTTAATACGTTTCTGAACTGAATGTGTATCGTTGTTATTACTTGGGGTTAGGTTTAAGAGTAGAGTAATATGCTGGTGTTTAATTGCATGTCTTTATTGCATTCCAGCATTGGGCTCTCACATACTCTGCATGCTACTTAATAGCCGTGGTTGGCATTTCTCTCTGTCTCATGCTGAACGCAGTCGACCAATCACAACAGACTGGGTCATTGGACCAATCACAGCAGATTAGCATCATGCTAAGGAGGGATTTGGGAACACATGAATTGCTGAACGAATCATATGGGAGTCGTTGGGATAATTAGGTCAAAATAAATGCATATTATATGACAATGAAAGTGTGTTTTTGACCTTGTATGCATATCAGCCTATTGCTGAACACCCCTAAAACCAAACTATGACTTTTCGTAATGCAAAATAGTGGCCCTTTAAGAGAATAAGCACAACCCTGTTAAACCATGCACCGGGGCGCGGAGTGTATTTTTTTTATCCTCAAAATAGCAAGATAGTTGATTCAGACACATCCTTATATACTTTGCGCCATGCACTTTAGACCGTAATGATGGAGCCCATTGACTTAAAAGCAACAAGCTCTCTTTACTTAAAATGAATTGAATAAATAATAATAATAAAAAATATATATGTACATAGTTAATTTACTTAATATTAACAGGTATACATTTTGGCTTAGAACTCGTTGATAAAAAATGTTCTAAAACCCCTGTGATTCAAATGAATGGTAAATCTACTTCCAGAATTAGAGCTGCGGATAAAAACAGCCAGTTGCTGATGCTCTTTTTTTCATCATATGAAACGGTGCATACAAAATGATTGCTATGACATCTACAGTGCCAGAACTAATGGAGAAAACAAAACATCACCACAGTGGTGACTCACAGCTTGTAGAGGTGGAATCGATCTAATTTGTCCAGCCATAAATCATAGTGACCCTAGATGTCCACCTTTTTCTTGCATGCTCCTCCTGTTCCTCTTATTGTCTCTTAGTCTTTTTGTGAATGTCAAAGGCACAGTTGTGGCAGCTGTCAGTTTATGTGTATATGTGTGTGCGTATGTGTGTGTGTGAGAGAGAGAGACAGGCTAATTGGCCTAGTGACATGCTCACACTCAGAGCTAGAGGTTTTAATGGCGTGCGTCACACTGTCATGCCAGGAGGCCCATCCGTGTACACATGCCCGAGTCTCGGCAAACACCACCAATAATAGAATTTCCCACCACTGATGTATTACCCTCTTTTATGTCTTACCATCCCACATAAAATAAACAAGTCCAGAAGCGTAATAAAAGTCGAATGAACATCATACAATAGGTCTCCTAAATCAGGGTATGATTTACTAAGAATATCTACTGTTAACAAATATCTCAACATCAACCACACTACTGAGAGAGATCTTTAGATGAGTATGCATACATGTGCTGTGCATTTTTGAATGCAATTTATAAGTACACATCTAAACAATTAGTGCATTCCCTAGATTCTGATTGTCGCACTACTGTAAAGTAATTTCAGATATGCATAATGATGAAAGGTCACAATGCATTTTATCTTACTCATTGCACTATTTTAGCAAACAAACAACCAAATAAGTTGTATAGATTGAAGGACAGGTTGCATTGTATCTTGTATATTGTATATTGTTTTCCGTGAGTTTGGTGTTCCTGTGCCATGTTGTACTTTCCAAACACAGAAAATTAATGGCTTATATTTAGTAGACTGTAAAATGTTTTATTAAATTTATTGTACAAAATAAGTATAAAACTCATAAGTTACTAAACTGCAGTGAGTGGTGGGAATGGAGCGACGGCAGTAGCACAAGCATTAATGATCATCACCTGTGCACCACACCAGAGTTATACAAAGGACCTGTGGGCTGTTCTTATGCCACAAGTAGTTTGGGAGGCCTCCAAACGGGAGGAGCTTACACAACAAGTAGGCTGGGAGACCTCCAATTGGGAGTGACTTATGCTGCAAGTAGATTGGGAGACCTCCAAGTGGAAGAGGCTTATGCCAAAAGTAATTTGGGAGACGTTCAAGTGGAAGGGACTTCAGCAAAAGTAGGTTGGGAGACCTCCAATTCAGAGGTACTTGCGCCAAAAGTAGGTTCAGAGATCTCCAAGTGGGAGGGATATATGCTGCAAGTATGTTGGGAGACCTCCAAGTGGGAGGAACTTACACAACAAGTTGGTTGGGAGACATCCATGTGGAAGAGACTTACGCCAAAAGTAAGTTGGGAGAGCTCCATGTGGGAGAGACTTACACTGCAAGTAGGTTGGAAGACCTCCAAGTAGGAAGAACTTTTGCCAAAAGTAGGTTGGGAGACCACCAAGTCAGAGGCATTTACGCCAAAAGTAGGTTGGCAGAGCTACAAGTGGGAGAGATTTACAATCCAAGTAGGTTGGGAGACCTCCAAGTGGGAGAGATTTACACCACACCTAGGTTAGAAATCTCAAAGTGGGAGGGACTTGCATAGCAAGTAGGTTGGGTCAAGGCTAGAAAGGTTTACAGCTGCAGCTACTGAGCATCTGCACATCAATATTGCACCATTTTTTTCAATATAGAACCAACAATAGTCACAGATTTTTCATCATCATAAGGGGTACGTTTAGAGTTGGGGTAGGTGTAGATGTTAAGAAAGCACAAAAGGTTTAATGTCATGTAGATGATATAAATAATTCAATCAAATGTCCCAGGAAGTTTGTACAGCCCACTTGGAGCTCAAGTCCCACCCATTTGGAGCCATCCTGCACCTTGGAGCTGTCTCCGACCTCCATTAATATCTAACTCAAAGCTCCGGGACTTTAAAAGGAGGAGTGTGACAATGGAAGGAGAGAAGGATGCCTCCTTCCTTTATTTGTAAGAGGTACATGCCATTTTTTCCATTGTTTTGTTTTTGATTCTTAAAATGAAGTGAGGGGCAGCACGGTGGTTAGCACTGTCACCTCACAACAACAAGGTCACTGGTTCGAATCCCAGCTGGGATAGTCAGCCTTTCTGTGTGGAGATTTCATGTTTACCTTGTTCGTGTGAGTTTCCTTTGGGTGCTTCAATTTACCCGACAGTCCAAAGACGTGCTGTAGGTAATTTGGGCAAGCTAAATTATGTGTGTGAATGTGAGAGTGTATTGGTGCTTTCCAATCCACTGTGTAAAACATATGCTGGAGTAGTTTCCGCTGTGGCGACCTCTGAAATAGAGACTAAGCTGAAGTAAAATAAATGAGGTGAACCAGTAGACTCTAGCGAAGAAACAGACTAAAGTTTTCTCTATCCCTCCATTTAATATCCACATTGCAGACTGCTTTAATTAGCACTGTATTGTTTGTTTGACAGTTTGTATGCTCTCTCACAGGCAAAATTTGGAGAATATGCCAGCATAAGCAAACAGCTCTTCCTCAAATTGGCCGGGGAGTAAAGAAACAATAACGCTGTGGTGTGGGTCTATTTTTGTGATGATCTGAAACAGCAAGAGGGCCTTTGAAAGTGCTGCTAAACATAGAACAGCAGCACACAGCACGCGGCCGTCCCTCCAGCAGACCGACAGATCCCGAAACAGTATAAAACAGACACGTGCAGATGGAAAGAGGGCTAGACCAGCCTATGAGGTCCAGTGCTGACCATGCTGATAGACAAGAGTGTCCAGAGATCTGGTCTCGGATCAGATATTAAGCTGAAATATAGCTTAATGCGAGTCCTAGGGTGGTCTCTACGGCAGCTGAAGGTGAGAATAAAAACAACTAAATCCATCTGCTCCATATGCTGACGTCTAGCAGTTTCCAGGTTGCTATCATAAACAAAAGGTGTATCGCAACAGGAAATAGACCTCCGGGTGTCTTTCTTCAGCTTCCCCAGTCTGCACAGCATGCATCTATGTGCTCATCAAGTCTCTGTGAGGTGAAATAAATTCAGCGTTTTCTCGTTTTAAAGCTTAATATACAGCAGCAGATATAAGTGAGGCATTTGTAGGTTAATTTGAAAGTCTGGATAGTGTAAACCAGAGATGCCCAAACTAAGGCTGTGGGTCAATGTTGGCTCTTGGCAACATTTGTTATGGCTATTTCTTCTGAAAGGAGATGGAGAATGATGGGGATGATGTTTTGAGATTGTCAATTCAAATTTAATGTAACCAATCATTTGTTTTATTGTCACAAGCTAACAGAAATTAAATGTTTCAATTAAATGGCATAAATTAATAAAAAAAAATTTTAAATGTACATACTGTCACCTGACGGACAGAGGACAATGCAGAGACTATGATGAGCAAATTAAGTCAAAGGCAGATTCGTCTTGATCAGTGTAATCAGCATTGAACTCCACTGTGTTATAAACGTGATTGTTTACGTTTTTATTGCATTAAGTTATAATTTAAAAAGTCATAATGCATTAGTTAATCTGATTTAAAGTAGGAGATATTAGGAAATGAATTTGGAAATGATCCATGGCAACTTTAATGTAATATAGTTTGGTATATTTACCTTCGGCCTACAGCGCTCAATGATATTTGGTTGTGGCCTTTTATGTGAAAAAAGTGTGGACAAGCCTGGTGTAAGTTGTTGGATTTGACTATAAATTAGGTGCTGCTTGAAAGAGTCGCTATTTTTGCAATTCCATTTAGGGGCACTAGTGACACAGAGGTTGCATACTTGTGGACAGATTTACTAAACAGGACAAATTAGCATGAGAACGCAATTTCATAACAGCACTGATGGAAAATTTAGTGAATGACGGAGCATAAATCAAAAAAACATAGATGGAGCAGCTCATTTTCATAATGTCCAACACAGCACATAAATCAATTGCGTCACAAATAAGCAGAGCCAATTATGAGGAGATGCATTTAATCTACTAATAACATGCAATAAGAAATGCTTGTTTTTGGATAGTTTTAGAAAAGGATGACAGTTTTGTACCTTTATTACCAACCCAGGCTAATTCTGATTACATATCCCTATATACATTTCTGGAGAGTGCGAAATATGTCCCAGGAGCTACGCTTTTTTGCAGATTTTGCTTTTAAGAATCCACCAGAGCGTGATGTGTACGCTTTTTCAGATCTCAAATTTCTATTGTGTGCCATTCGCGCCTGCAGTTCTCACCTAAATTCACCAGAGGCCGCTGTCGACTGACTGAATGACTGACTGACCGACCGATCAACTGACCCACCCTCCTCCTTCCATAAACACAACCAATAGTGTTTTTAAAAGCACCGAATGACCCGCCCACCCACTTCCCTTAACCCAACAGACATCTTTCAAAAGCAATCCAACAAGAGAAAAGCCCTCGCCTGATTTTTACCATGTTTTCAGATTTTACCACATTCACACCCTGTTATTTACTTGTTTATTTTATTTTTTGGCTTATGTTTTTGTCTTGGTTATTTGCCTGACTCATCGTTGTCAACTCCTCTCTGCATCTCAAGTCCACCGATGTGCAATGGTAGGCTAACTGGACAAACTAGTAACAGCAGGAAAGCTTTCCATCCAACGGTAAGCAGTCGCTTGCTATCACGAAAAGGAAAGGCGTCACACTCCTCTAAGTGTTCAATTTAAAGATGAAACGTAGCCACACTTCTGGCTACATAATTCACAATCTCCAGAAATGCATATAGGGCTACGTTTTTAGAATGAGTGTTGGTGTTATGTGTCAAAAACTACATTTATTTTGCTATATGTCATGACCCCTTTACAAAAGAGTTAAAACAGCCACAGACACCGCTCACAGACTTTGAGTTGAATATATCTAAGAATATTCCTTAAAGACCTACTCTTGTGTTTTGGATTAATTAAAAGTCTGTGTCAGCTGATGATGCGCTTAAAAAAGAAAGTGTGCAGGCGCATGTATTTAAGTCTTCAAATCATTTCCCAGTTAAATCATAGTCAGATTCGTTCTCTATACAGCCAATTAAAGCAAGCACTGCTACACGGAGAGCCGCACAGACACGACTGGAGGCTACACTTTAACAAAGACACATCCTTTGCCCGTCTGACAAACATCATTAGGCAGGAATAGCTCGTCTTCTTTAATTGCAGCATCAGGCCACAGCTGTGATGACCCTGTACTTGGGTTGTGAGGATTTCACTGACAAATGCTATTAATTGTTTGCCATTATTATCGGGTCACAGAATAAATGCCACAGAGATTTCATGAATAATAAAATGAGGTGTCTTACATAAAAAGTGCAACAGCTGGGGTTTGAATATGAACTAGAGCAAAATATTCCCCATTAGGAAATGTCTTTTTAAAAATAACTTATGCCAGTTTTGAAGACAGACCATATACACACACACACACACACACACACACACACACACACACACACACACACACACACACACACACACACACACACACACACAGTATTGTATAGTGATGGAAGTAACTATATTAACTAAGGCATTAACTTAGTCATAAAGTACGTCCAGGAGGTTGTTATCACAGAATTAAGTCAGGCAGGTTTATGCGATGTGAAGTGAGACATCATTTTGCACAAACAACCATTCTAGATGTACTTTATCCTGTTTATAACATGACTACTTGCCACAAAACACACACAAAAAAAACCCAACATAAAGCATTTTTCTGAACTGGAATAGTTCCTTTATTCTTTAACCCTTTCATGCATACGATCACACTGGTGTGATCAGCTGTGGATTGTCCCTGACTTACAGTATTCAGAGCGCACGTCATCAACTGCTAAAATTCAAATCTAATGGCGCACTGAAGTACAGAAAGAGTTGTGCAGCGCTTGTCATAAATCACAATTTATCTGCTGTCAAACAAAGAACATTCATTTTAGGTTTCAGACATTCAAATACAGATAACTACAAGGAAAACAAACACTTTAAGGTTTGTTAAATCCACACGGTGCCAGACAGTCGAACCAGACAACCAGATGACAGACAACCAGTTACAAGTATATAGATTTGAACTCATTCGCTGACAGTCAAGGTAATTTGAAGTTCCCAGATGAGCCCGTGTTATTCTGCAGTTGTAGCCTTGGAATGTTGAGACTGACCAATCAGAATCAAGTATTCCAGACAGCCGTGTCATAACAAACATTGTCTCACACACAACTTTCTTACGCATTGTTCTCTGTTTTATAAGGGCTCTCCCAGCCCTTTTTTCAAAAGTGCCTGTGTGTCAGCATAATGGCAAATTCACAAAGACTAACGCAATTTGCTAACGAGGAAGAGATTGACGCTAATGGGCGAGGCTTTCCCCGTTTGATGACGCATACAAAGGGAGAATGTCAATCAAACTGTTTCTAAAGATGTGTTTTTGTGATTATGAAAAATAACATTTCTGCCAGAAGCTAATGATATTAACTTACTGTTGCCACACAACTGTGTTTAAACCCCCTAAAAAGGTGATTTTTGCATAATAGGTCCCCTTTAAGTAAATTTTATATCTACAATATATCAAATAAAACCAAATTTTGAAATACCAGTTGATACCAGTATCACGCAGCTCTACTTCAAGGTGTCCAGAGAGTCTTGAGTTCGCTGGATGTATGTCATATGATCACAATGGGCCATATGGAAACCCCGGATGGAGTATGATGTGATGTTTGCTGTGGTGAAAGCCTCCTGTGGGAATGGAGGCTATTTTTACAGCCAGACCTGCAGATGACACTCGCACTAGCAGCAGATCTCACATCACATATACAGTATACCTTATACATCAGCTCTAATATGAAAGATTCTCCTTCGCTTGTGCAATCAACAGACGTACACATTACAATACGATTCTATTAGTTAATATAATGTATTTGCTAATGTAAACTAAGACTGAACAAAACAAGTATAGTATGTATAGTAGTTTAATGTATAGTTACTAATGCTTTATTAAAATGTGCTTGTCAACACTAGTCAACACACTGTAAGTTAACAAGAACTAATAACTAATGGCTTTATTTTATTAACATTAACAGAGATGAATGTGTTGTAATAAATGTACTGTTCATTGTAATAGATGTACTGTTCATCTAAAATATTTCGATATTCACATGAATGGGTGAATGGCTTTCAGTTGGAGGAAGGTCAATGAAAACAGTTTAAAATATAGCTGCAAGCAGCAATTAACAGAGCCAAGCAGCCCAGCGGCCACATCGTAAACAAACACGACAACAAGATACAGAGCAACCGGAAAATACTATGACTTTTTGACAGCATGGTCTGAGACAAATTTGGAGGAAATTGGGCTAATAATCTTTGGAGAGTTCAAAACAACAGATTTTCAAACCAATTTAAAATGGTGGATAGGAAGTTGTGTCAATTAGGGAATAAATTATATCAATGCTCTCTGTAAGATCCAAGGAATCAGCCAGACCAGTCTAATGAAAATAGGCAAAACTATTCAAAAGTCATTTGATAAAATTTGTATGATTTCTATTGATTTAATTTAACTTTTGTTCAATTTTACCCAAATAATTTAAGTAGTTAAAAGTTTTAGACTTTTTAGAAATATTGATAGAACGTTTGACCAAAAGGTGGTGCTGTGTTGAAACTTTCTGAGCACCTTCAGGGCACTTGCTGACTTTCATTTTCACTTCCACTTTAATAAGCCAGTGCGTCCATAAAAAAGCCATTTTTGACATAATTAAAAATGGCTGATGGCCAAAATGTCTGACGTTGAAAAATCTGACACTCAAAATCATTCGATTGGGCATGCTCTGCCTGATTTAAAAAGACTAATTTTATGAATTTTGGACAAAGGTTTGAGAAGCTAAGAAAAAAAGCCATTTTTATATCTCCCAACCACTAGGGGGCGGTGTGCCAGAACGCTGCAACCAACGTCAGACCAGGGTTGAAATAACACACCAGGTTTGGTGTGAATGTCAATGCGCTATGGAGATAACACCTTAAGTCAATTTTTGCAAGTTCTTTGTTGAATTTGTTCAGAAGGTAATCGAAAACAGTTTGTCGAATCAACTTAAATTCAGAACTTTAGGTCAGCATGGCCTGTAGATCTTGTGATTCAATTTTGGTGAAAATCTGAAAAATGGCCTAGGGCGAGTTTGTTCAAATAGGTTTTGCGGAAAATTCAAAATAGATCATGACTGAAAATTTCGTCATAATGTGCGTCTGAATAGACCTGATTGAATTTTAATTGTAGCCTTTTCGGTTCAATAGTTATAAAGATAAACATAAGTTAAACTTTGAACAAGTGGTGGCGCAAGAGAATTTGAATTAGAGAGTCCAAATTTGTAGTGGTTAAAGATCAAACTGTCCTCTATCATTATGCCAAAGTTTGCGCAAATGCTGCAAATGGTTCAGGAACACCACTTTCAGAGCGGAAGAAGAAAAAAAAAGAAGCCATAAGAATAATAACAGGATCCGGAACAGATACATCAGGTGCCCCTAAAATTATGTGTGTGTGCTAGCAAACAAATCCTTGCTACTAAAAAGAAACTCGACTCTCTACAGTGGAAATGAAATTAACTTTTGGATACAATGTTGATCATGCTTACTTAAAATCAATCCAAATAAGTCTGTCTACCTTATTCTGTCATCTTTGTTCAGACGCTGGAAGAGCTGATTAAATCTAGATAACCCTGGGACACTCAGGATGCAGTGATTTGACAATTTAAGTGCAGCCCTCCTGTGTCTCATTGCATCTCTGATAGGAACTCATGTTTTTATTTATGCAGCTTGCTAACGCTCCGCTTTGCACGTGATGTGAGCTCATGCTGGGAGGTGACATCATTTCCCATCCTCATGTCGCTAGAGAAATGTTCCTGCATCTCTCCTCTCCTGACCTCGCTCTTTTGATCCTGTGCTAACACTCGGATGAACTCACTGAGCTGTCTTGGGTAAAATTCACAATATAAGAATCAGCATCAAGAATCAATGCAAAAATACACTGTAAAAAAAAAAAAAAAAGATGGGTTCCACACAATTACTTCATGTTGTCAACACAAGGTAACTTAATTGTTTTTACCAATTTAAGTGGATTAAACTTAAAACAAATAAGTTTTAACTTATTAAAACCTATGGTAACATGGTAGCTCAGTGGTTAGCACTGTGTGCGAGAGATCTGCAGAGTGGATGGCAACATCAACAGCCTGGGGTATCAAGATATTTGTGCTGCCCATTACATTACAAACCACAGGACAGGGCAAATTCTTCAGCAGGATAGCGCTCCTTCACATACTTTCATACTCCACATTAAAGTTCCTGAAAGCGAAGAAGGTCAAGGTGCTTCAGGATTGGCCAGCCCAGTCACCAGATATAAACATTATTAAGCCTTTCTGAAGCAAGATGAAGGAGGAGGCTTTGAAGATGAATCCAAAGAATCTTGATGAACTCTGGGAGTCCTGCAGTAACACTTTCTTTGCCATTCCAGACGACTTTATTAATAAATTATTTGAGTCACTGCAGAGATGTATGGATGCAGTCATCCAACGAGCAGAAATCAATGTCCCAAAAGACAATTTGAAATCCTAAATAAGCTGAAATCCTCTGTGAATCATGATTGTCTGATAAACTGTTAATTAACCAATACTTTTACCAGTGTAGTTTGACTGTCACAGATACTATTTATTGAAGGAGATGCATTCAAAGAAATTCCTATGATTTTTGTGCTCCCCCTAAAAGCAGGACCAGGTTTACGGGTGGTCAGTCCGACAGCAGGCATCAGATTGAAACAGCATTAGTCAAATACATGCTGTTCTGTTGACACCTATTTTAATGCGGCCAGAGCAGCTGCTGCCGGTGCTGTCGAGCAGATGAAGTCTCTCTCTCCTCTATGAAGATGAATGGCCTGAGCACTCGCCGAGGACACTGTCGTTCACCATTACAGCCAGTCAAACGAGGAGGAGAGGGTGAAATGAAGCTCAGTCAAACGGACCGAAGCCCAGAGCAAACAAACATGTTTATCCTCGGTCGTTTTCTAGCGGCTCATTACATCAGCGTCACTGGCAGAACTGAAGGCAGGACGGAAACATCGCAGCATGCTGACGGAGCATGAGGTCACAGCAATCGCTCATTCAGCTGCTTAAAGGAATAGTTCACCCAAAAATGAAAATTAGCCCATAATTTGGTCACCCTCAAGCCACCCTCAGTGTACATGACTTTTTTGTCTGTCAGACGAACACAGTCAGAGTAGTTTTCAACTTTATCCTGGCTCTTTCATGCTGTATAATAGTGTTGGCTTTTTTTAAAGCTTAAATGCATTGTTAAACTAACCCATAAGGCACCAGGGAGTTAACGCATGTCTAATGAAGCAGATCAATGTGTTCTTGTAACAAAAATATTTGTCATAAGTCATGAGCGAGGATACACAGGTTTATACTGAAGTGATGTTTGCTGTAAATGATCCTCCCCTTTACATCTGTACCAATAACAACTACAGCAGTTATTGTAAGGTTACATTTTCACACTCACTTTATTTTTGATGTATAACTGGCTATTAAGCACAAATAAAAAGCACTTTAAATAACTGTGAATAATCAATTGTAAATTAACTTCCAATAATCCAATACGTTGCCAGGGGTGTCTTATACGTTGCCAGGTGTGTCTTATGAAGCGAATTGATGGGTTTTATTACAAAAATATCCAACCTTATCTCCAATAATTGATTTAATAGGCATCTGGACACTACAAACAAGCAAAAACAGAAAAATCCAACCTTCTCTTTAAGATCATGGCTTCTGGATGTACACAGAAAAGCAAAGTCCACTAAAGGAGATCGAGCGTTTTCATATCTGGCTCCTAAACTCTCTAGGCTACGTTTCCACTTCAGGCAAATGTGGCCTTAATCTGATCTTTTTTTTTTTTTTTTGCCCACATGGGATTTAGATCTTATTTTGTCACGACAGTGTGAACAGCCCAAACCGCATGGAATCTGATCTTTTCCATTTTGATTTGTGCCACTTTCATATGTGGTATTAAATCTGCAATTCGATCGCATTCGGCATGCATCATTCTGTCTCTTACTGCAAACAGGCAGCTAATCAGTAGTAAAATGTCACTCAGGACAGGAAAGTTAAGGTTGTTCACTTTGTTTATTTTTTTAGAACTACAACTGCCGCTCGTTAACTAATCATTAGCCCCTTTTACGCATACAGATCTTTCCGGAAAGCTACCAGCAATTTCCCAGAACGGGAACATGTGGGAACAATTTTCCGGAAAGAAAAGTTGTAACAAGTTGCAAACAAAAATCGGATTTCAGCAGTAAGCCTCGCAGTGTAAACATAGCCTAATTGTAATATGAAGTGACGCTGGACAAGGAGTGTAGATCCAAACACAGAGTTTATTAGCAGGATGGTCAGGCAAGTGACAGTCAACACAGGAGCAAACAGATGTATACAGGCAAATCCAGAGTTGTAGTAAAATAAATAGGCAGATGTTCAAAAGGCAGGCAGCAGACAGGAATAAACAAACAAAACAAGGTGAGGATAACAAACACGGCAAGACAAGGCAAGGAAAACACATCGTAAAGTTCACATTCAGTATAACAAGACTCAGCAACTTCTATGTGTTTGTTTGCTGTATAAATAGTCCTGTAATCAGTCCATAAGCAGCTACAGATGTGAGAGTGTAATCAATGGAGACTTGGAGCAGGTGTGTGTGTGTGTTGCATGACTGGATGTTGTAGTTCTTGAAATGGCAGACTGTAGTATATACTAGCGATTTGCACAGGTTGTATTGCTAGCAATCGTGACACTAACAGCCTTCTTGATAATGTCCTAGGCCCAGAATTACTAAAAGACTTATCTTTTAAGTAAAGCATATCCACAACGCATCACATAATGATAGGATACAGTTAAATGCATTCTCTTCAATCCCCTTTAGGACACTATATACCGTATAACTACAGGTTAACTATGTTTATATGCTGTCCAACCTATACACAACTCCTTAACTTTTCTGATTTTAACTGTACCGCAGTAATTATAGTGCTATACACATAATCTTGAGTATAATTAAATTGAATAGTGATATTAGCATCAGTTTTCAGTCAAGATGAGTTGACAAATTTCTGTATCTCTAATTATAATAGAATTCTGTTGCTTTTAGTCGCGTCACGTTGTGCCGCTTGTGTCTGGGGCAGACACGGGTTATGAATAAAAATAGATTTTGGCTGAGCATCTTATTATGCCAGTCTATTACAATGTGAGAGGTGCTTCAGATAAGATGAAGAAAGTGGGGATTTGCCATGTGGAAGTTATTTGGCAGCAGTGTGGGAGTGTGTCCCGCGGGTGGGTGAAAGTGGAGTGTGTGCCAGCCGAGTGATCAGTCACGCTCAGAACTCATGCTCTCAGTGTGAGCAACAGACTGCAGCAGTCAGTGTGTGTCTGTGTTAGGCTGACGTTGGCTCCTGTTTTTACTGATCAGCACCATCAGCTTTAGTTTTACAAATGCTCTAACTGATAAACTGCAATACAGGACGTCTAATGTGTATCTGTATTTGTAAATCCACAGCGGGGAAATGTCAAAACTTTTTTTGTCTGTTTTTATTATTGAGGCACGGTGTGAGCAAAATTACCACTACAGTTTGTTTATGTTTATCATGAGTTAACAGAGGATACTGAAAGTGAGACAGATGGATGACGTCAAACCTCGGGTTAGTTTTCTTGAGTATTCATGTCTGTGTTTGGCGCGTCTTGGTTGCCATTCATTTTGACAATACGGTGACGGAGGTCCTCCAGTGACATGAGAGTCATATTTGTGCAGTCTGACATGCTGCAATTGTTTGGGATTATTAAAAATCACACAAGTGACGGTGGCTCAGTGGTTAGCACTGTCATCTCACAGCAAGAAGAGTCCCAGCTGGGCCAGTTGGCATTTCTGTGTGGAGTTTGCATGTTCTCCCCATGTGTTTGTGTGCGTTTCCTCTTGGTGCTCCAGTTTCCCCCACAGTCCAAAGACATGCAGTATAAGTGAACTGGATGAAGTAAGTTGCAGCTGAAAGGGCATCTGCTGCGTAAAACATAAGCTGAAATAGTTGGCGGTTCATTCTGCTGTGGCAACCCCTGATAAATAAGGGACTAAGCCGAAGGAAAATGACTTTAATAAAGAAAAAAAATCAATTGTAGAGATCCTGTATAAGTTTAAGCTGTTACACATAAAAGAGTGAACAACTGAACAAATCAAGACTCAAATTAGACTCTTGGTCAAAAAAAAATAGCAGCTCTAAAAAGATCTAACTTTATTTAGCTCGGATTTAATTCAATCTTATACTCAGTCATGTCATTTCTAATTTTTAGAGTCCAAAGATGTTTTGTTTATATATCCTTTATAGCTTTATACTATCAGTGTTTTTACTGTCACTTCATTTTTTAAACTGTGGCTGCAAGAAATCACATTAAATCAAATCTAATTACACCTTACAATCAAACTAATTCATTGACACAATATGAAACTGGTCCAAACAGTCACCAAGCCAAATGTGCACAGCTACTGAATGGTATTGCTGGCCTGTTGCCACACGGCATAATAGAATTGATTGTCATATATTTGCGGCAGTACTGTACTTTTGCCATGACCAAATCAATGTGATTCATGAGCCTTTCCGGTTACGGCATACAATCCATCCCCTCACGTGTGCTTTGTAAATGGAGCTGTACTCGCAGATTGTAATTCCTTTATATCAGCGTCCTATTCATTTACACAGTCTATAAATAGAGATAATATCGCAGCAGACTGAAAGAGGAGATCGATATATAATGAATGAGCCAGAAGTTGACTTCATACTTTATGAACAGTGTGACAGCCAGAACACGCGAATGCAAGATGCAACTGTGACGTGAGATTCTGTGAAAAGTTTAAAAAAAAGCACCTGTAATTCACGTCATGAGTCCTAGATTATTTTATACTTAGGGTTAGTGATTTAAAATAAAAAAGCACTGCAATACATACATGAATAATAACATTATTTCACTATGAGACAACAAAATGGCAGAAAGGTTAAAAAACTACTGTTTGGTCTGAATAAAGTAAAAACTTTAAACCAAAAAAACTTTGGTCACACTTTATTTTGATGGTCCGTTTGTTGAATTAAGTTACATTGCATCTACATACCAACTAATTCTCAGTAGATTATAAGTAGACTGTTAGGTTGGGGTTATTATCGAGATTAATGTAAGTTGACATGTACTTGCAAAGTTACTTATAGTCCAATAAATGTCTGTTGAAGGAGCAGTATCAACACATATTAAGCTGACAGTCTACTGATACTCAAATGGACCATCAAAATAAAGTGTTACCATTTCCAGTAATACTGTTAAGTTAACAGTGGACTTGTACATTCTGCCAGTAATTCTGTAAAATTGCTGGTAATATTCAAAAATTTGGCAGTGATACTGTAAAAATTACATGCACACTGTGAAGTAATAATTACATTTGTGTTATGGAACTACAGCACAGTTGTAATTGTTTATTTATAGTCCACTTGTAATTTTGCCAGTAATATTGTCAAATTACCTGTAATACTGTAAAACTTGCCAGCAATTCTGTAAAATTTGCAATGGTCTTGTAAATTTAATACTGTAAAATTGCCGGTAAAACTGTAAAATTTACAAGCACACTGTAAATTAACAATTGTGGAAGTATAGCACAGTTGAAATAGTTAATTTACAGTGCACTTGTAAATTATGCCAGTAATACTGTAAAATTGCCTGTAATGCTGTAAAATTTACAAGCACACTGTAAATTAACAATTGCGGAAGTATAGCTCAGTTGAAATAGTTAATATACAGTGCGCTTATAAATTTTGCCAGTAATACTGTAAAATTGCCTGTAATACTGTAAAAATTGACAGTGAAACTGTAAAATTTCAAAGCGCACTTTAAATAAACAATTACAGTTGTGTTATTAGAACTACAGCACAATTATAAAAATTAATTTATAGTTTGCTTGTAAAAATTGACAGTAATACAGTAGAAATTGCCAATAATACTATAAAATTTACAAGTGCACTGTAAATTAACAATTACTACTGTGCTGTGGAGCAACAGCACAATTGTAATTGTTAATTTACAGTGTACTCGTAAATTTTAGCAGTAATACTGTCAAAATTTTCAAGCAAAGTGTAAATGAACAACTACAATTGGGCTGTAAAACTACAGCTCAATCTAAAACTACAGCACAATTGTAATTCTTAATTTACAGTACATTTGTTAATTTTACAGTATTACTAGCAACCAAAATTGGCCATTGTTTGTATTTCTTTTGTGTGTGTGTGTGTGTGTGTGTGTGTGTGTGTGTGTGTGTGTGTGTGTGTGTGTGTGTGTGTGTGTGTGTGTGTGTGTGTGTGTGTGTGTGCATTCAACCACAACATTGTACCCCAAAAACACGCAACAAAGCACCATGTTTTCAGAGTGGCTAGTTTGAAATAATAGTTTGGGTTATCGTAGCCCCAAACAACTTATTTTAGAATAAAATTAGTCCCTTAGTCCCTTTATTCATCAGGATCCGCCACAGTGGAATGAACCAACTTATCCAGCATATGTTTTACACAGCGGTTGCCCTTACAGCTGTAACCCAGTACTGGGAAACATCCAATTTAGTTTATTCATTGCACCTATAACGCATGTCTTTTCTTTGGACTGTGAGGGAAACATGAGCACCTGGAGAAAACCCATTAGAACACAGTGGGGACATGTAAACTACACACAGAAATGCCAACTGACCCAGCCTAGACTCGAACCAGCGACCTTCTTGCTCAACCACTGAGCCATCTTATCGCGATGCATTGTCAAATGAATTGTGTACCTTATAGTGACCTACTTAGCATCTGCATAGCAATGTGGGCTCTAGTATACAACCAGTTAGCCTTAGCTAAACCTTATTTCCACAAACACCCTATAATGTCATTGTAAAGGCATCTTTTGTATGGGCAAAACACATTTTTCATCCAGTTTGATGTACTTAAACCACCCATCTTCCTGCAGCATCGAAACCTGAGATTTTCTTCCCACATGCGTCCTTCGTAAATTAGCAAACTCAATCTGTGCTTCTACTTTTAGAGCAGAACTGGGAGCATAGATTCCTCATAAACGTCCATACCATGAGGTTAGCGAAAGCATATCAGCCCTGCAGAGACACAAGGATATAAACGATGGCTCTCTTTAATGGCACTTCCTCCGAGCTCCTTTCCTCATTAGCAGTGTAGCCTATCGAAACCATACATCCCTGTCATACAGCCAGCATGAAAAAAAAAGAGCTCAGCGGATATTTCATCTCACACTAAATCTTCTTTTTCTTTTAACACAACCTACAGAGAGACATAAATGGGAGGAAAAGTAATTACTCCCGCGGTGGATGTATTTCTAAATATCAGACTTCAGAGGGGGTTCAAACACACGGGCTCATCTGTTAAGTTCAGTGGCTTAAAGTAGCAATAACAGCAGTGTATGATCAATGCAAAACCAGCAGGTGTGTGACTCACCAAGAAAAGATCAATTCAAAGTGCCTCTGAAAATAGCTTGGCAATTTTCACCAAAATAAACAGACGGAAAGTCCAAATAGAAAATGTGTGTTGCAGTCATTCGCTTTCTGTGTTTCTAGACTATTTATACACTAGCAGGTATTATTTTGTCTGGTCTAAATTTGGCCTGATTGTATGACTAAATCTACAAATACAATGTTGTTTACACTTGAATTCTGTGGGGAAAAGCAAAAAAGAAAGAAATAGAAAAGAAAAAAGGCAGTTTTTCATTATTAAAAAAAAAAACATTAAAGACCATGTACACTCACGGGTCACTTTATTAGGTACACCGGTCCAACTGCTCAATAACACAAATTTCTAATCAGCCAATAACATGGCAGCAGCTCAATGCATTTAAGCATGTACACATGGACAAGACGATCTGCTGCAGTTCAAAGCGAGCACCAGAATGGGGAAGAAAGGTGATTTAGGTGACTTTGAATGTGGTATGGTTGTTGGTGCCAGACGGGTTGACCTGAGTATTTCAGAAACGGAGATCTACTGGAATTTTCTTATAGCTTATAGAAAGGCAACAGTAACTCAAATAACCACCTGTTACAACCGAGGTATGCAGAGAAGCATCTCTGAACACATAACACGTCAAACCTTGAGGCAGAAAACATTGGAGGTTCTCTGATGAGTCTCGATTTTTGCTGCGCCATTCAATGATAGGGTCAGAATTTGGCATAAAAAACATAAAAGCATGGATACATCAATGGTGTGGGGGATATTTTCTTGGCACACTTTGGGCCCGTTAAAAACAATTAAGCATCGTGTCAACACCACAGCCTATCGGAGTATTGTTGATATCCATGTCCATCCCTTTATGACCACAGTGTACCCATCTTCTGATGGTAACTTCCAGCAGGATAACGTGCCATGTCATAAAGCGTGAATCATCTCAGGCTGGTTTCTTGAACATGACAATGAGTTCACTGTACTCACATGGCCTCCACAGTCACCAGAACTCAATCCAATAGAGCACCTTTGGGATGCGGTGGAACAGTAGATTCGCATCATGGATGTGCAGACGACAAATCTGCAGCAACTGTGTGATGCTATCAGGTCAATATGAACCAAAATCTCTGAGGAATATTTACAGTACCTTGCTGAATCTATGCCATGAAGGATTAAGACCGTTCTGAAGAACCCAACCCGGTACTAGTAAGGTGTACCTAATAAAGTGGCCTACAAGTGTATGTTTACAGTTAAAAATGTCAGCTAATTTGTATATTTAAAGAGATGGTTCACCCAAAAATTAAAACTCTGTCATCATTTACTCACTCTTGGCTTGTTCCAAACCAGTTTTTTTTTTTTTATTGCTTTTTTAGTCTAATTATTAATGTCTTCAAATTGGACACGTTGTCAAAAAATATACCAAAGCAGGTATTTACATAGTACTTAGTTAAAAAACAAATATTGCTGACAAAACTATGCTCTGTACCCTCACTATCCTTACTTTCACATTTGCTTGCTTTCGCAATCACTCATAAGGTCTTATGGACCTGGAACAAAACGAGGGTAAATAATTAATGACAAAATCCCCTTTAACAGCTCCATTAGATGCTATATTATAAATCACAAGTAAAAGTTGTGTGTGGACATGCTGTTTTATTCCAGAAAGATGAAGCAGTGCTTCAATGGAGTCCTGATCTGAACAACTTAAGACGCATGCATATAAATAAAGAATAAATTGTTAGAGATAACCAAATTTATGTAATGGAACAGATCTCTGTGTCTGAAATTAGATACGAAAAGAATGTTATTTCTGATTTTTAAGCCCATCACTGTCTTGCTGACTTGACTTATTGCGTTGGAAGTGCTGAGACCACTGTCTACAGTAAACCTTTTTAATTGATTGAAACACAACTCATTGTCATTAAATGCCATTCTTTCTACTGGCTCAAGCATAGCCCTGGTTTAGAATTGCTGTAGGGTGTTTTGAAGATAGCATTACAAAGCATTACATTTCTGTAGCTTTCACTGTAGAGTATGACTCTAGCCACAGAAATCATCACCAATCAGGTCGGCCGAATGGTTCTTTTCGCTTAACCGTTCCATTCCATGTCGTTCAGTATTTCAAGCCAGTCAGCATGGGGTTTCATTTTAAACCTGATAGTTGCTGATAAGAACTCTCTTGAATCAAATAGACTTGGTTGGTGAAGCATCATAGCTAAGAGGCATGGCCTGGGGCAAAGTTGGTAGTGGGCTAATAGCAAATAAACAACATTTGTATTCGGCCTTTGCAGAAAACCCACCCAGGCTCATTATTGATACGTACCCCTATATACATTTCTGGAGATCGTGAAACATGTCCCAGGAAGTATGTTTATTTGTCAGTTTTTTTTTGTTTGTTTGTTTTTTGTTTTTTACAGTATTTCAGTTTTCAGCCACAGTTTGAAAAATGTCATGAACTCAATATAAATTTTATCAAATCATGTCTTAATCTGGAGCCAATTCTTTCCAAAAAAACTAATTTGACAGCCCAAATAGAAAGACAACAAATGGCATTGGCAATAGGCTACAATGGCAAGCAATGGCGCACTGATTCACTGTATTTTGAGCTCGGTATTTTGTATTTTGTTGTCCATTGTGAAATGATTAATTGAAAGAGCTCATATACTTGATTTCAAGTTGTGTTCTTTAAAGGTAAAACTAGCTTTTGTTGCATATTTAAATGTTTTAACACACTATGTGCGTTTTGCAAGCAAAATGTGTCATTTTGACCATGAGTGCCGCTGTTAAGGCCTGTGTGTTAACTGTTTTGAAAATATGGAGCTTCAGTTGACGGCTGCATCAAAGCAATCAAGAAAAACTGTAATCAGAGCTCTGACAGTGAGAGTGTTTGAGCTCAAGCGAATCAAATGTAAAGCGTCTTGAAGGGGGCAGGGCATGTCAGATAGTAGAGAGCATTTGATTGCTCATGATTTGATAAGAAACTGAAGTATGAGGTGACGTGAATTTAAAACGTTTCATTTAGGTGGGAGTGACGAGCTGCAAGCCTTACATGTTTCTATCAGTTTTATATCTTCTAAACGTAAATTGTTTCACTGTTTTGGAGCACACTAGCATATAGATATCCTAAAAACGAACAATACTGATACTAACATTTAGAAAAAAACTTTATTTTAATTTCATGGGACTTTTAATAATCATCAAATGGCCTCATTTAAACTGAAAATGAGAGTTTGTTCACATCATTAACTCCATAATGCATAGTAGGATGTTTCAGCATCAACCGCAATGTCTAAATGCATGTGGAGTATCAGATTCCACATTCCGGAAGTCTTCATTAATGGCATTCTTGGCCTGATAAGGCAGGGAATCTCTGGTTCGGTGTAAATAGGATCAATGGCATGTGGGCTGCAGTCTCAGCAATAGACATCTGAGATAATGAGCGCGAATTACAGCTTTTTTTTTTTGCATACTAGAGACGCTGCAGCTATATTAAATTACAACAAAACTCCTGATTGCATTGCAGTTTTGAGCTCTATTTATAGCTTGCATCAGACCTGTGCTATACGAGGGGTGAACGGAAGCTATTATGACAGAGGTCACAATTCAATTGCATAATAAAATGAAGATGCTGTGTCGCTATGTGCGGTATGCTCGAATGTGTCACACACACACACACACATACATACTGTGCAGTGTCCATCAGGAGGCCGAGCACACAAAGAGCTTTCTCAATTATTCAGTGCTCCCTGTGCAATCTATTACATCACATCCATTATGAAGGAGCCAGACCTTAAAAATCTATTCTCTTTATAACTGGAATTCTCCGAGCATCAGTTTAACAGCATTAAGACACAGCAGAATCATTCACTGTTGAGGCAGAAGGTCAAAGACATCAAATAAAAGTATTTTGTTATTCAAAATAACAGCAGGATGAATACCATGAATCAAGAGTGGAAATCAGAATGTGAGGGTGCCTTCACGCCTGTGAATCCATTCAGTTGTTCCGAAACAGGTATTCAAATTGTTACAGCGTTGCTCTTTGCTCTTGGTGCAGTTCGCTTTCACACTGCAGAGTTTCTAAACGGACCAAAAGAGCTAAAACAAGTCACAGATGCATGAGTAAAGTCTACTCACATTGGTCAGTTTCACGGTTTATTTTGTAGAGTCCTGCTCAGCTGTCGAGGGGTGGTGGTTT
This sequence comes from Danio rerio, assembly GCF_052040795.2. Taxonomy (NCBI): domain Eukaryota; kingdom Metazoa; phylum Chordata; class Actinopteri; order Cypriniformes; family Danionidae; genus Danio; species Danio rerio. The sequence continues at coordinate 6,562,932 of NC_141044.1, forward strand.
GGTGGTGTTTGACAGGGTGTGCGCGATGTGTCTGAAGAGCGAGGAGGGATGCGGTGGGGAAGGGAGAGAAGGGTGCACGACGTATTTGAGGACTGGGAGGGAGACGTCGATTTCCGGGAGATTATCACTCGTTTGCGGGCATCCAGGAGTCTGTGCATTTCTTACTCAAAATTCTCTCTTCATATAGACTTATTCCTATTACATATCCATAATACACTGTGATATAAGTGGGCTCGGATCGCATTGCTTTCTCACTAAAATCGATCCGTTCCAGAGTTCCATTCAATCAAGCCGAGACCACCTCATTCAGGCGATTTGGAGTGATTTTTTTGGCGCAGATCCGAGCGCGATTAGTGGTTTCACATATGCCAAACAAACCGCGTTTTGAATTTTTGCTTAGTAAAAAAAAACATTAGTGTCGGCTCCATTTGGGACGACACTACATATGCACTTACACACTCAACAGCATATATGTATGATATAAAATACATAGTGCATGAGTGCATCGTTTGCCATTTGAGACGCAGCTATATACTTGACAAACTTATATTGCATCAACAGATGAATTTAGTCATTAAAGGTGTCGACAAACTATTTGAAAAAATCCAAATAACCTTACTGTACACACATACACGCGCACACACAAGCACACACGCGCACGCACGCACGCACACGCACGCACGCACACGCACACACACTATTTAAGGGATTTCTTGATTGTGAACAGGTGTGGCAGTAATCAAGCCTGGGGGCAAACGCTTTCACGAGTAGGGTGCAAATTATGTCAAAGTAAACCCTTAATATCTATTTTAAACTGCCTTTTCTGACCTATTATCTATAATATATTTGAAATACATATAAAAATAAATTTAAGACTTGATACACACATTTTAAGATCTGAATTTTTATTTGGTCAATAAATCCAAATGTACTTCTTTTTTACCAAAAAAAACCACACATTGGAACCTTCCTAAAATATTATTATTTAATATTACATTTTTTTGAATATCAATTATTAATTTGTGTATTATTGATTATGGCTCATATGATGATTTAAAGTGGCTTAATTAAGTCAATATTTAAGTTAAATATATTCACTTGCAGTTTATTTACAGCTGACCACATTCTCCCGTCAAATTTGTTTTTCATATATGACTTTTGTGCGCTAAGTGGTGTACACACCGCCCCTGTTTTGTGTGTATGCCACATTCATAAATGATACCCCTGGAATGTAACTAACAAGTAAAACAATTTCCATTTAAACTGTGTGTCAGTGGAGATTTAAAAAGGACTCACCTCCATAGTGGTGATGTTACACCTGTGTGTTCCTGCAAACCAGCCGTCAGCAGAGCACTGGTCAATATCCACATCCTGCAGGCTGACGTCCACTCGAACAACACCCCTACAACACATTATACGGCACAAGACAGATGAGAGAGTGTTTCAGCTAAAATTAGTGCTTTATATATACTCTTATTTTACATAGTGCACGTATTTAATGCTAAAAGCAGAGGGTTTCAAACTCGAGTTAAGCGACCCCCCTGGAGGTCTCGAAGAACTATAGAGGATCCGTAAAAATATTTAAAAAAATAATAATAATAAATAAATAAATGATGCAATGTAAATAATGAAATCAAACATTAAGTAAATATAAATAAACAAATAGACTAAAACAAAATAATAATGACTATCGATTAATACAAAAAGCCTGCAATATTTAACTAAAATAAATAAATCACTACATTAAAACAAATAAAGATGTACAAATCAAACATAATAAAAGAAGTTGTATGATTAAATTATTAGTGTGTGTGTGAATAAAGAAATAAATAGAGTAGGCTACAATCACGAGTACAATGTACAGTGTACATTGTTTACAATGTTTATTAAGCAAAATATTTTTAGTTTATCATTTAATTTTGTTGGGGTCCCCTCACATCTATAATAATGTTCATTCATTCATTCATTCATTCATTCATTCATTCATTCATTCATTCATTCATTCCTACATTTTATTTATTCAATTATTCATTTAATCATTCATTCAATCAATTGTTTATTTAATAATTTAATTATTTATTTATTTTAAACAGTTGCTGATTGACAAGTGTGTTCAAATCTAATGGACTTGACTGCCAATGCGGATGTGTGTTTTACATTGGCCTATTAAGACTTTGCTGCTTCCGTATTGATATTTTACTCAGTAAACGACAAATCATCAATGAGCTCATCAATACACTTTTATCAATATAGTCTTCCTCTTTCCTGGTGAAGAGATTTTGTAAAGATTGAGCACTGTTACAAAAAAGCATGCATTTACTTATACAGTTGAATTATTAGCCCCCCTTTGATTTTTTCTTTTTTTTCTTTTTTTAAATATTTTCTAAATGATGTTTAACAGCTTCAGGAAATTTTCACAGTATGTCTGATAATATTTTTTCTTCTGGAGAAAGTCTTATTTGGTTTATTTTGGCTAGAATAAAAGCAGTTTTTAATTTTTTTAAAAACCATTTTAAGGTCAATTTTATTAGCCTCTTCAAGCTATATATATTTTTGATGGTCTACAGAACAAACTATCATTATACAATAACTTGTCTAATTACCGTAACCTGCCAAATTAATCTAATTAAGCCCTTAAATACATATATAAATATAAATTCTTTGGATTTTCTGTTGCTTTTAATAGCAATTTCTGTTTACACAAGAATTTGTCTTGATTATAGCGTTTTAATTTGCAGTTTATTGAAATAAGCAATGCCATGTAATTTGTCCAGTTAACTCCCATATACTTTGGTTTAGTATGGATATCCTCCAGCTATATTCAGTGTTTAACAGAGTAGCAGTAAAAGGGAAAGATCTTTATATTCCTGTCCTGAACAAACAATCATACAATACAATAAAATTAGAAGAATACAAATTCCTCCAGGCAACCTTTAGAGTGCTTTTTAAGACTCGTGGACATAATATAAATATATATATCCTCAGCAATGGACTTATTCAGTACACTCTAATAAAAGAAGCTTTGATGTTTTGATCATTTGGCTGAATGGAGCTTTGAGTTACGAACTCAAAGAATGAAGTTGACTGACGTTGAATGATCTTTAATGGCATCTCTCTTCGGCATGTTTATTTTTATTTCTCCACACAGCTGTCTGCGTCAGCGTTCTCACATCTGCTGTCAGCGTGCTGGAACATTAACAACACAACTGAGCAACATCGAGAGGAGCTGCAGAACAGAGCGCAGATGTTTTTTTTTTCTGTTTTTTTGGTCCACCAACAGGACGATGTCATAATCCTTTACTTTTTTACTGCAAACAAAACGTACATAAGCATCTTCATTATTAATAGAATATCATGTCAGTTAAATACATCACAATTATTATATACTCTATGTCTGCATAGGGAAATTGAATAATCAGTTTACTAAGCAGAAAACTTCCTAGCAGGACATCAGCTAAAGATCAGATTGACGTTGTACCCCAACGTCAAGGGATTTTGTATATTGAGTCAGACAGACGTCGTATTTTGGTCACTTCCCAAAAAACAAAACCTGAAAACAACCAAATATCAACATCTAATGATGTTACAGCTTCACGTTGTGTGGATGTTACCACTATGATGTCTATGAGACTTTGCATTTTGGTTGCCATACCTGATGAATAAATGTCATTATTTAATGTCAAAATGACGTTGATTCAAGACATTGGATATTGGTCACTTTCCAACACAACCTAAAATAAACCAAATATCAACTATGTTATTGGACATCAAAATAATGTTGTCCTTAGACACTGGCTAGAGTTTTGGTCATCCGACATCACAACCTAAATCTAACCCAATAACATCTTATGATGTTGTGTGCCTGCTGGATTATAATAAGCGTATTCATTTTAATTGCATTGTCCTGTACAATATTAAAACACTTTAATCAGTTAAGAGTACTAAAAGCTGCCTAAAAAAGAAGTCTGATGCTACACGCACAAATAAAAACTATGGTGTAAAATGGAAACATTAATTTTCACATTTACTTTAAATGTGGCAGCCTTAATATATTTATTTTAAAAATTCAGGAGTATTTTTGGCACAATATGTAAGATTTCTTTCATTAACCCATTTAAGCCCACCAGCAACTATTGCTGAAGTTCACAGCTGCCATTTTCCTTTTAAATGTAATTTTCAATGTTTAATTTCTCAATGACCTGCAGGCAAACAACCAAATAAAAGATTAAAAAAGGAACTGATTTACTTCATGTCATATGAGGCCTTAATTCCAGGATGCAAAATGTAGTCAAACCCTCTCAAAAATGGCAATACTCATGTTACTAAAAATAATTTTTTTGTTCACAAATGTATATTAACATAACCATGAAGGTGTCCGCTCAAACAAAACAAATCCTTCAAGAAATCTATAGTTTTTTGGTTAACTTTGTCAAAAGTTTAAACAACAACTATTTGCCGCAGAAAAATACCTTGCAAGTACATAAATTATGGGGAATTATGGAATAATGTGTTATTAATTAATAAATCAAGGTTATTGGTCTTGTTGGATTTTTACTTTCATAATACCCCATCTCAACATAATTTAATTGATATATTTGCTTTAAAGTAGCCTGTTTTGATGCACAATTTGACACACAGCAAAATCCCAAAATAAAACTTCACTCTTCACTCAAGCGAACGGAGGGTTTTGTCAAAATTGCAGCTTTTGTTCTACACAAAAAAAATGCATTATCAGGTCACTGAAATCCTTGTCAGGGTCTGTGGTTTTTAGATAATTAAGAAAAAATTTTTTCGTTTACAAACAAACCTGTGTACGTGTGAACATGGTCATAGGAACTGAAAACTCAATTAATCTCTCCAAATCTTGGCTCATCAGGATCATTTAACAACTTCTCAAACAGAATCAGCAGCGTTACTTATTACTAAACTGTTTGACTATTTCTATGGGATGTCTACAAGTCTGTAGTGAAATTTACTGAAAATGCCTGTTTTGTTTACTTTTGTGTATTTATACAAGCATTTATTTTACTTTTGACTTTTCCATTTGTCTTTTTGACACACAGCAGTCTGTTGGGGAAACGAGTGTATGTTAGTGTGATTAGTTTTTTGTGCTTTTATATTTATGAAATTATATGATTTTCATGGGGTGTTTATGAATACGAAATTGATCTTTTGAAAGCAGTTGCTTTGAGTTAGAATGCCAAATGTTCTCCTCCTATTCAAATTTTACATTAAAGGGTTCAACATATTTGCCCACCAATAACTATAGTTGCCGTATATTATGATTTTCTTGAAAAAAATTTAAAAACCTGGAAAAAATGAATGCAAAACATGTTCATACAGGACACCCTTAACATGGCTTCATGCATTAAAAAAATTTTTTTAATAGGCATAAATGGGTTAAAATATCTAAAAACTAGTAGAACAGTGTAAAATATTTGGGTGACTTTTGTACTTCGATTACCTCAAATGTTTTGAAAAATGTTAAAATCCAGAGAACTTCTTGGGTTTTATGGTGAGTAAAGCCAATGTTTAAGATGCATTCAAATTATTATTATTAAATTATTAAATTACACATAGTGCCTTTTTTTGTTGAGGTCTTTTTAATTTCCAACCAAAATAGACACAATATGATCCAAATTATTGTCTGTGGAGTTGGCAACCATTTGAACCCCATACTTATTTTCCTTTTACTATGAATAGATGCTGTTTAAATGTGAGATAAAAGATTTGCAGTCTGGACGGAGTCAATCTTAGTCTGGATCTGGACTGCAGTCTGGTAATTGAAGACCTCTGGACAAGGTTATTGGTATTTGCAACTGAGCCAACAGCCTCATGCCGGTTAATCAGCAAAGTGGACAAGTCAGTTACGACCTGTTTCAATACTACTTTTAATAAATGCCCTGTTCGCTTCATGAAAACAAATACTATGTTTTTGAAACATCCTATAGTAAAGTGTATTATACTGTAACTAGAGTATTTAGCAGAGGTGGGAGTAAGTAACAAGTAAGTCTCGAGTCTTAACCTTAACTGTTTTTACAAATTTAAGTGGATTGAACAAAAATATTTAAGTTGTCCCAAAATAAAAACTCAAGAATTGTGTTGATTTAGTTCATTTTATATAGTAGTTTGAATAACCAGCAAAAACTATTTTTTAAGTGTATGCAATTAGGATGAATACATAAAAGTAGGGATGTAACAATTCACTGTAAGTCAGCTGAAAATTGATTCAATTATGAAACGATTCAAACTATTTTTTTAACAGAGCAGGCGCTGTGTTTACAGGCGCAACCTCGCTTTACCAGAACATCAGTGGTGAGCAAGAGGTGGAGCGGCAGACTAAAATGATAGCGGTGAAGTGCGCCAGACAAACACAAACTTTGTGAAAAATACTGCAAAAAGACGTTTATTTACAGTAACAGAACAATAGATATGATGCAAATAAACCGTCAGCACAGTGAAAAACTACCGTCACAGATATCTACATGCGAAAAAAAAAAAAAAAAAAAGACCATGCGGACCGTATGATTTGCAGCTCCATTTGCTCCGACAAGTGCTACGGAGATCACACGGTGCTTCAATGTTTACATAGCGAAAATGTGAAGATTTTCAGACAGAAAGAGAAAAGTGTTCTGTTACAGAACCAGGTATTAGATTACTTTACCCTCTCCTTTTCAAATTAATTTATGCATATTTTAATAACTTGCTTATTACTAAATATTTAAAAATGTTTAAGATTATCTCTTCTTAAGTGTATTACGCTGATATTTATGGCCTATTGACCACCTCTGTACACACTGCTCTATGGTTTAGGAAAGGCTTTCCTCTCCACACTAGCCATCTCAGTCCCCAGAGAAAGAGTTTTCTCATCAGCAGGGGATATCGTAAATTTGCAAAGACAGCTTATGCCAGAAAACATTGATATGCTGATATTTCTTTTTAAAAATACAAATCCCAGCACAGTCACAGTTTTAGTCTGTTTATTTTAATGGGTCTTCTTTAGTTTGTATTATTCCATTTGTTTTGTTTTTTTATTTTATTTTTAAAATAGCAATTTAGTTATGGCAGAAAATATATTATTTAGCAAAAAATGTGCAGCATTTAAAAGGGTGGTCCACTACGATATCATAGTTTAAACTTTAGTTGATGTGTAATGTAGCTGTGTGAGCATAAACAACATCTCTGAATGTAAGACGCTCAAAGTTCAATGCAAAGGGAGACATTGGCTTTTACAGCGTTAGCTAAGATACGAATATAGATACGAAGTTTGGGGACTACAAAAAAAAAAATAAAAAATACATCCAGGTTAATGATGTCATAAACCCTTCAGGCTATGAGCATACATCCCATGCAGCAAAAGGGCATGGCCAGATGCACTGTTATAGTAGATACATTTCCTGGTGACATAAAGCCGATCTGCGAATCACAGCACATTATGTTAGCTGACCAATCACAGCCTCTAGAGGGCAGACTTTCAGAGGAACTAGGAAAGATGACAGTTGTTTTCATGTAAGCAGAGCAGCTGTATATAATCAAAGTAAGGTATATGAAAAAATAACAGGATTTTTTTTTACAAATGAAGCATAAGCGCACATTGCTTTGCACCCCCTAATAACAAACAAGCCTTAAAATATACACTCTGGACCACCCATTTATAAAAAAAAAAAAAACGAAAGGGTCTTCACCTTAAATTTGTTTTTAAATAAATTTGTTAAAAAAAATCCTGACTAAATCGTGAGATTAGTATAGTTAATTGTATTGAATCGTGAGTCAGGTAATTCGTTACATTCCTACATACAATACATCTATTTTATCATAAATCACCGTCAATACATTTGGCAATATCATTAAAATTCACCCCGAAATCAAAATCTGCATTTCCATATCCAACTGCATTCTAAAACCATTTGTGAAAATATATCATAAATATTAATGCTTGGCTCTGTGATGCTTAAGAAAGTAAGCTGAAGTGGATTTAGTGCATCTCTAGTGCATCCAATGCATTAGAGAATAATGCTAATAAACCTCTAGACTCCACATTTCTCATGTACTGTGGGTGAGAAAAAAATCATAATAAGATATACCGTAGCGAATGCTGGACCCGCAGGCATGCAAACATAGATCAGAAAACACTGAGGAGAGGAACGCCTGTGGTAAAAGAGATCTCTGCGTTTCTGTGTGCTAGTATATCCGTTTCCTGTCTTTTTCCTTTCTTGCTCTCAGACACTGAAGGTGCAGTCATGAAATCGTCTCTGCTTGCCTTAATTGAAGCCTTGGCCAAGCAAGTGTGCTAATTTTAGCTGCCGTGTTCATCAAGCGACAAAACGCCACATCCTTCACCCAAGGTCAAATTGAACCTATGGCTCTGTATTGCCATTGTGGATTGATAGCGGTGCCGTCATTTTGTCTTGATGATGAAAAGACCCATGATTAGTGTGATTAGTGTAAACTGACTGTAATTGCTGTGGCAGACTGTGTGACATTGGATTGTATTTCAGTCTTCCCTGTGATTGAAATGTGATCAGGAGGAGATGAAAAGATCTGTTGAGAATTTATTATATGTCAATATTCAAACAAGATATCTATATAAAAAGCACACTTAATAACTGGTCAAAAAGTGTGTGCGTTCGCTGGATAGAATACATTATAGGGTAATTGCAGCACTGTACAATAAGGCTCCATTTATTAAGCTGACTAAAATATTCATCATGAACTAACAATGCAAGTACAAGAATCATTTGAGGACATAATAAAAGCCGTAGAGATCAGCCCCATATCATGATGTTTAAATAGCAAATGCTTTTGCATCTATTTGTGCAGCCATGATCATGCTTTTTTTTGTTTTTGACGTGTTGTTATTAACTGAAATAACCCTTTCATTGACCAACTAAAAGCTAATCTAAAGTAATTGCACAGTTTTTGGGGGTATTTAAAGAGTGCGTTAGTGATAGGCAGGTCAAATATGCGCGTACATGTACACATGCTTATTACACACACAGGGATGCACAGCAGCACAGAAAAAGCTATAAATTTAAAAATAAATAAATAAAAGATTCAAATGTAAAAAAAAATATATTGTCTAACTAAATATAAAAACCGAAACATCCTCCCATGCCTTTTTCTCCCCAGGGGGCTTTGATACACTCTCAGAAATAAAGGTACGCGAGTTGTCACTAGGCTGGTACTTTTATCAAAAGGTACAAATTTGTAACTAAAAGGTCCATATTAATACCTCAAGGGTACATATTATACCTAAAAAGTACAAAAGTGTTTCTCCAAAATTTTGCAGGTACTGATATATACTTTCGAGGTACCTATATGGACACTTTAAGTACAAATTTGTACCTTTTGGAAAGGTTCCACCCCAGTGACAGCTCGTGTACCTTTATTTCTGAGAGTGTAGAATCCGGTACCATAGGACACCCTTTAACTTTGCACACAAACAGATAAAATTTTTTTTGCTTACAACGGCTGCCATATAAATAGCAAAATAGCCATTGCACAATCACAAGTTACTTCTAAGTCTGGGTCATATGACATGTTTTGCACCATAGACGTCTATTTATACGCACACAAATGCAAAAGACCTGAAACGCAAACTGTGAAATCACATCACTTGATTGCGTGTAGGCATGGGATGATAACCGTTTTCAAGGTATTCCACAGTTTGGAAAAAAAAATCAAGCTTTTAAAACCACCAAAAGGTTAATATACTGCTCCTATGGTATATGTAAAAAAAATTTATTTACATTTTTTTTTTTTTTTTAGAACAACAGTATCTCCAGCAGAAAAGATATCCAAAGTTGATGACAGAAGAAGTCATTTGAATTATTTAGCCTGACATGTTTACTGCTCAAAAATATTTTAAATGTTTTAGTTTTTTACCCAGACATTTAAAAATAATATATTTTAGAGCAGTAATCACAATATGGTGATATTTTTACCCGAGATTATCATACTGTCAGAATCTTATACCGGCACATGCCTAGTTGCGTGAGATCAATTGAAGATCAAATCAATCTCTCTTTACAGATATTTTAAATATGAAGCAATCCTTCGATTTATTAATATCGAATCATCTTGTTTTATCCTACCTTGTTTTATGTGCCATATGACAAAAAAACTCTAGTGCAATTTGGGCTTTACAGGAAATGGCGGTTGCGACTTTGATTGGTTTAATTCTCATTATGGCCTAAACACACCCATAACTCCTTAAGAGAATAAGCACAACTGTTTTAGACAATGCGCTGGGCACGCCAACTGTTTTTCCCATCCTTTAAATAGCAAAAGTGGATTCGGACATGTCCCTCTGAACCATGCACTTAGATTGACAGGACTTGCGCAAAGCAACTGAGATTAAAAGATCTGTTCAGCTCTCTGTGATCATCTGCACTTCAAGAATGAGATTTACACAGCCTGTTCTCCCGAGGAAACATAAGTATTTTATGTTTTGTCAGTTTAGTGGCTAATTTGTATGAATTTGTAAGAGTTCAGTCGAAGGAAAATGTACGATTTTAAAAAGGAGGCGTGGCACCCAACCCCACCCCTAACCCCAACCATCATTGGCTGATGAGTAAACCATTGTAAATTGTATGAATAAGATCGTAAAAACTTACACGAATTAGCCCCTAAATCAAAATGTAACAAATTGTCGTGAGATTGCGTTGGAATTGTAAGTGTAAAACATTTTTTAAAACAGTGCATGTTTGAAATAAATATGGTAAAATTCTATTAAGTCCCTAATGATATTTTGCCAAAATAGGATAAGTATATTGTCAGAGAACTGGAGTCTAAAAGATCAGGGGTGTCCAAACTCAAACCTGGAGGGCCAGTGTCCTGCATATTTTAGTTTAAACCTCAATTAAGCACACAGAAACCAGCTAATCAAGCTCTTTCAACGATAATGATTTTATTGAGTAAATAACAACAGAAATAAATATTGAAAAAAGGGCGGTAATTTACACCCGTTTACACAAATAATCTGACTATACTTCAATCTTTCAGTTTTTAATAAATAGTTTACAATTCCAACACCTATGTGACATCGCTGACGACAATTTGACCAATGTGGTTTGAGCAATGCAGTATGCAGTTTGCAGTATCTGCAGAGCAGAAAACAGTGGAGACCAGCTAGTTAGTTGCTATGGTAGCTGCGAGTTCCACCATTAAAGGGATAGTTCACCCACAAATGAAAATTGTGCCAGACCTGTTTGAGTTTCATTCTTCTGCTGAACACAAATCAAGATACTTTGAAAAATGTTAGGGAAAAAAGCAGCCAATAACTTACAAAGCCTTTTTTGTTCCTATGGGATGTCAATGACTAATTATAGCAAAAGTGAGTAAATGGTGAGTTTTTTTTTTTACATTAAAGCACATTAACCTATTTTAGTACATACAATAAACTAATTGCTCATCTATCTCAAATGAAGAACTGATTTGAACATATAGTTTTGTGTTTTTACACTATGGTAATGGCTTTGTTGACTCAACTGACCTCTCACAGGGAGATTGATTAACAGGTAAACTGACCGACAAAAGTGCTGATATTTAAGCCTTTGTTGTAGTTACAGTAAATCTTTCCTCCTTAAGTCATTATTATCTGTGTTGGTGGCAAAGTTTAGTCGAGAATTATGCAATGTATTGAGTGATTAGCATCACGGTGGATGTCATAACAGTAATAACATGTAACAAGCAGTGATCAAGAGCCATCTGCTCTACTAATCCATGTGAGATTTTAATCCCGTAATGTCTTTATATACTTTTTGTTGCATAATCCTGTTTGTAGGAATGAAGCAAAAACCAGTGAGTGGGCCAAATATGCTGAGACATGTCCTTATTGAGCGAATCCCAGACGACGCAATGCTGTTAATTAGTGCTATGTAAAGACTATTTTGGGCTTCGGGTGTCAAAACAGCTGAACAGAGTGAACAGCAAAGTGACAACAGGCCTTTTCACATATACTGACTTTTCCAGAAAAACCACTGGTAAATTGCCATAAGATCATATGTGAACAGTGAGGGTGGGAGAAAAATATCGATTCACCTCACTTTGTGATTTTTTTCAAGGCGATTTAAAAATAATTTGGTGTATTTTTAAATCTATCAAACTCGAAACGTGAATTTCCAATTAGCCAATCACATGAAAGCAACTCAATGCATTTAGGCATGTAGACACGATCTGCTTCAGTTCAAACCGAGCATCAAAATGGGGAAGAAAGGTGATTTAAGTCACATAGAACGTGGCATGGTTGTTAGTGTCAGACAGGCTGGTCTGAATGTTTCAGAAACTGCTGATCTACTGCTGATTTTCATGCACAACCATATAGAAAATATCAGAAAGTATCCAGTGAGTGGCAGTTCTGTTGGCGCAAATGCCTTGTTGATGCCAGAGGTCAAAGGAGAATGGCCAGACTGATTAGAGCTGATAGAAAGGCAACAATAACTCAAATAAGCACTCACTTCAACCGAAGTCTGCACAAGAGCATCTCTGAATGCACAACATTCAAACCTTGAGGCGGATGGGTTACAGCAGCAGAAGACCATACCATGTGCCACTCCTGTCAGCTAAGAACAGGAAACTGAGGCTACAATTTGCACAAGCTCGCCGAAATTGAACAATAGAAGATGTCACCTGGCCTGAGTCTCAATTTCTGCTGTGACATTCGGATGGTAGGATCAGAATTTGGCATCAACAACATGAAAGCATGGATCCATCCTGCCTAGTATCAAAAGTTCAGGCTGCTGGGGGTGGTGTAATGGTTTGGGGAATAGTTTCTTGGCACACTTTGGGCCCATTAGTACCTATTGAGCATCATGTCAATGCCACTGCCTACTTGAGTATTGTTGCTGACCGTGTCCATCCCTTTATGACTACAGTGTACGCATCTTTTGATGGCTTCTTCCTGCAGGATAATGCACCATGTCATGAAGTCATAAGCATCTCAGACTGGTTTCTTGAACATAACAATGAGTTCACTGTACTCAAATGGCCTCCACAGTCACTAGATCCTCAATCCAATAGAGCACCTTTGGCTTGTGGTGGAAAGGGAGATTTGCATTATGAATGTGCAGCCCATTAAATCTGCAGTAACTGCGTCTTTGAAGAATATTTCCAGTCAATTCAATTAAGTTACCAATCACATTAATGTCTAAAATAAACAAATAAGATTTCAAAAGTAATCACTTTGTGATGAACGTGAACGGGACACTGACAACAGGGTGCGGATCCAAATGTAGGTTTTATTGAACAGAATGGTCAAGCAACAAGAACACGCCGGATCTGGCACCTCTGAAGTCTGATCCGGCACCTCATATTATCAATCTCCATCTTCAACCGCCCGCCTCCCCATTCCACTGTTCACTGTCACTTTCTGCCCGGACTCCCCAACCCTCTTCACTTTCGTCCTCGTCAACCACACCCCCGTCCTGGCTCCTAACTTACGTCCGCGACACCCCTCCACCATCCAATGCCCCGCAATCCACTTTCGTGCGTGACATCCTTGGGTAACATGCCAGATCCGTTACCCCGATCTGTTCTGGGACCTCGCAATTCTCAAATTAAGCACTGCAGGCAATCAACGATCAACACAGGGTCAAACACATGTATACAGGAAATCCGGAGTCATAGTCGATAAAACAGGCAGATGGTCAAAAGGTAGGCAGCAGACAGCATAAGTAAACAAAACAAGGCACAAGATCAAAGACAAGACAAGGCAAGACAAGGAAACACATCGTAATGTTCACCATACAGTTTAACAAGACTCAGCAACTTCTGTGTGTTTGTGTGGTGTATAAATAGTCTAGCAATCAGTCCAGGAGCAGCTTCAGTTGTGTGACTCTAATCAATGGAGACTTGGAGCAGGTGTGTGTTGCATGACTGGACCTTGTAGTTTTTTTTTTGCTGGCAGATTTGTAGTTCTCCAGCAATCTGCTTGAGCTAGATCTCTGGTGACTATCACAGGTAACTTAAAATACTTTACTAACGTTAGTATAATATGATTTACTCCACATCCCCCATTAAAAATGCAACTTTAATGACATATAACTACTACTGTTTTGTATATATTAAATACATAATTAAAGTCTGTGTGAACTGAAAGGCGCTTTCATATCAGTATGCTAATTTACTTCCAACGGAAACGTAACATTTAGTAGAGGGCGGGGCTTTTTTGCGCATCATTCCCTCATAGCAAACTAAAGGCTAGAAGCCAACAAATATGGACAGCCACTCCAAAGCAAAAGCAAATGGTCAGATTGAAGATTACCAAAACAATATTTAAAGAATAACAAAGTGCACCAGCAAAATAAACATTGTAAATTAGTTTTTTTACACATACTCCAAGTTATACCATAACACTCCAGCCCTTTATGTGCAGTGTACTTCCTATATTTTCCTAATAAAAAAACACAGAGTTATTTTCCAAAACATTGCAGATGCAAATTTGAAGCACTTTGCTTTTAAATCACAGTGATGTTTCACTTGTAATGGCACAATGGCTGAAGAGACAGTGTTTGTTGATGGGGTTGGGTAAAGGCAATGGGGTAAGGGGTGGTACAGCCTGAAATGTGAGGGCACAAAGAGATGCCGTCACTGCCGCTCGCTGACATTAAAGATGGCTGGCCTGTCTGCTTTGATAACAGCCGACACAACTCCACGAAATGACCCCAGTGTCACAGCAGAAACAACATGGTTCAACCAGGGCCTTGAGTCACATTAGCCAAAAAAAAAACTCATCCTGTCACCCTAATGCATTTCCCTCACATTTCCCTCATTTTGTTTCCCTAAAATAGAAGCACAACATGACATCGAGATCATACTAAAGCATAACGCTTCGGTGCACTTGATTTATTAAGGGGCTGCTTTTAAGAGCGTCTGCCATTGAATGGACATGTGCCTTGAAGCTAGCTGAGGTTCTTTCGCTGCCTGAACAAATACAAAAAATTACTTTGTCTATCCATATTTCATAAAGTCCACGGCAGAATGACAGTTTGCTCTTTAGATAGCATGTATAGCAGCCTCCTGTTTTATTGTGCAGGTTTTGTTAGCTAATTGAATTTTATCTTACCGTCTTCCTTTTATTTTTTGGACTACATTAGCATAACGGCGCTCGTGGCAAGATCCAGCTTCAAACTGGATGAACAGAGGTGACATCCGTCTTTGTGCCTATTCTTTTAATGAGCTCCCTCTCTTTATACCGATCTGAGATTCAATTCAAATAAAGCCAAACAGCAAGAAAATGTGTTCTTGTTCATTTCAGCAACATGAAATGGATTTTTGTTTTTCTTTAAAATTACTGAATTTGTTCACACAAAAAGGTCAGTAAAGGACAACACTGTTGATATCAGCCATCTATTGCATTCTTTCATTTTTTTCGGCTTAGTCCCTGATTATCACCACAGAGGAATGAGCCGCCAACTATCCCGGCATATGTTTTACGCAGCGCATGGCCTTCCAGCTGCAACCCGGTACAGGGAATCATCCATACATTGTCACATTTACACACACACTCCAGCTAATTTAAGTCATTCAATTCACATATAGTGCATGTCTTTGGACTGTGGGGGAACCCCGGAGCACCCAGAGGGAACCCATGCCAACACAGCGAGAACATGCAAACTCCACACAATACTCGAACCAATGACCTTCTTGCTGTGAGGCTACAGTGCTAACCACTGAGCCACCCTATTGTATTCATAGTGCCTAGAAATACTTGCATTTACTGCCTACTTGTTTTTAAATTGATTTTAGAGCTATTAGTTGTGATTTTATGTCCTAATAGATTTTTTCCTAATACATATATTACAACATTACAGTATATCATTCATGTAAAATTATATTAATCTAAATAACAACCTTTTATTTCACCAATGGTGCAATGTAAACACAAGGTCATTGGGGATACCTGCCCAGGGCTAGAGTTTGGGAACTGTAAAATTTGTGCCTTGGCACACATTCAGCTGCATTTTTGTGTAAAACCAATGTTACGTGAGGGTATGATGCCGCCGAATGTTCCTTTTTACAGTACTGCTGACCACTTACCCCCATACTGACAGCCTTTCTAGCACGGTCAGTTTGCTTGGTATTTAAATAAAGGTACTTTATTAATTAGCAAAAGAAAATTAATAAAAAAACAACAATGTCTTTTGGTTCATTATCATTTTATTTTATTTTATTTTAATTATTTATCCTTCTATTCTTATTATAATTCTTATAATTATTAACATAATTAGTTTGCAAACAACAAGGTCAATATTTTTAGCCTCCATAAGAATTTTTTTTTTCTCCACTGGCTACAGAACAAACCACAATTGTCCAATGACTTGCCTAATTAACTAATTAAGCCTTTAAAAGTATCTTGCAAAATACCTAGTAAAACATTATGTACTGTCATCATGGAAGAGACAAAAGAAAAACAATTTTTATAGATGTGTTGTTAAAACTGTCAAAAATGTGTTGAAAAAGGGTGTCTAATAATTTCAATTTTGCCTTCAGATGTGTGTTTCTGAGTCTTTCTCATTCCTCTTTAATGAAAAGTATAAGGTTTAAACATGATGCTAGAAAAGGAGGCACTGGCTCTTTAAGACTACCATGTCAGTAGTAATTGGCCTATTCCAAAGTCTGCCTCCCTTGGGCTCTTGGCAGGGGCTTGTAGGGCAGAGGACCTACAGCCCATGTGGGTTATAATAGGACATTGTGGATTTGTGTATCCCCAGAGGCCTCTGGCAGACCGGACGGCCTTGATAGAGTTCACTTTCCTCCCCAGCCATCCCTTATCCACACCTGACAGAGAAGAAAGAATCTATGCTTCGGAGCCTTAAAGTACAAATGAAATCTAAACTAACCATATGATTTTGTTAGCTTACATTGCTAGTTTTGTGGTGTATAATTAATCTGTGCATGTCATTAGGAAAAAAAAAATGTGTTTGCTCTTGTAATCTAAAAATAAATTCTAAAAGTTCTGTTTGTTTTCAGCTAAATTCTCAGATTATGTCTGTCAGAGGTATTGGGCATGGCTAACATACTTAACTACGCCCCTCAAACAGCCAGTTTTGACAGCGCTATGACAACAAACAGCAATGGTGAAGAGGATTTTCAAAGTTTTCGCGTCACACAGATGTTTTCACATTTGTTAGAAAACCTAACAAGTTACTAGTCTCAAACTTTCTCAAAACCTGTCGGCGAGTCAAAATTGGGGCTAAAACCATGCAGTCTGAACTCGGCATTAGGTTGTTAAAGCACTCTTAAAACCCTTTTCCCGATTATTCTTTGAATAAAATGGTTACCTTACTACATCAAATCGGCTCGCTGTAGAAAAAACAAGCCATGCACACTGTTTTCTAATTTAATATTCTGTTTAGGAACTGTCACAATCCGAAAAAAAGGGTTGCAGCTTCCAGTTTGTGCAGACTTTAAGAGCAATTGAACATAAACAGTTATTTAAATACTATGCACATAGAGAAACCACAAATTACATTTTCTAATTGACAATTTTTTTCATTCACATCTAGAGAACTGTGAAGGAGGTTGTGAGAAGAAAAAAAGACTATACATTGTTTTTATGGAACATATTACCTTTATAGGAAAAGAGTGTAAAGCTTCATAGTGTTGTCATATTTTGCGTCTCAAATCAACAAACTCCTTACAACAACAACAAACGACAAAAGTTGCTGCCTAAAACTTCTAGTTGAATCAAATGAACTTTTCAAGTCTTTCAACTCAACATCAGTCAAACTGACAACAAATATGAAGTTAAACTTCATATAGCTAAAAATATTTGGTTGATTGACCTGATTGAACCTGATTGACTCATGTTAAATTAGATAAAGAATAACATAAAAAAAACATTTGTTGTTATGCCTTTTTTGTCATATAATTGTTTTACAGTGTATTTATTTTCTAATATTCAGTGTAAACATGACAAAAAATAAGACATTAAGTTAAAGTCTTTAAATAATGATCAATTAAAATGTATTCATCAACATAATGAATATTTGAATTTTTAATGAATATTATTTTTGTAAAGCTGGCATGACATTTTTTAACTGTGATGTTTTTTTTTTTTTTTAAGTTTTCCAGGCGGTTTGCACCATATGACCGATAAACAATATTTTAATTATATAAAGTTACATTTTTCTCCAAACAAATGTATAAAAACATTGACATTGCGTCCAATATGCTAAATATAAACCTGTCTAAAATCATGGCAACGTTTTTTGTATGTTTTTAAACCAAAAGAGCACTCTAAATTTTTTTTTATATTAAATTTGGGAGAAATGTCATTAGTAGTTTACATAATAATCACAAAAGCATGTTTTACATTAACACAGATTTTCTTTCTTCATGTATAATAACTACACTAACATCAATCTGACACATCCAAAATTAGATTTTAGAACTTACAAACATGCACATCATAAAAGTGCTACAATTACGTTTGAACAGCAACCCTAGCAATCATATACAATTACCGGCCACTTTATAAGGTACACCTGTCCAACTGCTTGTTAACGCAAATTTAAAATCAGCCAATCACATGGCAGCAACTCAATGCACTTAGGCATGTAGACATGGTCAAGACGATCTGCTGCAGTTCAAACCAAGCATCAGAACGGGGAAGAAAGGTGATTTAAGTGACTTTGAACGTGGCATGGTATTTCAGAAACTGCTGATCTACTGGGATTTTCCAACCATCTTAAGGGTTTACAGAGAATGGTCCGAAAAAGAGTGAATATCCAGTGAGCAGCAGTTAAATGGACATAAATGCCTTGTTGATGCCAGAGGAGGATGGGCAACAGCATCGGGTGCCACTCCTGTCAGCCAAAAACAGGAAACCGAGGCTACACTTCACACAGGCTCACCAAAATTGAACAATAAAAGTTTGGAAAAACGTTCCCTGGTCTAATGAGTCTCGATTTCTGCTGCGACATTCTGATGGTAGGGTCAGAATTTGGCATCAACAACATGAAAGCATGGATCCATCCTGCCTTGTATCAACGGTTCAAGCTGGTGGAATCATGAGTTTACTGTACTTAAATGGCCTCCACAGTCATCAGATCTCAATCCAATAGAGCACCTTTGGGATGTGGTGGAATGGGAGATTGGCATCATGAATGTGCAGCAAGCAAATCTGCAGCAGCTGCGTGATGCTATCATGTCAATATGGACAAAAATTTCTAAGGAATATTTCCAGTGCCTTGTTGAATTTATGCCACAAAGGCATAAATTCATAAAGACTCAACAAGAAGTAAATAACTTCTCACCAAACTCCCTTGACAGTCCACCATGATACGAAGTCTAAATCTAAAATTCCGACATGCGACATTAATCTAAAAATGTCTCCAGATGCATGCGAGGTGCCTCTGGTTGCTGTTGTACATCTTTCATTATTTATTCATTATCTTATTGACTGAAAGGGATCTGGGGAGTGAAGACTGGAGACGTTGCATTATAGAGAACCCCTCCCCCCCCTCCATTTCCCCTTTATAAATATGTGTAGGTGGCAAAGAGTAGGCCTAAAGACAACAGGATGGATCTACCTTAATGTCATGGCCAGCAAGTGTTTCAGAATTCATTACCCTGGGGATACGAGCCATCATAAGACGAAGCCCTGGCCAACTATCGACCCGCGCCGAGAGGTTACAAATTACAGCATAACTACTGAACAAACCCAGAGAGACAATGGCTTCCGCTGGCTTTCCTCATTTAGACGATAGACCGGAGAATTTGAAGACTGCAGATGTAACTGCAAACATTTCACTTCTAATTGAGGTTCGTTTGGAACTCGTATATACTGAAGTCTAACTATAAGAAGCATATGTGATTTTGGGAAGGGTGAGGGGGGTGCTGTAAACAAAAATGGGACCCAAACACACAGACTATGTAGTTCTTTTTACTTTGAGGAACTTGTATAGTGCATTTTCTCCTTTATATTTGTGTAATTTGTATGGGATAGTGTACATTCGGTAAATAGCGTCAACAAACACTCAAAAAAATAGTATTCTGCTGCTTGTTCAAACTACCTTTTTAAAAAAAGAGCTGAAAAAAAAAACAATTCCTGAGATTTTTTTTGGGAACAACTTGATTGCTTATGTTCAATCCACTTAGATTTGTTAAGCTAACTTAATCAATTTGTGTTGTGACAACTGAAAATAAAGTGTTTGGAACTGTGCATTTTTTACAGTGAAGACAAAGTGACCATTTCTCTAAAGTTACAGGATTATTAACTATGAGTAAAGTAAATGTGTTTTATTCTATAAAGGTTTTATAGTATTTATTGACATTTTCAGATAACTGAAACAGTTTGATTGTTCATTGAAATTGTATTTGTTATTATTAAAAATCAGGGTTATTTTCTTCCTCATCTGAAGTAAAACATTTATATAGTGTGTTGTCTAAAAAGGAATATAAGCATGTCTGAATAATGCATGTTTTTAAAGGTGCAGTTTGTAAGTTTAACACCCAGTGGTTAAACTTGGTATTGCACACCTGGTTCAAACGCGCAAGCACAGGTTGCCAGATTGACAGCACCAACAACAGTGTGCCTGACTGTCAAGCCTAAAGGCTGATTTAAGGCTGATGTAAGTAATGCTCTAAATAAATGCGATAGCATGGAATAGAAGGAATATTTTTCATATTTAAAGGAGTTTTTGTTCAAACCAACACTTGATATTTATATTATAGGAATGACTTCTATTTCTTGAAGCTGAACAACAGAAACTGTTCACCTCAGGTACACCTCATGTGCTTTAATCAGTGTTAAATGCTAATAATGTGAGTTTGAATGCCAATTTACATGACATTCTGAAAGCAGCAGCTGACAGTTCACCTCAAATCTTGAAAATAAAAGAAACAGTTTGAAATTAAACTTTTTTTTGTGACTTAGAACTGTGACTTAGTGCAAGTCAACACATATCAGCGATTCAGCATGTAGATTTAATAATGTTAAAGAGGTTTAAAATGTATTAATTAGATTGGAAACCTCACCATTTAGTTGGAGTGCAGTGAGTGCACTATTCTGTGCTTCTGAATGGCTGTATTTAAATTTCTGATGTGTTTTGTCTGGGGCAAACAGACAAATTACTTATCACTGCAAATATTGCATGTAGCATATTGTTAGCATGTATTGTTTACATTCGTAATATTTATATTACTTTCTAATTAATAACTACCTCATGTGGAACTCTGAATCTGCATCTAATTTTGGAGGCTGCTCTCCACCTGAAATCACATTTTGGTCACAGACACACACTTTGAGAGCCTTTCTGACTAAATAAATGTTGTTTTCCACAAAGGGAACCCAGGGTGCTGAAATATAATTGTCTAAGCTGGCATTGGGCAAGTTAAATGACTAAACAAAGACAGAAGTTACAGCATGTGACGCAGTTTTTTTAACGCAGAATATCTGACTTCAGCATTGTTCTTCAGATAAACAAGAATGTTCAACACAATCTCACGGCAATTCATAACTTTTTGATTTAGTGGCTAATTCGTATGATCTAGTTTGTACAATTTTAGTACGATTTGCTCATCCCCCAATGACGGTTGGGTATAGGGGTGGGGTTAGGTGCCACGTCTCCTTTTTAAAATCGTACAATTTCTTACAACTGAACTTACGAATTTGTAAGAATTAGCCACTAAACTGGCAAAACGTAAAATACTTACGTTTGCTCGTGAGATCAGGCTGGAATGTTCATTTAGCATGTATCTTAAATATCTGCAATCATATTATGGCATTTTTATGCTTTAGATGAGTCAAAAACTTTCATACAGCACTTTTAGGCTCTAAAAGTGTAAATGGTAAAATTATTTTCAATTTAGAAGAAATGTCATTCAAAGCTTGCAGGTAAAATAATTTAAAAATTAATAATAATAATAATAATAATAATAATAATAATAATAATAATAATAATAGTTATTTAATAATATTAGTAATATTATAACAATAGTAATTTAATTATATATATATATATATATATATATATATATATATATATATATATATATATATATATATATATATATATATATATATATATATATATATATATATATATATATATATATATATATATATATATTTGTTTTGCTGGTTGTTCAAACTACTTATTTTAAATGAGTTAAAAAACACAATTCTTAAGTTTTGTTTGGTGGACAACTTAATTGTTTTATGTTCAATCCACTTAAATTAATTTACCTTAATCGATTTGTGTCTGGACAATATGGATGACTTGTG
This sequence comes from Danio rerio, assembly GCF_052040795.2. Classification (NCBI taxonomy): domain Eukaryota; kingdom Metazoa; phylum Chordata; class Actinopteri; order Cypriniformes; family Danionidae; genus Danio; species Danio rerio. The sequence continues at coordinate 6,585,163 of NC_141044.1, forward strand.
GAACTCTGCATTTGTTTTACAGTGTATAATACCTATTTTTATTGATATAATCCCAAAAAGTTTTGTTATAATCAATGAATTTCACTACAGTCTTTTCTAGACATGCCAATTCAGAATTCATAAATCCACAGAACTCTGCATTGAATAAAATGCTGAGTGCTTTGTTGATTTCATCTTAATCCCCTCTGATTGGCCATTGTGTTCATTAAATCAACAGAAATGACTATGATTGGTTTCACTGCAAAAAAACATACTATAAATGGAAAAATTTGACACTCTCCTTACAGAAAAAAATGTCTTGAAAATGCTTCACATGTGCAATTATTTGTTAAAAATTATATGTGGAACACAACTAAAGCAGGATTTTGAAACATTTTGCTATTTTTGTGGGCTTTTATAAGGATTTGGTGTGAAAATACGAACACAAACTGGTGTGTATGCCAAATATGTTTTTCCAGTATCAGATGGGCCACCTGATTGCCTGAGACTCTAAAGGGCCACTTTTCACTTAAAGGGTTAGTTCACCTGAATATATATATATATATTAAAAAATTCAGTGTTTACCCTTAGGTGATTACAAACCTATGAGTTTCTTTCTTCTGTTAAACACAAAAGAAGATATTTGAAACAAGTTGCAAACCTGTAAACAATGACTTCCAAAACTGACTTTTAAAAACAAACATGATGCAAGTTAATGGGTACAGGTTTCCAACAATTTTTAAAATATCTTCTTTTGTGTTCAACAGAAGAAAATGAAACACATAAATGTTAGAAACAAGTAAAGGGTCAATAAATGATGACAGATTTGTAATTTTTGTGAGAACTTTTCCTTTAAGTCTGTCACTGCCATGCATTTAAATCATTAACAATTCACCTGAATAAATGTCGAGTTCTTGCTAAAGGACTAGTTGGAGCTTGTAACGCACAATATAAGCTGTAAAACCTATGTCTATGGTGCTGGTACCTGTGGGATTAATTAGTAAACAGGAAACAGCCTTATTCCTGTTCTCTGAGCTCCATAGAGTAACCGGCGGCCCTTAACACATCTTTCAAAAGAGTCAAGGATGTTTGTACACAGCATCTCTCCACCACGTTAACCAGATCAATCCAAACATCTCCAATGACTGTGGTTGTATATTGAGAATTGAGCTGATTGTTCGGGGGCCAAGGGGTTTCTTGCTATGCAACCGGCATGGGTTATTTTTAGAAGCACTCTCTACACCTGCAGTGATGCTTTGCCATACTAACCAACAACATCCAGAGCACAAAACGCAAACACGTGAATAATAAAACTATAACAAATGACTATTTTTGCTGGAATAGGGGGTTTTGTGATTATGTAATAAGAGACATTAGTCTGAGACACAATTTTAATCAAAATGCACATTGAAATATGCATTTTCTGTCAAGTACTTAAAAAAATGTGTTCTGGGAAAGAAAAAAAGCTAAATGAACAAATGAATGAAAGAATAAATAAATAAATAAATAAATAAATAAATAAATCTTATTTTACTAAAAAACTATTCGACTGAGCATATTATTCATCATAATAGCATATTATATGTATAATCTGCAAATAAATGATACAAATAAACCCCCATAAAATCCATTTTCCCATGTAAACAAAGTTACCTGAAGTCTGGGTTCCTGTTGGGTTTAAGGCCATAGAAGCCAGCTGACAGTGTCAAGAGCCATCTGGGTATGAAATTCCCATTCTCGCACTCCAAATACGGAGCTGACCAGTGTATCTGAGTTTTTTCGGTAATATAACTTTCTCCACTGCGCACGGACGCGTCAAACGAGGCAAAATCTTGACTCAGCACTCGTTTTTGGAGATGTGTCTTCTTTTTATGTTTGTGCTCATGATACCACTCGGTGTCAGCCGTTCTGTTTCTCAACATCCGATGGGTAATGTTGGATAAATCCTGCAGAATGATCTCTCCACCTGCCCGTGTAGCCTGAAGGTAAACAGGTGGTCCTTCAGGAGGGGATTCTGTGCTCAAGGTGACCACCGCTCGGTGGATCTTGAGGTCTCCCTCCAGGATACTCCTGACCAGCGCGTTGTACCACTCCATGTCTGCATGTCTGGGGCTGTGATTTCTGGATCGGTTTGTTTGTAATATCATGTTGAGGAAGTTTGTGGCGTGAAGGACCGTGTCCAGGACGCTGCGCATGGAGTGATGCGCGTCTCCGCGCGTCCTTCCCCGCAACACCGCCAGCTCATATCTCCTGGAGCAGTTGGCGTGCTTTAAGGTGGAGGAATCCCCCGTGTGCAGAAACGCAGTCACTACTTTGGGTACCTGCTCCTCGATCTTCTGCACTAAACCCGAATGGGGCTTCCGGAGGTGCGCGTGCTGGTTGCTGTGCGTGTTGTAAATGGGCAGCTTTCCTTTCAGGTCCCGGTCATGTTCCACATATCTATAATTTGATCCTATAACAAATCCCACTTGCAAGAGTAACGATATCCGGATTATGGCCATATCCTTCGATCCCGCTCTTCTACCTTACCAGCGTCAGTTGAGCAAATCTGAGGCGAGAAATCACAGCTGGAATTAATCAAATCAGCACAGCATCTTCACCTGTGGATTTTCACGCATTGCTGCCACTTTACTCCCGTCCAGAAGACATGTATCGCATCGGTAATCCCCTTCCCCTCAGGTACATTAGTGTTGTTTGTGTAAGTGATGCTGGTTTGCTTTTGTATCTCGTCGCGGGAGCGCGGCAGATGTGCAGGATCCCCGACGCTCTCCTCCCAATATGATGCTGGACCACAACAGACGTGATCGAATATGAGAAGGAGAAAAAATCCTATTTTTCGGAGCCAGGGAGTCAGTACTTCACACTTGGATGACAAACACACTCCGCCCTCTTTCCTCCACTCCAGTCTTAAAGCATGAGAACGGCAGAAACCATTTGCTATAACATCTAGTGATGCCCGATTCACGAAGGACTCGTTTAGTGAGTCGGTGCTTCTCTTTAAACCGGTTCGCAAATCCGTAACCAATCGGCTGCTCTGATCTGAACTGCTCGAAAGAACCGATTCGCGGAAATGAGTCGGACTTCCCAACACTACTAACATCCCGTCTTCTTCATCACCTTATAGGGTTTGGGAAAGTGCCCTTGATTGGTGTATGGTCATTTCGGCTGTCAGTCATTTGACGGAGGGCGTGTTTGTAACACTGAAGGAGCTATCCAGTACTGAAAGGGAAAGAAAAACATACATTGAAAAAAAGGGGCGATAAATCACATTAAGTTCTCGGGTTTCGGCAAAAATAGACGCTCGATGGGAAGTACATTTATAAAGGCTCCTACTGCATAAACGTCAACAAGACGAAGCTGTTTAAAAGATGCATTGCTTGAGATAAACGCTTTACTTTAGAGGTTAAATGAGCTGGTATTGAGAGGAAACAATAAAAGCTGAACGCCGTAGATGTTCGTTGTAATATCTCTTAAAACGTTGTTTTTTTAATTGTCATTTTATGACACGCGACGTTTTTCCTTCTGTGTGGTCGTGTCTATCTGATATTTTTATGGCCGTCTCGTTATTAAGACGGCATCAGCTGCTTATAACGGTTTCTGTTGCGCACCTGTGCTTTATTTGTTGATCTATGACATATGCGTCAGACAGGCGTTTTTGGTAGCTTTGCGTCGTGTCTCGCTGTGTGTTCAGCGTTCTGCGCGAATAGAAAGTTAAACAGAGATACTTGTGTGATTTTTTTCATAATTTTCCGTCTGTTTTTATTAACGCGCCTTCACACAACACACATTTCACACTGACCGCGTCTGTGCTGTCATTCAGTCTTTGTAGACATGCGTCAGACTGACGTTTTGAACCTTTGCGTCGCGTCTCTGTTACTGGGCGCGTTTAAGTCGCTGTATCAAGTTTTACACAGTTCCAAAACGCGTTTTTAAAAACAAGATTAAATACAAGCCGATGTTGTGACATCCATTCTTGAGTTAAACATGCAGAGAGAGCTGTTTGCGCAGCGCTGTTTTTGTCGCGCGCTGGAGGAAATACTGCAGTGAAGCGAACAGCACAGGAGGAATGCATGCGACTGCGTGAGGATGTGAATCATGGTGCAATATGAGTCATCATCACTGCACGAGCGTTTAATCCAGATCTGTAAACAATGAGATGTTCAAAGCGAAATCTAAACGCGTGCGTCAGGGGCGCAAATGACTCAAGCGTCCAAGTGAATTGAAACGGCACATACAAACAATCGATGATGCCATCACTGTCTGCTGAGGTACACGGCTCGAGCTCGACAAAGCTCCTCATAGAAATATACCTGAATCATACTGTATGTGCGTAAATGAAAATGTGTGCACATTATGAATAATGCAATCATTTGTTGATGTTATGAAATATTGATCATCCTTCACCTATGTCAACTTGGCTCCTGTTGCAAATTATTTCGTTGTCATTTGGAGTAGTTTTCAGTATAGATTAAAAGTCTGACTTGTTTTCTCAGCCTCTTGCAGTGGCACATCATGTTTTGTAATATTGGGACATTAATATTAAGCTAAAACAAAAAAGGCATACATTCTGCTCTAAATAACAATATATAAATGTTGTTTCTTAGATTTTTCTCACTGAATGTTCATTAGTCTGCTCTAAATTAATAAAGTTAATTAGTGTCGTCATTTCATTATCATTCATACTCCTTGTTTTAATTTCCAACATTTTATTTCATTTAAACATTTCATTTGATTTCCATTCATTGTCAAAAGTACTTAAATTAATTCTTAAACTATTGATTTTCCCATTATTTAATGCACTTTTGGTTCTGAATTATGTCATTAAACATGTATACAGTATGCATGTCTATTTATGAAACAATTCAGCATAAATTTTGAAATATATATATATATATATATATATATATATATATATATATATATATATATATATATATATATATATATATATATATATATATATAATAATTATTATTATTATTAGCCCCCCTGACTTATTAGCGTCCCTGTTTATTTTTTTCCCAAATTTCTATTTAATGGAGGGAAGACTGTTTCAGCACATTTGTAAGCATAATAGTTTTAGAAACCTATTTCTAATAACTGATTTATTTTATCTTTGCCATGATTACAGTAAATAATATTTTACTTGATAATTTTCAAGACACTTCTATACAGCTTAAAGTGCCATTTAAAGGCTTACTTAGGTTAATAAGGTTAACTAAGCAGGTTATGGTAATTAGGCAAGTTACTGTATAACGATGGTTTGTTCTGTAGACTATCGAAAAAAAAAAATTAGCTTAAAGGGGCTAATAATTTTGTCCCAAAACAATATATATATATTGTTATCTTATATATTAGCTAAAATTATATATATATATATATATATTTTTTTTTTTTAGGAATGATCAAAAAGGAAAAATCAATACCAATAAATACATGATCAATACATAAATATATTGTCATATTCAACAGCCTTGACTGCTTGAAACATCACATCCAGGATGTATTTTGCAGTCTCCAGAAACGTCCAAATGACTAGATTTTCAGAATAAACCTGGCCTGCAGATTTCCGTTTAACACAATCTTTGGAGTTTCTGTTATATTTTTGGTCCATAATGACATATATAATTATTACCAGTCATCATGAAACATTGCATGCTTTATTCTGAGCATATTGTAAGTGATGTCACATCTCTAGAAAGTTTGCAAAGCAAAAACAAAGCTGTTCTACATTTATTGCTCCCTCTTATTTCAACACTCGCTTCTTCTAACCCGTTCCAAAAATATTTTATTCCTGCATGGTTGAGTGCAGCTGTGAAGGCTAGTGGAGAGAGTCGCTTCAGCCTTTAACCGTGCCTTAGTTTTGTGAATTCCAGGCCCCTGTCACTCAGCTGTCAGTCCAGACCAGCAATGGGCTCTCAGAGAACAGTCTCATATCATATTTCACACACAACCCGCTCAGGGTCAGTGATTTCCCAGATGCAAAGCAAGAAATGGACTTTATCAAAGAGTGAGAAATAAAACAAAACACTTTCAATACACCCCTAAAGGGATAAAAATGTACTCACCATTTGTACACCCTCAAGTAGTTATAATCCTTTATGAGTTTCATTCTATTGTTGGACACCAAATAATGTATTTTTTAAGAAAGCTTCAGGAAAATCAGAAAAACAAATAGGCTGCTATGAAGGTCAATGGTTACGATTGCCAGATTTCTTCTCATTGTGTTCAACAGAGGAAAAACTGATTTGAAACAAGTGAGGAGTGAGTAAACGATGACTGAATTTTCATGATCTATTTAAAAACATTTAAGAAAATGTATATTTTAAGGAATTTTCAGGGGGAATCCATGGTTTAATTATTACATATTATAAAAGAATATCTATTAATAAATAAATATTCTGTATTTTGCAAGTGTACACTGTAATTATACTCTGTGTGCATATTACAGAAAGAGAATAGCTGCCTGAGTCAACTTAACTGACTTCTCTCAATGTGAAAGAGCTGTAGCTCTTCTCTGAGATCCACCTAGGTGACAGAGCTTCTCACCTTATATCGCAAAATTTACCCTGCCACCGTCTGAAGAAAGATCATTTTGGCCACTCATATCTGTGATCTAGTCCTTTCATTTATGGCTCAAATCTCATGTTCATAGGACAGAGAGTAAAAACATAAAAGACTGGTAAATTGAGAGTTTTGCCCTGTACCTCAGTTCCTTTTTCAGCACAACACACCAGTACACTGGCTGTATCCCTGAAGCCAGGATTGGGATTGAGTGACTTGTGGTCAGGTCTTTCCACTAGAATCCCGGCTGGGTACAGCCTGAAGGAGTGACATGGAACCATCCTGATGTGGACCCATCACCTGCAGGAGCAGCTGGTGCAATAAGAACTGGGCAGTGGTCAACAGTCAGAGCCAAGACAGTACTGCATGTATGAAAGAGTAAGTAGTAGTAAGAGACAGTAAAGATTAATTCATTGTTTACCTGGCTTTCCAGGCTACTGCTGTCGCAGTTACTATCGCAGCGGGACAGCCCACGACATGGCAACAACCAGTGAACTACCTGAGAAGTCAGAATATGGCAAAGATGTGCTTACTGCAGTCTGTAGCATGATGGCGTACTGGTCATAAGGTCCATGCTACTGTGAAAGTTGGGTTTAGGGCTGGGGTTGGTATGAACGTTAATAACTGTGATAGTGGGGTTTAGAGTTGGTGTAAACGTAGGATAGTCTGGCTACGCCTGGTTAGTCTGGCTGTTCTGCTTGTCTGAAAAAGTAGTGCTCAATGATATAGGTACAGAATATCAGCACTATGATTGGCCAGATCGCCTGTCAATCAAACTGCCTGCAAAAGGTCAATTGCAATCAGAGTTTGGCACCCTAGTTCATTGCCCTTAAAAAAGTATAACAAATTATCGGCAGCCATGTGCAAGTTTCTCCACTTTACTTTAATCCCACAGGTTGACGGTAAAGAGGAGGAGACAAACTGGCACCAGCAATTATCCCTGTTCACCCAAGCATGGCAGAAACCTCTTATGAGTAACGTTAAATTGAAGACTGTGACGTCTCCCAGTATGGCCCAATCCTGAAGCCAGGATTGAGATTGGTCAGGTCTTTCCCCAAGGAACCTGGCTGGGGACAGCCTGAAGGAGTGACACTGAACCATCCTGCAGGAGGAGCTGGTGAAATGAGAATTAGATGGTGGTCAATGGTCAGGGTCAAGACAATCCTGCATGTATGCAATAATAAGAGACAGTAAAGATTGATTCATTGTTTACCTGGCTTTCCAGACTACAGTTACTATCGCAGTGGGACAGCCCACAACATGGCAACAACCAGTGAACTACTTGGGGAATCAGAATATGGCAAATTTGACAAGACGTCTATAATGCAGTTTGTAGCACGATGACGTACTGGACATTTTAACGCCCACTATGATGACGCCCATGCTACTGTGAAGGTTGGGTTTAGGGTTGGGGTTGCTATAAACGTTAATAACTGTGACGGTAGGGTTTAGGGTTGGTGTAAAGATAGGTTAGTCTGGCTATGCCTTGTTAGTCAGGTTGTTCTGCTTGTCGGAGAAAGTAGTGCTCAATGACATGTGTACAGAATATCAGCATTATGATTGGCCAGATCACCTGTCAATCAAACTGTCTGCGAAAGGTCAATTGCAATCAGAGTTTGGACCCCTAGTTTATTGGCTCTAAAAAGAATATAAAATTATCGGCAGCCATGTGCAAGTTTCTCCACTTGACTTTAATCCCACAGGTTGACGGTAAAGAGGAGACAGACTGGCACCTGCAATTATCCCTGTTCATCCAGCCATGGTTCTATTTCCCTATTAGACACACACACACATACCTGCCAGCAAAGGCAGATTAGTAAGACCAGCAGACCTTAACAAACAAACACACAAACCACTATCCATTCCAATGCAAGCTTCACATATAAGGACAGCCTCTTAAACAATGTCACCCAGCTTTTAATTATTCATACCTACACCTTGTGCATATCGCAGAAGTTTCCTGCACAGCTACATTATACTTACAATGCAGAAACCACAGTGCCCTTAAGCCTCAACCTGTCCAGACACATGCTGTAAGAAAATAAGTGGTTAAAAAATTGCTGAACATCTATTTTCCTATATTTGTCTTACACTAACAAGAGGGCACCCAGAGCCCCTCTTGTTTAAAAAAAATATGAATGTGGAGTTATTTTAGCAGCTATTATTGCTGTCATAAGCAGTCCTGAAGATGTATGAAAGCTCTTTTCCTCTAGGCGTACAACTGCTGAGTTAGCAACCAGGTTCATATCTCTACACACGGACTCATTTCTATTCCTGTCCCCGCTGGCCTGAGGAGTTCATTCATTATAGCCCATTCAGTAGATGGTACATTATGTTAATAATTAAATGTACATTTGTTACATTCAGTATGGTATTTACATTTCATATTTTAAAAAGTTTGTGGTATGTGCAATATAATAAATTAGCCTAGCACGCTAACAAGCTAACTAATACCAAATACAGCAGTTTTTTTACTTAAACATGTATCTACATCAAATGATCTGTGATACATTAACTAAAATACGCTGTAACTAATTGATAAACTATGCCAAAGCCAAAAAACAAGGGTCAGTTGCAAGATTTATTGTTTTTTCAGTGATCGTCTCTTCCTTTCAGGAAGAAAGCAGCCATATGTGAACATTCATACGGCAAATATTAGTTTTCATGGTGAAAAGGTAAATAGGATTTGTCATATTATTGCAAGATATTGTGAAGTTATATCATTTTAATCAGTTTTTTAGCTATTAACAGGCGGATTTGCTGTAGAATCGGTCAAAGCTATTGGATCATGCTAGCTTAGCAAGTTTTGCAACAGTACAGTTACCTTTCAACTAACTCAACACTAACCTGTAAACTAACATTGATGTAAAATTTTGGCCTAACAAAACATAAAGGAGCTGTAACTTTATGATTTGGCTAACATAGTCATGTCTCCTTTAAGTACATTTTACCATTCCATCACATGATATGCACACAAAGACACACATAAACTTATCTGTCCATGTGGACTACTGCAACTGTGCCCTGTCAGCTCTCTATTCAAGTACAAACTGAACATGCTGTACAGTATATTATAATATATGTTGTTTGAATGAGTAGCTGACAATTGTATCGTTACTACCTTCAGGTTTATATTTATCGATACAAATGGTTTATGAGAAACTGGAATAGATGCAAAAAAGTGTTGCAACCATTCTCATGTTCACATATTTTCTAAGGTCTTAAATAACAGGTTAAAAATACACCTTACTAGGTACACCTGTCCAACTGCAAGTTAACACAAATTTCCAATTAGCCAATCACATGGCAGGGGATAAATGCATTTAGGCATAGGCATGGTCAAGATGATCTGCTGCAGTTCAAACCGAGCATCAGAATGGGGAAGAAAGGTGACTTTGAACGTAGCATGGTTGTCGGTGCCAGACGGTCTGGTCTGAGTATTTCAAAAACTGGGATTTTCATGCACAACGATCTCTAGGATTTACAGAGAATGATCCAAAAATAAATAAATAAATAAGTATCCAGTAAGTAAAACTACCTGAGTATTGTTGCTGACCATGTCCGTCCCTTTAAGACCACAGCGTATCCATCTTCTGATGGCTATTTCCAGCAGGATAACACACCATGTAACCAAGTGCAAATCATCTCAGACTGGTTTCTTGAACTTTACAAACTCACTATACTCAAATGTCCTCCACAGTCATCATATCTCAATCCAATAGAGCATCTTTGGGATGTGGTGGTATGGGAGATTCGCATCATAGATGTGCAGCCGAAAAATCTGCAGCAACTGCGTGATGCTATCATGTCAATATGGACCAAAATCTCGAAGGAATAGCTGGGAATAGCTTGAATCTATGCCACAAATGATTAAGGCAGTTCTGTAGACAAAAGGGTGTGTAATGTGGTATTAGTACTTTCTTTAATTTAAAACATCTGTGCTAAATATAAATTTCTTTAACTTATTGTCCCCATTTTATTTTTGTCTTGAGTGCTTAATGTTTCAAAAGCTTTCTATTTCAGTTGCTCTACAGATCTTTTAAAAATATTGTTTAGCATTGCCTATTAAAACTGAATAGGAAAAATACCTGTTACCCTGCACTCAAAATATTCTATTGTATGTCCATTTCTGTTGCATGCCCATTTCAGTCAGAAATGATGGTAAGGAAATAGATTTCGGTTAAATTCACTTTACCGGCACCATCAGGCCTTCAAGTTTCAAAGGTTTTTTAAAAAGGGATTCAAGATGGTTAAAAAAAGCTCAGCCAAATTAAACATTTACAGTGGATATAGCAGGATACACATTATACAAGAATCACTCCTGCTAGGTCCATTTAAACTTTTAGTCATTTATTTAGAAAGGTAATATTATATTCATTAAGAATATGGGTCAATACACTGTACGCATGTCCAAAACTTAATTTGAAACTTCTAGTTTTAAATCTTTTATTTTTAGCACACCAATACTGATTTTTAATTTGCAATACTAATATTTTAGCCTGTGTTATTTCAGTCCAAAATAATAAAAGGCATTACATATAGTGTGGCCCACTGATTTCCAGACAAGTTGCTAAAAAATTCAATTTGTTGATTAATTTACTAATTGCCACTGTGACGTCATTGTCATTGTGACAACGATGTCATTTTGTAACCTTGACACAAACCTGCATAATTGTGTAGAAAACAAAATGAGACAAAAACATTATTAGAATTATGTTGATTTAGATTTGTTGGTAAGTATATCACGTTAAGATCAGGAGAAATGCTGAAATCCCCATCCCGCTGCTAAGGTACACTGAAAATGCGGGTTTACATAAGCACTAGCAAATTATTTTATCTGTAAATAAATAACAATTGATTAGAATTTGGGCTATTGTTAAAAAAGGGAAAGTTCACTTAAAAAGAAAAAAAAAAATGTGATAATTTACTCACCCTTTACTTAAAAGATATTTTGAAGAAAGCTGGAAACCCGTGTCTTTTGATCTCCAACTCTAGATAGTTTGAAACAAAAGGTTTAAAACAATCAAAGGGAGCATGAATGATGACAGAATTTTCATTTTCTTCAGACAAGGTGATTTTCAGAATCATATTGACTGTGAGTAATACGGTCAAATTCATGTACCCGTACGTACCTGCCTGTGTCTGACCGTTGTATTTAACAGTTTGGCGCCATTTTGTGAATGAATTGCTTCAGCCAGTTTGGTTTCTGTCAGTTTTGCGTTTTTGACAGTTTGCCGTCATCTTGTGACTGAATAATGCGCAGGTTGGTGTATACTCCATCAGCTGTTTTATTTTCTCTCAACTTTGCATTTATTTAACCAATTAATAAACTATTACGGGTCACAATATTGTTTTGTGACTTATTTTTATGTTGTGGCAAGGAGTGGAATAAAGTACAACCAGAATAAAGCCCTAAGTCCTATAGTGGTCCACTTCCATATATAAGAAAGTCAGTATTTTTTCCTGCAAAAGGAAACAACAGAATATTATTTCTACTACCCTTTTGTTTGGATACAGAAACAAAACCTTGTTCTGAGGTACTCATGATCACACAATGCCCTCTTCTGTTCACAGTGCAAACAACATTGAGCTCTTTTAACAAAAGTTGCTGCTGAAAAATCCAGCTTAAACCAGCCTAAACTGGATGGCTGGTTTTAGCTGGTTGACCAGCCTGGTTTTAGAGGGGTTTAGGCCATTTCCAGGCTGGTTTCCAGCCATTTTCAGCCTGGTCTTAGCTAGTCAGGCTGGAAAATGACCAGCTAAAACCAACTAAAACCAGCTTGACCAGCCTGGCCTAAGCTATACACAGCTGGTTTTGGCTGGGCTCCCAGCCTGGTTAGGCTTGTCAAGCTGGTTTTAGCTGGTCATCTCCCAGCCTGACCAGCTGAGACCAGGGTGGAAATGGCTGGAAACCAGCCTGGAAATGACCAAAACCCCTCTAAAACCAGGCTGGTCAACCAGTTAAAACCAGCCAACCAGCCTATGCTGGTTAAAGCTGTTTTTTTCAGCATACGTTTCTCTTGAATTGTTTGAATTGAAGGCTTGTGCTAAAATACTTGAAATTAGTTTTGTGAAAAATAACGTGTAGCTATATTTATTTAAAAATTAAACAAATATAAGATTTAAATGAAAACAGACAGTTTAAGGAGGAATAATAAAAAACAGTAAACATTGATAAAGAGCGTTAAAGTATACCAGTGACCAAACACATTCATAAACTACCAACAACAAAGAGAAGAGGCTGACAGAGATTATTTATTTCCAGTGTTGTTTTTTTCTTTCTGTCTGACTTTCTTTTTTTCCTTGCAGATGGGAGTCACACATGAAATCTGCACACAGAGGTATGACATCATGCATACTCTTCCCAGGAATCACATGCTGGTTACTACACTGGACAGAAATATCAGACTTTTTGACAAAGGTAACACGCACAAAAATATACACATTTTTACGATCCCGCCTCAAGAAAAGACTATCCAGTGGCAAAGCACGAGATGAATTAAGACTATGACTGAGGAAGCAGTGGACGCTCTGGGTCTGCTTTTTGCATCGTTTTGTATAAAAATTTATTTTCTTTTTTTTTCTGATAAAATTCAGTCATTCATTCACAATACATATTCCATGTCAACAAACAACGACATTAAGAAATGGCACCTTTCCTGTCACCAGAACCAGTTAAGAGGCACTTTTTTTGCGTGTGTGTTTGTGTAAGGAAACAGAATTCCTTGTGATTTTACGACTCGTTGGCTGTTAGTTTGTATTCGAATGGAACAGTATCGCAATACCAGTAAGTCTGATACTGCTACAGATGTCCAGGCTCTGGTGCTTTCGGTTTAGCACTTACTTTCACAATCCTGTAGAAATATAAAAAGATTTCATTCTTCTTCCACATTTATGTCTGGCTGTTATGATGCACTGTGAAAGGGGATTTCCACAGCACACAGCTCAGAAAACAGCCCATATCAGGGCTAACCTTTAGAATAAAAAAAAAATAAAACAAACTTCAAGTACAGACATTATTTACATACGTTTTTTTCACTAATGAAAACTGCAACAAACCAATGTATGTGTTAGTCAATACAACAGCAAGCATATTACATTCTTCATATTAGAAACATCAGGAGTTTTCTTTTTTTTATGTTTGTCCTAACCTCGGACAAGATGCCTTTTCTCTTTCATTGATATAAGTTTCCTTCAGTAACAGTTTCAGAAATGCATGTCTGCCCAGGTCAGGGACGAAATTGTGCTGTTGCAGCAGCAGAGGCAATCGGTAAACATTGGTATTGTACAGCCTCTGAATATCAGGCCACTTCACTGCCATGCATATATTACAAATATTCAAGAAAACAGCTCCAGTACTGATCCGAAACAATGAGTCGGATGACTCAAAATGTTAAAACCACTCCAGTTATTCTTTTTATAAGCCTATACATATTGATATATACAATTTATATTTATAATATATATTCATATTTATAGATGCTTTGTTAAAAAAAGAATGGGGCAGAAAATAAAGGTGGAGTAACCTTAGTTCTTACACATTCATTCATTCATTCATTCATTCATTCATTCATTCATTCATTCATTCATTAATTAATTAATTAATTAATTAATTAATTAATTAATTAATTAATTAATTAATTCATTCATTCATTCAATCAATCAATCATTCATTCATTCATTCATTCATTCATTCATTCATAAGGCCTGTTCACACCAACATGCATACTCGGCACAATTCATTGTGATTTTATCATTAGCATTTTAGCTAATTGTCTTTAATCCTCAAGCTTTTTTCATATTGCAGCCCTTAATTGAACCAACGGATATATTTAGGCAGTGTGATACTATTTTTTAAACAAATGACACATTACTGCTTTGATAAACTAACATCTATCAATTGAATAAATTCACCCTTGCATATTTCAACAAGACAATGCAAAACCACATTCTGCACACATTACAAAGTCCTGGCTGCAGAGGAAGAGGATACAGGTACAGTCTGGAGTCCTGACCTGTCTATAATAGAGATTGTGTGGTGCAGTTTGAAGCTCAAAATGCAACAACTGAGACCCTATATTAAGATTTGTTTGCAAAATTATACCTAAAACACTTCATTACTTTGTGTATTTAGTGCCTAAACATCTTTTAAGTGTTGTAATAAGGAATGGAACATTACAAAGTGGTAAATGCTTTACTGTTCCAACTTCTTTTTAAATGTGTTGCAAAAACCAAAACTGAATTAATTTGTTAATTTATTTAATGGTTTTAATTTTGGTATTTCCCATTAATTTATTAAACCTTATAAAAAGGTATTACATTAAAATATAAAACATTTAATTATAAAAGTCTTCAACCACTCAGATAAAAAATAATTAACTATTTAAAAAAATGAAATAAATTGGTTTTGCGCAAATTTGTTTAGTTGGATGTTTTAAGTAAAAATATGCTTATGTTTTATGTTACGGGAAAAATCTCTTGTATTTCGGCTAAAAATTTAATAAATAAATAAAAAACATGAATGAAGTAAGTTTTTTTTTTAAATTATTAAATTTAAAATGAAAAAAGAATGCTTAAGATTTTGGTATTCCCCATTCATTTTCAAGAGGTGTCCATTTTTTGGCAAGGGGGAACATTAACAGATGTTAACTTAAATCAAGTACTCTTTTTTTGTGTGTTCAGATTGCAAACTTACAAATACTAGCCAACTCTTAAACTGTTCAGATTAAGGAAACAATAATTAAAAAAAAAAACTAAACGATGATTTTGCACAAAAAAGTCTTCTAGGATTAAAGATAATATGTAAAAATGACAAACAGATAATGACTATAGTACTTATTAAGTGACACTAAATATAAGTACAGAGACAAGAGACCTGGTTTAGTGTTTACCCCTGCTAAAGTCACTGCTGTTTAGCAATAGAGTGTCTTTGTGAGCACCACCATGTGGCCAAAATCCCATTTGGCCAGGCAAGTTACTTTGTAATGGGAAATAAATGGAAATCCCATGATAAACATAGTGTTGATTTGATTGCATGTGAATTTCCACACCAGTCTGATCAGATGCGTTCACATTTCTTATTGGTTTGATCAAATGTTCATACCAAATATGCATCTTGGTTTGAACAGGCCTATCTATACATGCACACACATTTTGAATCACTTACATACACACAGATGATAATTTTCTTTTTAAAGATACTGGTAGAATCGTGAGCGCACCACTTGGGCTCCTGACAGTTTTTGAGGATGAGCATCAGCCCCTGAATTCAGGCTGTTTCTAGATTTGCCCTTTGCACCTCCATTTACCTGTTCAGAGCTGGACTGAGAACATAAGGAGGCAGAGGAACTCAGTTGCTCAGAATTTCTAGGATGGGTTTTGTCCGTTTCTATTGTCTCTTTCCCAGCTTGACCTTCTAGTTCTGTGCTAGCCTGCGAACCCTGTGAACCCCTGCGACGATGCTCACTAACAATCCAATCCCGAATAGACATGTTCTGAGAGTCACCCTTGGGTCTTAGGCGCTCTACAGCAGGCAGTTCGGCCCCTTGGTCCACCCCGCCCTGTTCTCTCCAATCATGAATGACATCTAGTTCAGCAAAATCCCGTTGCCCACCCATAGTATGCCGTCGCCGGATGCCCTTTTTCTTACCACGAGTCTCTGTAGAGCGGGTCTTTTGTGTGCCCACACCGAACATGTCATCAGCAGAGCCACGTAAACGGAACTTGAGCCTCTCTGTGATTTTAAGGTGCCATGGAGTCTCAACCTGGTCTGATTCACTCCGTGATGGGGCACTCAGACTGCTAGTGGAGCGGCCTCTCTTCATCACTTCCAGAACTCGACACAGTCTATTTGATTCATTCTTGCTGACCCCTTGATTGCCACCACCAGCTCCTGCCTCCACCGATGAATCGCTGTCCGTCTTTTGTCGTAGGGAACGTCTCCTGCTCAGGGAGTCACATTCAATCAGCTTATGGGAAGGCAGCAAGCGGCAAGCTAGTTTTGGTGTGGTGTTGCTGCTATCTTCTGTGTTTGGCATCTCTAGTCTACCAATGGCAGGGCTGAACATTGGAAAGTCGCTCTCGCTGTCTGTTTCCATTGGTCTTCCCTCACTGATGAGCTCACTGCGCTCGTCATCTGCCTCATCTCCTCCCCGGCTTTCCGTCACAGACTGGACTTCTGGACTCAATGTAATCGATTCCAATCCTGTCAGGAAGGTGGTAGAGGATGTGGTTGAGTAGTCTGAGGTAATAGAGCTGACCTCTGCAGTCACCGAAGCCCCACCAGGAGCTGCTAGTAGATCAATGCTTGGAGGTGTTGTTGTTCCCCATTTCCGAGGTCTGGTTCTTGGGACGGAAGCTCCAGAGCTCATGGTGCCCAAGTCTGATGTGGTCTCATCTAACTGTGAGGATGGATCTGAGATGGAGCATTTGGGAGGACCAGATTTGCGTCGATTGAACCCGGGTGAACACGAGAGCTTGGGTGAAGGGGAGAGCACTGAAGAGGTTTTGTCTTTCATGAAGAAAGAGTTCCTGTGCTCTTTTTTGCTTTTCGGGGTGGACTCTGCACTTATGCCATCCTTGTCTCCCACAAGTGATTTTCCACATGAGCTAGACCTGCCTGCTTCGTCCTCCTCCTGGCTTTGGTGGCTCTGCTTCTGAGTAGGGTTATTGTTCTTGGTGAACATGGTATCAAGGTCATCATCAGAGCTGCTGGGTTGCAGCTTCTCCTTGTGCTTTTTTCGTTTGCGGTTGGCCGCAGCAAAGATGGAGGAGACTCGAGGTTGAAGGAACTCGCGACTGCAGTGGTCCTTCCCTGATCCCCAAGAGCCCTGGGCAAAAAGAGTAAGAATGAAAGATTCGGTCACAGAGAAACAAAACAACCTTGTAAAGCAAGGAGTCCAAAAGCACTGAGGCCTAGCAACAACAAAAAAGCCCAACCACTGCCCTTGCAGGTGGCTAACCCAGAGTACTCCACCTGCTCCTCTGATTGCAGCAAAATCAGAGGTTGAAGGACTGAACATAGAAAGAAACATTAGAGACAGTTACAGAGCTCCAAACGAGGCCTCTTTTTCAGAACAGCCACACAGCGCAAGCAGCACCCGAAACAACAACAGCACTGGCATATGGAAAAAAAAGATGCATGGGTTGCATTGCATTAAAAACAAAACTGGAGCCAGGTGACAAAAATAGGGATGGGAATCATAATTCATTTAACGGCACTTTTTGTACTTTTGAGGAAGCATCATATGCATAATTCCAGCTACATTGGCAACACCTACAGAGTTTAACTCCATCCCTAATCAACCACACTACCTTTAGCTGTATCTGAAATCGCCCCTATACCCTTAAATAGTGAGCCATTTGAGGGACCGGCCAACTGTAGTAGTGCTCAAATCCATAATGGACATTCTGTGTGCATTCAATCAATCCCAAAATAAAAGAATTTGATGAATTTCCATATTCGACTACAAGATCATATCCTCAGCAGAATCCTATCATTAAATTACGATTGCATACATGACAGAAATCAAAATACTGTTGTTTCATAACTTATATGCAGCTCCCTAGGTGTTGAATAACTATCATAGAGTGTGTCTAAGAAAATAAGCGTCTAATCTCTTTGAGGGATTTATCAACTAGCAAAGCAAGATGGCCTCCCTTCCAGTGCACCAGTACTCAAACTCACTAACTCCTTTTCATCCACTCCTTTAGGAGGACTATGTTAGTGGACTAATGCATGGAATAGTGAATGAGCATATAAGGAATGATTTTAGATACATATGTCTTAAGGATTGCTTAAAAATCACAAACAAGTGTTTGACATTTGGGGTGGCTCTAAACTTGAGCATTTCCTAATAAACACAGAATCCCAATGGTTCTACACATTAGATCACACATATTACATCAGGGGTGTCCAAACTCGGTCCTGGAGGGCCGGTGTCCAGCTGAGTTTAGCTCAAAATTGCTTCAACACACCTGCCAGGAAGTTTTTAGTATACCTTGTAAGAGCTCGATTAGCTGGTACAGGTGTGTTTGATTAGGGTTGGAGCTAAACTCACAAGGACACCAGCCCTCCAGGATGAAGATACTTGGGCTTTGACATTTCCTTAAAAAAAACACACATTCTTGATTCCCACCCCTAGGCAAAAATGCTTATGGCACATTCCAGCAATATCTCATTTCACTGTTAGACTGAATGCAGTGCATGTTCAAAGCATGACATGATGGCCTCTGATCCATCTGTCCAGTCTCTTCAAGATGGCAACTGGCTCTCAGGTTGGAGCGTTTCTGCCTGGTGAAAGAACTACACTCACCCAGCTCCACCTGACCTATCAGAAAAGTGGCTACGAGTCCAACTCACCTTAGATTTAGCAGAGTCACTTGTTGGTGAATCTGAGGAGTAAAAAAAAGAGAGGCATGGTTACTGACTTGCACATGTTCTGATTTCAAATGAACCGATGAGTAGAAAAACATGTGGGTTAAACAAGGTAGTGCATGACGACGAGAGAGTGGCAAACAAGACAGGAATGGCGAGGCAAATACATCAGGCGTGCATGCAGACAAACAAGTGATGTTTTGTTGGAATGCTCAAATACATATTCACCAGTGGTGGGTGGTCTTTCATGTGTAGCTCTATCCATTTGGAACAGACCAGATACACTACAAGAATTGTTTTATGAAGGAATTGGTGCAGTAATAGGATGCATGGACAGAGACACAAGACCACAGTCTACACAAGAAACGATGAGGGCTTTGCAGGCAGTGTCTAATGTCATTGAGTGACATTTATGATTTATGATCTATATGAAATATCTGACAATAGGTTACATATAGAAGCACATAATTGTGACTCATCTGTCTCTATAGAAACATATGTAATGATATCTAACCCAATGTTGTCTGTATATAACAGTGGCCCTTCAGAAAATAGGACCATTTAGATTAGTGTTTATCAACCACGTTCCAGGAGGACCACGAATATTGCATGTTTAGCATGCCTCCTTTGTATGTCGCACCCATTACAGGTCTTTCAGTCTTGCTAATGAGCTGATGATCCGAAATCAGATGTGTTTGGTTAAGGAGAGAGCAGGGCTGCATCCGAAATCACATACTTCCATATTATATAGTGCACTAAAATGAGTATGCAAGCCAAGTAGTATGTGCAAATTCATAGAATTCGAAAAACCGTGTGGGAGAAGTACCTAGATGACCAACTACTTCTGAGATTCTAAACTGTTGCGAGTAGGTAACGTGATGATGACAAAATGGCAGATGTAGTAAGTCCAAGTTCCATTCATACTGCTCACATTCATACTGTATAGAATGTACTTTTCTAACAGTCGAGTAGTAAATTTAACTTCAAATGCAGTACCTACAGGCAATTTCAGATGCAGCCCTGGTGATCTTCCAGGAATGTGGTTGAGAAACATTGATTTAGATAACTTTAAAGCAATAGTTGCCCTAAAAATAAAAATTACTTCATGATTTACTCACCGTCAAGCCAACCTCGGTTTACAAGACTTTAGTAGTAGGTTTACAGGACATTTTATCCTTGCTATTCCATGCTGTTGGATAGTGGCTTTTATTTTGAAGCTTTCAAAAGCACATAAATACTTCGTCAAACAAAGCCATACACCTCCACGTGGTAAACGCATGTCTTATGAATAAGATTGATGTATTTTTTGTAATGCAGGTTATGTGTGACTAAAATATACAACACTTTATGTAAGATGGATTGACAATGCAGCATTATAGGAGTAATATACCGTATAACGTTATACAGTAATAAGGCAACAAGTTGACTTGTTTGCCCTCGTCTTCTGTGGTAAATGGTTTGCTAAGTGGTTCCTTACATTCAGTCACCACTGGAAGTCATAGACTGGAGTTAATAATACAAAATTGTATAAAAACACTACCTGACAAAAGTCTTGTGACCTATCCAAGTTTTAAGAACAACAAATAATAACTTGACTTGTGGTTGATCATTTGGTATCGGAAGTGGCTTGAGACTTTGCTTAGACAAAAGTCCAAATGTACAGTACAGAATATAAAGTCATGCTGCAGTGGAAAAAATAATTAATATTGTGTATGTCTCCCATGAGCTTGGAGGACTGCATCCATACATCCCTGCAATGACTCAAATCACTGATTAATAAAGTCATCTGGAATGGCAAAGAAAGCGTCCTTGCAGGACTCCCAGAGTTCAGCAAGATTCTTTGGATTCATCTTTAATGCCTCCTTCTTCATCTTACCCCAGACATGCTCAAAACTGTTAATGTCTGGTGACCGGGCTGGCCAATCCTGGAGCACCTTGACCTTCTTTGCTTTCAGTTAATTTGATGTGGAGGCTGAAGAATGAGTAGCAGCGCTATCCTGCTGAAGAATTTGTCCTCTCCTGTGGTTAGTAATGTAATGGGCAGCACCAATGTCTTGATACCTCAGGCTGTTGAAGTTGCCATTTACTCAGCAGATCTCTCGCATACCACCATACTGAATGTAACCCCAAACCATGATTTTATCCTTCACCAAACTTGACTGATTTCTGTGCGAATCTTGGGTCCATGCAGGTTCCAACAGGTCTTCTGCAGTATTTGTGATGATTGGGATCTTCTGCCACTTTTCCAAATGATTAACTATAAGTCAAGTTATTATCTGCTGTTCTTATACAACTGAAATCGACAAAGACTTTTGTCAGGTAGTGTATAACACCGTATTGCTTCATAGGACATGCGTAAACCCCTTGGCGGCATATATATTAGTTTCACAACAAATTTACACACTTGTATACAGCACAGAGGAGCCAGGATAAAATGTAAAACTACTCCAACTGTGTTTGGACAAAAAATGAAATATACACTGATGATGGCTTGGCGGTGAGAAAACTAAGGTGTAATTTTCCTTTTTAAGTGAACTATTGCTTTAAGTATATCCTCCAATACTTTCACTCCCAGTCAAGTACTGTACACTTTGTACTTCATACCTGTTTTAAGGCTGATATATAATGTACTAATTGCAAAGTGAAATTTAGCATTTCAGCTATACAATCTCATCCACTCTAATTGAGATCAAGAAATATATAGTATGGCATACAGAAATCCTAAAAGCCAAGAAAAAGCTCCTGTGCAGTACAATGAAATGATAGATTAGGCGGTCTGGATGTTTAATGACAGTGCTGGAGCTGGTCTGATGTGTGCTGTCGTGACCACAATGAAGACGAGACACACAAGGCATGAACCAAGGTCAAGATGTGACAGGGGTCAGAGAGGGGCTAGCTACGCAGAAAAAGATGACACTATGGGAAGACAGAATGCCAGCAAAGGGGAAAATAAAAAAGCGAAAGAATTGATTCACTGCTGTCTTTGCTCCCATGCAAATTTTGGAGGCTTATTTCTTCGATGTCAAGCCGAGCCCCCCTGTACACCCCTTGGTGGTGACAAATGGTATGACCGAGTGATATTCAGAGCCGAGTAGCATTACCATGCCGTCTCTCCGTTTGGCCAGCGTTCAGAGAGAGAGAGAGAGAGGGGGGCGAGAGATGGCGAAGAGTCTTTGAGACAGCGGCACTGCTCTACGCCAGGTAAACCCACAAATCACACAACCCAACACTTCCGCTGCGCTTTCCCTTTGCACTTTTGCGCTCTCTTTTCTCAGTCGCCCCCGCGTCATAAAATGCGAGGGTGTCTGCAGACTAGGCAGCTACACTGCGGGCAACAGTCCTCCCTCTTCCTACAGTTCCAGCTGCCCATCGCGGACACTACTGAGTCCATCAGTGACATCAAGGTGTGAAAGACTCCGCCCACTTGGCCTGTGTCAAGATCAGTATGTGTGAATGCTGGGAAAGCCTTTAGGACACGCGACAGAGTGGCACTAGGGACAGAGGGATCAGAGATTGGCAAGCGGGTTTTGCGCTTTCGGCTTTAGCTTTCTCTTGGAGAAAGAACAGGACGTGTTAGTGCTGCAGTTGGCACAACTACAGAGATGACCCTGCCTCGTTTTAATGCGTAGAGAAAGAGACATACAAGCTAAATGGGGCAATTGAATGGAAATGGTCGCATTTCAGCTCAAAATCAAAAGCAAGTGTATTTTGCATAAAGTACATGAAGCCCATTCCAGAGATCAGTCAGTTCTTTTAGAATTTTCAAAACAATTAAATGGATAATTCAGCCAAAAATGAAAACCCAGTCATTATTTCCTCATGCTAATGTTGTTCTTATGATGTTTACTCATGTTATTTATTTTTCAGACCACAGAAAGAAAGAAGTAAAAAGACAAAATGACTTCTGCTCCTCCAATCAGTGAATGAAGAGATGGTTCATCCAAAATGGAAAACTCTGTCACCATTTACTCACCCTTCACTTGGTCAAAACCTAATTGAGGGATTTTTAAAATGTTGAACACAAAAAAAGTTTTTTAAAAATGTTGAAAACCTGTAACCACTCACTTCCAAAGTATTGTTTTTCTTGTTATTGAAGTCGCACATTTTGCCAAGTACGATGGCGATCCTGGATTAACACCAAAGCTGTGTTCACACCAGATGTGGAACGCAAATTGCGCTATTTGCGCATGAATAGACGCGTGAACATTTCGAGTTTACTCACTTGTGCATCAAATCTGCTTCATTCACGCGTCAAATTCCCTTCACAACAGATACGAATTTGCATGATGGGCAGGGCTTCTGTCTGCTCGATGACTCTAGCTTTGTTGCTAAATGGCGAACATTTATTTTATTGAGAGAATAGCTGTGCTTATGTGCTTTAGGAAGACTAAAAAACAGCGTTGATTTGTTTGGAGCCGTGTCCGAGTCCACTAGATCCTTTCAGAGGTGCATTCAGCTCTATGCGCTCATAAAATCCTCCAGAAATGAAACCTGGATGATGGAGATTTTCAGCGGTGCTTCTGACTGAGCCGAGCCTATTTGATGAACTGATGTCGGTGGCAGCAGGAGGATTTTCCCCTGGGACACCAACAACAGGTGCTACATCATAATCATGCCCCCACAAGAGCAAGCTCCTGCCTGGCTAACGTGACGTGAATTTCCCCTATAGTTTAGATTTTTGAACTCGAGCGATTTGCGTGAAATACGCGGTATGTGGGTCATTCGTACAAAACGCTCAACTCGGGCCGCCTCATTCATGCGTATTGTGCCGTGGGATGTCTATTCGTGTCTTTGCATTGACTTAACATGTAAATTACTCTCGCTTGACACTTCATCCACGTCTGGTGTGAACGCAACATAAGGCTGCATTTACACTGCAGATCTTGATGGTCAACGCTGATTTTTTGTGAATTTTTCCGATTTTTTTTTTTTGATGACCGGCTTACATCATCTTTTAAAAGTGACTCGTATCCGATTGTCTGCCTTTACACAGCACATGGCAATGGCAAAATGACCAGGAAAAAAGAGCGGGCGCTGACCGACAGCTGATAATTAAAGAGCACTCTTTTCTCCATTACTGTGTTTAATGTGTGTGTGTGTGTGTGTGAGTGTTTGTGTGTGTGTGTGTGTGTTTAAATAATAAATATTAATAGAAATAATAATACTAGAAAAATAAATAATATTCTTTATATAAATATTTGATGTTGCTCTCACAATTTAAATTTAATTTTTGTTTTGTTTTATCAGTTTAAAGATTTCGCAGGTT
Source organism: Danio rerio (assembly GCF_052040795.2). Classification (NCBI taxonomy): domain Eukaryota; kingdom Metazoa; phylum Chordata; class Actinopteri; order Cypriniformes; family Danionidae; genus Danio; species Danio rerio. Next base: position 6,609,348 of record NC_141044.1, read on the forward strand.
AATAGTCACCTAAATGTTCAATAGGTTTATAATTGTACCTCAATGTCGTGACAGATCCACCTGCCGCCGCTAGTAGGCACCACTAACTCGGTCAGTTTTCTTGTCCAAAGAATATAATCACCATTCTTTGATACTCCTTTAGATTTGTGCTGGTTGATATTATACCATTAAATATATGAATGCAAAGCATTTGTCCTTTTGTGGTGCAAAAATAAAGATACAGATCTCTGGAGCAACATCTAGGTGAGTAAACGATGTCAAAATGATCATTTTTAAATGAACAGAGCATTTAGGGACATTTTTTTTCCCCACAAATCTATGTTACGGTGGTGCTACAGAATGTTTTATTGATGCTATTCATTACATTCTTGTAAATTCCAAGTCATATTTTTTTTTCCTTTTGCTGAATATTTGTTTTTCCTGATTTGTTTTGTGCTGTATGAAATATGTCTTCACTATGTTTATGTACGATATACACAAACATAAAAAATGACCCAAACAGAAATGGGATAACAACTGAAAATGTCCAAAACTGGCAAGTGAAATTAAATCAGATTTAAAAATGGAAAATAAAAACCAAAATGTTCTAGAAGTCGCGCCAAGCAAGCTGCTGAAGGCCAAAAAGTATATATCGTGCATATCTTGCCTTACAAACTTGCACTGTAATTAAGCCACACCACAGTAGCTTTTGTTAAAACACAGGAGAACCTGCTTCTGTTCTCAGAAAAGCAAAGCAGTTTTCATCAATGTTAAACACATCGCTTAAACACATTGTATTTTATTTTAGGTCACATGACTAAGACAAAGACATTTTTTCAGCACAAAATTACACGTATTTAACAGAGGGTTCAACCAAGGGCACATGTTACCTGACACTTCCCCAGGAGAGGTTCCTGTCCGGCCAATGTTGGTCAGCAGGTGGTCAATATTAGGCACAGGCTGAGACTCCACAGCACTTTCCTCCTGGACTGTAGTCTGAACAAAAACACACATAAGAAACAACATTTGTACAAGAAATCTGGGATTTTTTGGAGATTTTCTGCATAGAAGTTCAGGGTGGTGGCTACTTTCTCAAAAGAGCAAATACAAAAAAAAAAACATATTAAAAAGTCAAATTCAAATAAACATAAACTGGAAAATCATTTTGTCTAAAAAAATGACGATTAGCAAATATTAGGGGAATATTATGTTCAAGGTCTCGCGAGACTAAATCGCAACTGACTTCAACTGTATATATATATATATATATATATATATATATGTGTGTGTGTGTGTGTGTGTGTGTGTGTGTGTATCGCTCACCTAAAGTTCTATGTGTAACGTCAGACAACAATTAACTAGAACTCATCCATTTAAACATTATTCTACCACTGGTGTAATTTTAGCGACAATATTTTAAGGTCAAAAAACTTTCAAAGTGCTGCTTTAAAGCTTCCCATACCCACATGCAGTGGGTAATAATACAATTTACATGTGTACATTGTACAATTGTGTGTTTGCTTTAAGAAATGGATTTATAGAGTTATTAGATTCCAACAAAAGGGAAAACGTTTTTTACAGTTCCGCCTATACAACTTTAAAGACATAAAGGGGTAAAAATGCAATCTCTCTTAACACTTAGGAGGTTAAAGAATAAGTTCACCCAAAAAATGAAAATCACCTTGTTTCCTCTCCTTTGTCTCAATTTAAATCTTTATGAGTTTCTTTTCTTCTGTGCAAAACGAAAACACACTGACTCCCATAATAAAAAAGTAAAGTTCCACAAATAAATTTTGAGAAGAGTATGTGATATGTTCCACTACAGCTGATCATTATCGCTAATCATTAGCTGGCCTATCAGATCATTCTAAAACTACTATAAATGTCCTGCCAAAACTTCAATCCCTATTTTCATTTTTGGGAAAAAAAACAAAACTCTATCCTTCCCTTCTGCCTTCTCCTTATTCTATGATCGGGCAACATGGCGGCTCAGTGACTGTTGCTGCTGCCTCACAAAGGGAGGGCCAAAGGTTCAAGTTCTAATTGAGCCGGTCGGCACTTTCTGTGTGGAGTTTGCATGTTCGCCCCGTGTTCGCGTTTTCCCTGGGTGCTCCGGTTTCCTCCCATAGTCAGGTCCACCATTTCAGCCAAAGTATAAAACAGGGGGCTCTCGAGAAATACCTGATCTCGTATCCCTCCTAATGCTCACTGACCAGGCGGGAACCTTGGGCTCATCTATCACCGAGCTCAGGGTTCTCTCCCGGGACAGCATGCCAAACCTGCTATTAAAGTGGAGCAGTATCTAAGTGTGAACTCTTGAAATACTATGGAAGTCAACCAGCATTTTTATAAATATCTTCTTTTGTGTTCTAAAGAAAAAAAAGATACTAAAATGGTAGAATAATTAATTTTTTAAGTGAACTATCCCTTTAAGGTGAAATCTAATACCAAACCCTCTAAAACATAAAGGTTCCCAGTTTCTGCTGTGATGACACTATGTGTTGCTTAAAGAAACTTTCAGTGGACAGTTCTTGAAAAGAACCATTTTGTGTGTGTGTGTGTGTGTGTGTGTGTGTGTGTGTGTGTGTGTGTGTGTGTGTGTGTGTGTGAAAAGTCTAATCTTATAGGTTCTTCAAGGAACCACCGATCCCACTGATTCATTCATTCATTCATTAATTTTCTTGTCGGCTTAATCCCTTTATTAATCCAGGGTCACCACAGCGGAATGAACCACCAACTTATCCAGCAAGTTTTTACACAGTAGATGCTCTTCCAGCTGCAACCCATCTCTGGGAAACATCCACACACACATTCACACACACACACTCATACACTACGGACAGTTTAGCCTACCCAATTCACCTGCACCGCATGTCTTTGGACTGTGGGGGAAACCGGAGCACCCGAAGGAAACCCACGCGAAGGCAGGGAGAACATGCAAACTCCACACAGAAACGCCAACTGAGCCGAGGTTCGAACCCGCGACCCAGCGACCTTCTTGCTCTATCCCACTGATTATTTACTTTTATTTGTTCACTTCACAGAAAACACATCTAAAAGAATTTCAAAAACTAATAAATGAAAAAAAAACATTGCAATAAAGCAAGCAGTTGTACTAATACACACCGTAGGCTCGTTGTCACCCTCCTCAGTGAAGAACCAGTCATACTGTAAAAAAACATCAAAGTTATTTCGCCAAATTTAAAAGCGTGACACATTTAAAAGAGAGGCTTTCTTCATCAGAACAACAAGTTACTCACATGCTGAATGAGCGTTTCGACAATCTTGTATTGGTCTGGCATGTGTGTGACCATGTGAGTCATGTTGTCTTCAGATGTTCTCACCAGCGTCGGCCCGAACACAATAGCCAGATTCCGTGGCTCCATCTGACACAACGATAAATGGACATGAGACATTTCTCCTTTTTAGAGATATCAAACAAACACGATAGAAAAGTGGATACAGGAAATCAGGGGTGTCCAGATCCAATCATGAATCGAACAGCACCTCACAATCAGGAGTCAAATTTAATGTTACCTTTTGTTTGTTTTGTAAATGAGTCAGATTTTTAAAAATATAAATGTAAAAATGCCAACGAGTAGAGGGCAATGCACAAGGCATCGGCAAGCAAATCAAGGCAAAGGCAGGCACAGCTTAGTGTATTCAGCATTGAATTCTATTGTGTTATTAATACAATTGTTTCAAGAGTTCACACTTAGCTGATGATTGATTATAAGCAAGTTTGGCATGCTGTCCCGGGAGAAAGCCCTGAGCCCAAAAGGTCCTTGAGCCCTGGGCTCCCTCCTGTTTGCAGGGCGAGAGGGGAGCATTGAGCTTAGGTAGATCTCGACAACTCCCCCCTTGATAAGAGCTGATTGCTAAAATGATTGCTATTTAGAGATATGCTGCAGGATAAGAGATTGACTGTAGTGCTAAATTTAGATGGATCATTTCACTTGTAGTGCATGTTTTTGGAATGTGGGAGGAAACCGAAGAACCCAGGGAAAACCCACGCGAGCTTGGGAAGAACATGCAAACTACACACAGAAACAACAGCCGGCCCGTTAAAGGACTAGAACCAGTGACGTTCTTGCTTTGAGGCAACAGTACTAACCACTGGGCCACCGTGCCGCCCTATAAAGGGAAAGGTAGAAAAGTAGTGATGGAAGGGAGGTTTCTTCAAATCGATGATGGCTTTAGTGAGAAACCCTGGCTCTTTATAGTGGGATAGGACTGGCCTGATTGGTGGATCATACATGGCTAATGCAGAATCAGCTGTGTTCAATCATAATCATGTGATCCTCTCGAAATTAGTTTATAAATAAACTTCACTTATGTTAAAAAAAAACATGAAAAAAGACATTACCTTGTTCTTTTCTGAATTTTCAGCCACAGTTTTGAGATGTGCCGAGAGGAACTTCAGCGTTTCATAATGATGATCAGGCAACTCGTGAAGCTGAAATTTAAGAGGTTTATTTGGGACTGCGATCACATACAGTATAGTAAAATTATTACTACTATAAACAAACTTAAATGAGGTAAACAACTGCTTACCAATCTCTTCAGCACTTTGAGTCTCTCTACGGGATCCTCTATTCTGTTGCCATCGATGAAGTCTGCATATCTTTCTACAGAGGTTAGAGTATGAATAAAAATGATTGAGGTATTAAGTCAAGTTTTAAAAGTGAATCGGTTTTAAAGGGATATTTCAGCGCAAAATTAACATTTAATTAGTATTTACTCTCCCTCAAAAATACATCTTTTTTGTGTCTCTTTCTTCCATTGAACAATAGAACATATAATTCCAGACAAGCAAAGAATATTATCTTGTTTTCAGAAATAATTTCAGAGTTTTTCTTTAAAAAGCTAAATAATCTTGTTTTTTGCTTGTTCTAAGGGAAACACTCATTTAATTTTGACATATTATTTCTGAAAACAAGGGAATATTTTTTACTTGTCCAGAAAATGCTTCCTGATTTAAGAATTTAAAGATTTTTGGACTAGAAATAAGACAAAAAAAGTGTTGAAACTGCATGTCTACAGTATATGATACACAGCCACTAGATGGCGAACTACACAGTTCATTTTGAGAAAGAGCAAGATACATATAAATCAAATATGAGTAATAAAGCGCCTCAAGCAAGGGAATTCCAACAAGAACTTTTACCGTTAGTGAAGAGCGGTTCAGGAAGTTTCCTGAAGAAGGATTTGAGTAGACTGCTGATCACATTCAGGTCCTTCCATTTCTGTAGAGCAAAAAAAAAAGAGCTCAAGGAAGAAGCAGAGAAAATATGACATATTATACTCAATGACAGATATATACACTTACATCATCCTGAATATCTATGTCAGCCATTCCCTTGTTATTGAGCTCTTCTTGCATGATGGAGATGGCAGCGTTGTTTCCTGGCACTCTGTAGATGCCTGTGTATTCCAGTCCTCGTTCTTCCACCAGGTTACAGCACACTTCAACTATCAGAGGAACAAACTAAAAACAAACAAAGCTTGGTCACATACCTGCCAATATAAACTTCCAAGACTGTACGCCATGTGAATATATGCTGCTTGCATAGACAAATGTGACTCTAAAATCAGCAGTATGCAAAACGTTTTTATGGTTTCTAAATACAAACTTAAATAAATGATTACTGGTCAAACATCTTTAAACACTTGCAGCTAAAAATATCACTATTCTAAAGAGGTTAATCCCTTAAAAAATGATGAGATTGAAGTCATAATCTTTAGAGAATAAAGTTGAATAATTATGGGAATTAGGTGAAAATATTATGATAATAAAGTCAAAGTTATACAAGAATAAAGTCATAATATTATGAGAATTAAGTCAAAATATTAAAAGAATAATGTCAGGGTTATACGAGATAAACATTGAAATGTTACGAGAATAAAGTCGAAATGTTACGATAATGAAGTCGTAGTTATACGAGATTAAAGTAAAAATATTTCAAGAATAAAGTCAAAATATTCAGAGAATAAATTTTTAATATTTTGACAATAAAGTCAGAGTTTTACGAAATTAAAGTCATAATATTTTGGGAATAAAGTCAAAATACTACGAGAGTAAAGTCAGACTTGTACGAGATAAACATCGAAATGCTACAATAAAAAACTAGTAGTTATATGAGATTAAAGTCGTGATATTTTAAGAAAAAAGTGGAATTATTACGAGTACAAGATCGAAATATGAGAAAAAAGTCAAAGTTATACTAGATTAAAGTCATAATATTTTGAGAAGAAGCTGAAATATTACGATAATAAAGTCAGAGTTATATAAAAAAAGTCATAATATTTAGAGAATAAAGTCAAAATATTACAAGAATAAAGTCGGAGATGTACGAGTTAATTATTTAAATGTTACAAGAATAAAGTCAGGGTTATACGATATAAACATTGAAATGTTACAAGAATAAAGTCGAAATGTTACGAAAATCGTTATATGAGATTAAAGTTGTAATATTTTGAGAATAAAGTTGAAATATTTCAAGAAAAAATGTGTAATATTATGAGAGTAAAGTCAGAGTTATACAAGATTAAATTCGTAATTGTTCGAAATAAAGTTGAAATATTTCGAGAATAAAGTCGAAGTTGTACGAGATTAGTCATAATATATTGCGAATAAATTTGAAACATTATGAGAATAAAGTTGAAGTTGTACGAGATTAAAGTCATGACATTTTGAGAATAAAGTTGAAATATTACGAGAATAAAGTCAAAGTTGAGCAAGATTAAAGTCGTAATATTTTGAGAATAAAGTTGAATTATTACGAGAATAAAGTTGAAGTTGTAAGAGATAAAAGTCATAATATTTTGAGAATAAAGTTGAAATATTACGAGAATAAAGTCAAAGTTGAGCAAGATTAAAGACGTAATATTTTGAGAATAAAGTCGCAATATTTCGAGATTAAAGTTGAAATATACCGAGAAATTTTTTTAAATATTATGAAAGTAAAATCGTAAAGTCGTACAATATAATTACAAAACATCTACAGTAAATACATAATATACACATTATAGAAAGAACAAAGTCTCTTGATTACTACAAATAAATATCAGCATTTTCACATTAATATGTGTTGAATAATAATACAAAATCTTTAAAAAATATTAATATGAATAATAACTGTAAAACTGCTTGTCATATTTAAGGTTTAGCGAATTGCATTTAATTGCAATTTATACAGTCAAGTTTCCAACAATATTGTGTTTCCTTTACTAAACAGTAAATTGTTTTAAAATACATTATTTCAGTTGCAAGTATTTGTTTTATTAAGAGTAAGCTCGTTCAAAAAAGACGTCTTAAGTATGTCATTGACATCATGAATGTCATGTGAAACAGTAAAATAAGGACATTGTCTTACTCTGTTGTTCTGAGCTGGAGGACAGTCGTCTAGTCTTACTCCAAAAGTGACTCCAGGAGACGGTTTCTTCTCAAATGGCTTTCTCATCAGTCCAGGGATGCCCTTCCTCCATGTGCCCTTATCCTTGGGCGGGCTGGTTTCATCTATTCACAAAACAACCATTATAAGAACCAAACATTTGCACTGAATCAATGACCTTTAATATACAGTACTGTGCAAAAGTGCTGAGAACCATGCCAACTTTATTGGCCTAAGACTTTTGCACAATATATAATCAATCAGTCTCTTTAATAAAACAGGGTTTCTACAGGTTTCACCAAGTCAAATTCAAGACTTTTAAAGACCTTTTTAAGACCATTAAGAATGAAATATTAGACTTTAAGAGGGCAAAACACTTAGGATTTTTTTTGTGTAATGGCCAGTGTATTATTTTTTTACTCACCCCATTAAAATTTACATTCTGTTATTTCTTAGCCAGATATGTTAAATAAAGTGTCAAAACATAGTTATATACATTTATATTTTATATTACAATAAATTGTCAAAACAATAATAAACCTAATTTATTCACAAAGTGAAGTTTATTTAAAAACAAATTTCGAGAGGATCACGTGCTTATGATTGTTCACAGCTGTTCCAACTTTAGCTAACGACTGATTATCCTATCAGACGATCCTTAACTCACTATAAATAACCAGACTTTTCTCATCTCAATATCTTCGTCTTGAAGAAAGCCCCCTACCCAACCCTACTTTCCCTCCTTTCAAACGGGCGACACGGTGGGCAGTGATTAGCGCTGTTGCCTCACAGCAAGAATGCCCCTGGTTTAATTCCTTTCCAAACCAGACGGCATTACTGTGCGGAGTTTGCTCGTTCTCCCCGTGGTCGCGTGGGTTTTCCCCGGGTCCTCCGGTTTCCTCCCACAGTTCAAAAACAAGCACTCTAAACAATTAATCTAAATACTTTAGCTAAACTCTGAGTACACCTTTCAGCATCCATATCTGACACTTAGCTACAACAAGCAAGAGGGGGAGTCATCGAGATCTACCTGAGCTCAAACTCCCCTCTTGCCTTGCAACGGGAGGGAGCCCGGGGCTCGAGGATCTTATAAGCTCAGGGCTCTCTCCCGGGACAGCACGCCAAACTAGCTTTATTATCAATCATCAGCTAAGTGTGAACTCTTGAAATATATTTAAGCATTAATACATGCAGAACTTTGAAACAAATGTTATTGTAAGGATGTAAGGAAGATTATTAAACTGTATTGATAAATAGAGTTCATCAATTTTACTTTTGTTAAACGTTTTTTATTTTATTTTAGATGGATTGTTGGTTGAAGCCATTGGGTAGCTTTACATGGGCCAAGAAAAAATTAAGACCTGTTTAAAAGTATTTAAGATATACAACACCATATTTATTATTATATATCGAATTAAAGACTTATTCCGGTCTAAATTTTAGTGTTTAAAATGTAAGACTTTTTAAGACTCCGCGGAGACCCTGTAAAAACATGCAGAAAATATAGGAAATATGTACAAAAAAAACAACAACTGCACAACCTTTTCGTGTTCAAGAAAAAGTCTGTTTAATCTGGTTTCAGTTGTTTTTTTCTAATTGTCCTGACATGTTCTGAAACAATGTGCTTCTTTTAGCACTTTCCAGAGTTCTTCATTAGGTTTAGAGTGTCTTATCTTTCTTTTTCTGTCCAGGTGATCTCATACAGGCTTTATAATATTTAGATCTGGACCCTGTGGAGGCCATTTCATGACTGTCTGTGTTTCATCAGCTGTTTTCTTTCTCCAAATAGGATTACACTGCAATTAGCGGATCCTTATCATGTTGAAAATAAAAACTTTTACCAATGAAGTCCTTTTCAGAAGGAATGGCTGAAATTTAAAGGCTTAAATAGGTTAATTAGGCAAGTTTGGGTAATCAGGCAAATCAATATAAACCAGTGGTTTGTTATGTTGACATTTAAAAAATATATATGTAGCTTAAGTTTAACCTTACAATGTTTTAAAGAAAAAAAACTGCTTTTATTCTAGCTGAAATAAAAAATAAGACTTTCTCTAGAAGAAAAATAAAATGTTATCAAAAATACTGTAAAAAATCCTTGCCCTGGAGTAATAATTTTGACCTCAACTGTGTATTTGTGTTTTACAAAATCAAGTGTAATATCAGGCCTCTTTTAGCTTCCAGAGTACTTCATTAGGTTTAGACTGTCTTATCTTTCTTTTTCTGTCCAGGTGATCTCATACAGCCTCTATAATATTTAGGTCTGGACCCTGTGTAGGCCATTTCAACACTTATTGTGTTTTATTAGCTGTTTTCTTTCTCCAAATATGATTTCACTGCAATTAGCAGATCATTATCATACTGAAAATGAAAACTATCACCACTTAAGTCATTTCCAGAAGTAATAGCATAAATCTACAGGCTAAAATAAGTTAATTAGGCAAGTTGGAGTAATTAGGCAAATCATTGCATAACAGTGGTTTGTTCTGTCAACAATCAAAAAAAAAATTTTGCTTAAGTTTGACCTTAGGATGTTTAAAAAAAAAAAAAACTGTTTTCATTCTAGCTGAAATAAAAAATAAGATTTAATCCAGAAGACAGTGAAAGAAATGCAGCACAAACCAGGACAAACAGCCTCTCTCCAACATCGTCTTTCACATGTCTCAAACAATTCAACCAAAATATTTCACACTCTAACCTAACCCCTTTTCATTCATTCATTCAAACTTCATTTATAAAGCACTTAACAGCCACTAAAGAGCAGACCAAAGTGCTGTACAATGAAATCCCACATGGAAAGAAACTATATGAAGATATATGCGCATATAAGAAACCTATATGCAGTATATAGGCACATATATAAAAATATATATGCTGCATATATGCGTATATATGCCGCATATACGCAAAATTGAAGTGCATATATGTGCATATACAGGCCATATACTGTAGGTCTCCTGTATTGCTTCTTTATATTCACATATAAGCCCTTTATGTACATACTACATATGTCTCCTATATAGCTCATATCTCACTTTGGCAATTGTCATACATGATGTCTAGCTCATATTTTCTATTATCAAGGCAATAACTAAGAACAACAACAAATAAAAAGCAAAAACGTATGTATGTACGAACACTTGAACTTGGTATTACATGTAATTGGCATGTTAGAGAATTTAACTATGGCAAATAATTGAGAGCCCACATGAAAAGAACCTATATAAACATACATGTTTTAATATAGGTTTTGATATAGGTTTTTAATATATGTGACATATATAAAATTGGCGGTTTTCCTATATTATATGTACATAGGAAAACCCCCAATTTTATAAATGTCACATATATTAAAAACCTATATTAAAACATATATGCCTAAATACATTTACATTTACATTTAGTCATTTAGCAGACGCTTTTATCCAAAGCGACTTACAAATGAGGACAAGGAAGCAATTTACACAACTAAGAGCAACAATGAATAAGTACTAAAGGCAAGTTTCAGGTTTGTAAAGTCTAAGAAGGGAAGTGTTAGTAGTTTTTTTTTTTTTTTTTTTAAATAATAATAATAAGAGAGAATAAGCTCTTTCCGTGTGGGATGAGTTCACAAAACAACACAAGACTTGTAAAACATACTTAAAATAAAGACAAAACAAACACATATGTAAGATATACACATAAACACTATTTAAAACAAATATAAATCAAGTGTTACGTTCGAAATAAATAAGTTCTACATAAAATCCAGAGTAAAAGCTCTTAATGCTGTTACCTTTGTGCATGGCTTTCCTGTCATGTTCCTTGTTCGGTGAGTGAGGGCTTGTGGCTTTATTCTCCCCTTTACCTCCCAGTAACGTCTGCCTGATGCTCAGTGACTGGCGGGACGCCTTGGGGGAAGGTTCTGTCTTACTGCTGGGTGGACTGAGAAAAACAAAACAAAAATAAAGTCAAGATCGGTCAAGTCAAGATCTGCAGACTTCAAAATTAAACAGAAACTCTTCTCCATTCCTTGCTTACCTCATCAGAGTGTTGTACTCCTTTATTTTCCGGTTGATAAGGTCTGTGCTTGTAACAGTTGCATTCTTAAAAACAAAGCAAACAAAAAGACAATGGATGAAACTTAAGAGTGGAATCCCCAAACACACTCGAGGGCTCGTGGATAGCTCTGTGCTATAAGAAAACAGAAGACGACACCCTGTAGTGAAGATGCAGAGCTTTTCCTTAAGAGTCTATTTTTACTCGGTTAAGCCCTAGGTTATGTTAGGCTATTCTAGGAAGGAACTTTAAATAGGGTCTTTTCCGTGGTTCACAAGGAAACACGAAACAAGCCACCGTATCAATATCGGACACTAGAGCTTAATAGACTTATGCAATCATTTAAAGGTGAGGTGTGGTATCTATAACGCTCACGTCATTAAATGAAACCATTTTTAAATCGTTGTTTGTTAAAAACAACCCAGACTGGCCCACTTTTAAACCTGTAGAATTGTCATCAAAAGTATTTGTATATGACTTTTCTTAAAAGACATTTCATAGCAGCTTTACCAAAAGTAATACTGTTGTCAATAATGCCTTGGTGCTTTAACATACTGTAAAGCAAGTTTCAGGGTATCTATTCTAAGCCAATTATCAATTTCCTTGACTTTCACTGTCAAAAAAAATAAAGAAAATAAAACGAATTTCTGTATAAATTAACAGAAAACTATGGAGCCAGATCAGCATCAAAAAGAATACATTTATGAACTAAATTTCATACATGCACAGCACAATTCACATTTACAAAATACAAATCCAATTCATAAATTCAAAATTCATAAATACAACACATAATTATTGAAATCACTAGTAAATATCATTAATATTTTTTGCCAAATGAATTGTATTTGTGCATAATATGAATCATGTTTTCAATTTAAAAACTGGGTTTGTTTGTGTTTTAATCATGTTTTGAATTTATGAATTTGATTTGTTTGTGTTTCAATCATGTTTTGAATTTATGAATTGGATTTGTTTGTGTTTTAATCATGTTTTGAATTTATGAATTGGATTTGTTTTTGTTTTAATCATGTTTTGAATTTATGAATTGGATTTGTTTGTGTTTTAATCATGTTTTGAATTTATGAATTGGATTTGTTTGTGTTTTAATCATGTTTTGAATTTATGAATTGGGTTTGTTTGTTTTTTAATCATGTTTTGAATTTATGAATTGGATTTGTTTGTGTTTCAATCATGTTTTGAATTTATGAATTGGGTTTGTTTGTTTTTTAATCATGTTTTGAATTTATGAATTGGATTTGTTTTTGTTTTAATCATGTTTTGAATTTATGAATTGGATTTGTTTGTGTTTTAATCATGTTTTGAATTTATGAATTGGATTTGTTTGTGTTTCAATCATGTTTTGAATTTATGAATTGGGTTTGTTTGTGTTTTAATCATGTTTTGAATTTATGAATTGGGTTTGTTTGTGTTTTAATCATGTTTTGAATTTATGAATTGGGTTTGTGTGTTTTTCAATCATGTTTTAAATTTATAAATTGGGTTTGTTTGTGTTTTAATCATGTTTTAAATTTATGAATTGGGTTTGTGTGTGTTTCAATCATGTTTTGAATTTATAAATTGGGTTTGTTTGTTTTTTAATCATGTTTTGAATTTATGAATTGGATTTGTTTGTGTTTTAATCATGTTTTGAATTTATGAATTGGGTTTGTTTGTGTTTTAATCATGTTTTGAATTTATGAATTGGATTTGTTTGTGTTTTAATCATGTTTTGAATTTACGAATTGGGTTTGTGCGTTTTTCAATCAAGTTTTGAATTTACAAATTGGTTTTGTATATTTACGAATTGTGTTTTGAACTTACGAATTAGATTTTGTAAATGTGTATTGCGTTGTGGATGTATGAATTATATTTAGTAAATGTATTATTTTTGAGACTGATTAGCTCCATAAAAAACAGGCTGTTGTTGTGCTTTGCATAATATTAAAATGGTAGCTTGAATATAATTTTTGCAGGACTTTAATAGCTACTATGGGAACAACACTTGATCATTTATTTAGTACTTTTGCTTGGATGAAAATTGCCTCCATATTTTTTTGCACAGTCTGTAAAGTGAACATTTTGAAGCTAATGCTTTAAAAATGTATATTATACTGACATGTTAGCTCAACATGGCTGTTAACAGGTACAGTCTGGTGACTGCATTTGACCTAATTCAGGCTTGATTAAGTCAAATTTAGGAAGATTATGAAGGAAATTTAAGACTTTGACAGGGTTAAATGCTAAATATTTTTTTCTAATGCTTCATCAAAAAAATCCAATTTAGTTCTTTCTTATGTGAGCCATTTATTTGTATATCTTTGTAATAAAGAAATGTTTCACTTAAATGCATTATTGTTGATTGAATGAGTTTTGGCCTAATTGTATAAATTGTGGTAATTCTAAAAGAGATGATTTAGTTTGAGTTCTTTTCTTCTGTTGAACAACAACAAAAAAAAAAAGCTATTTTGAAGAATGTTGAAAACCTGTAACCATTGACATTCATGGTAGAAAAACAAATACTATGAAAGTCAATGGTTACCAACAAAGACTTCCAACATTCTTCAATAAATCATCTTTAGAGATCAACACTGAACTGGTTCGGAACAAGTAAGGGCAGAAGATGACAGAAACATCGTATGGTCACCAGACTGCTTCTCCACAAACAAGGAGAGGGAGAAAATCACAAGACATTGTCTAAGAAAAATAATTCCGGAAATTTAATTCTGCATGATATTGGCATCAAATTCAAAACATATACTCAGGAGATATGTGGCTTTTGACCTATTACTTTTTTGTGTTGATCCAGGACTGATTTCAAATATTTTTTATAAAATAATAAAATGTTTAGTGCGGTGCAATTTTTTTACGTTACTTAAGCATCCATAACATTTTTTCATATACAGCATTATAAACACTGGATGATGGATAATAAAGCCCGGAGTATCTTCTTTAGAATGCATAAACTGTGAATGTAGACCAAATCATTCAGCAACTGTAAATGTTTTAGCTTTGGAAAGATAATTTTTGAGAAAGTAACTCTGACGGTGAGGGAGAGAAGGACATCGACATAACAAAACTTTTTACAGAACGCTCATTTGCATGCTATCTTCATCAAATTTAAAATATAAACTCATTAAATACTTGGCTTACAAGGGATATTTTTTCTAGGACATTACATTAATGTTTTCCTGTGTTTCTAAATGAAAAACAAATATTGAACACAGTACAATTTTTTTCCTCATGACTTTATAATGTATAACCTTTTTATTTTTTTAACATGTAACTTCTCCTTTTACCACAGTAAAGCACAAAGTGCCTTCTTTCCAAATATACATAATTTAGAGTCAGGAACTGTTACTATTTAAAGTTAGGTAGGTGTAAATCCACAAAATTGAGTGCTGGCTAACAGGTTAAGTCAACCCAAGCTCATTGTGGAAACGTAGCCCCCCGGACGTTTCTGCTGACCGCGAAATACGTCCCGGGAGGTACGTATTCAAGCAGTTTTTGTTTTCGCAGATCCGCGAGAGGTCGCTGTGCACGCTTTTTCACGTCTCGGACGCCTCTCGCCGTTTGCGCCCACGCTGTTCTCGCGTGAAAATCGACCGTCTCGCTGTGGAGCGACCGTCTGTCCAATTGACTGGCTGAACGACCGAACGATCGACCGGGCGGCCAGCCAATCAGCCAACCCGACCGCCCTCCTCTTCCTCCTCCTTCCCTAAACCCAAGCGACGGTTTGCAAAAGCCGTCCAGAAAAAAAAAAAAGCAAAAGCCCTTGTCTTTGATTTCGACCGCATTTTCAGATCTCGCCACGTTCTCGTCCTTATTTTTTGGATTGTGTTTTTCATCTTACCTGATTTCTGGAACCACTCTTCCCCGAACTCGATCCCGGTCGTCCCCATGGCCGGCTTCTCCTCTTCCGGGCATCCGTTCCGCCGACGTAACGCTGTGAGCTAAGCGAACAAACTGATAGCAGCGGGAAAGCCCTCCACTCGGAGGCGAGCCGTCAGTCGGTGAGCGGGAAGAGGAGGAGCGGAGCTGCGTCATATCGCCCTGCACCGTTCGCTCAAAAAAAACTAAACACGGCCATACGTACCTCCGGCCACGTAAATCGCGGTCTCCAGAAACGTCCGCGGGACTACGTTTCCAGAATGAGCTTGGGTTAGGTTAAGTAGTTTACCCTCCAAAATTCATTCAAAAATACATTAGAGGCAATATTGAATACAACAATAATGATAAGACATTTAAAATCTAGCAAGAGAAAACCTATTTTTTTCCTAAAAGCTCAGAATATGGTGACTTTTGTTGATTAAATTAGATTTTGTCACACAAGTACTTAGAACTCCTAAACAAACATGAATTCTGATTTCACATGAACAGCTGGAACTGTATTAGATGAAATAACATCGGATCATTCACCTCTTCATCCAAGTTGCTGTTTTCTTGAATGACTCTGATCCAGGACAGCATCTCCTCTCGATCTTCTGCCTGGAACAGATATTCACAGTCTGACGTTGTCAGCCGCAGGACGTTCTTCCTCTTCGTGTCACTGTAGGAGATGTCTATCAGACAGGCTTTGATGCTGATTGGCAGGGGCTCTTCTTCGATTTGAGAGTTGGCATTGGTTTGTCCGTCTCTCTTGTCTTTGTACAGATAGAGACAGTGGCCACGAAGCACAGCGTAGATCTGCTTCCATGAGCGCATGCTACTGCCGACACGCTGTAGAAGAGACAGCTGAATTACTGTATGATTCTTTAAGCTATGACTGAAGATGAAGCAGTAAATAAACACTAAACAGCCTACTTTGAAATTATATAGAGTTGAAGTCCAACTTATTAGCCCTCATAAATTTCCAAATGATGTTTAACAGAGCAAGGAATTTTTCACAGTATTTCCTACATATTTTTTTTCTTCTGGAGAAAGTCTTACTTGTTTTATTTAGGCTAGAATAAAAGTAGTTTAAGCTTTTTAAAACTATTTTAAGGTCAATATTATTAGCCCCCTTAAGCAATATTTTTTCCCAGATTGTCTACAGAACAAACCATCTTGCCTAATTACCCTAACACACCTAGTTAACCTAATTAACCTATTTAAGCCTTTAAATGTCTGCTAATTTTTTTTTCTTCTGGAGAAAGTTTTATTTTTTTTTATTTTGACTAGAACAAAAACAGTTTTTATGTTTTTCAAAAACTATTTTAAGGTCAGCATTATTAGCCCCTTTAAGCTATATTTTTTTTGATAGTCTACAGAACAAACCGCCATTATACAATAACTTGCCTAATTACCCTAACCTGCCTAGTTAACCTAATTCACCTAGTTAAGCCTTTAAATGTGACTTTAAGCTGTGTAGAAGTATCTTGAAAAATATCTTGTCAAATATTATTTACTGTCATAGCAAAGATAAAATAAATCAGTTATTAGAAATGAGTTATTAAAACTATTATTTTTAGAAATGCGTTTAAAAAATTATTCTCTCTGTTAAACAGAAATTGGGGAAAAAAATAAACGGGGGCTAATAACTTTGACTTCCATTGTATATATATATATATATATATATATATATATATATATATATATATATATATATATATATATATATATATATATATATATATATACACATACATACATACATACAGAGGCATGTGGACATAAAAGAAAATGTAAAAATTTGTAATTTTAGTATGCCAATGTCAAATTTATGCATATAAAATATATTTTCACAACAATTAAACTGTGGCTAGTGAAAATTGTGATTGGGTAGTAACATTGGAAAACTACTATTCACAGTGGCTGGTGATCAAACAAGTAAAAATACATTTTTTATGCATAAATTTGACTTCTACATGCTAATATTACAATTTTTAAAATGTATTTTAAGTCCACATGCCTCCTTTTTTCACATGACTTTTTAGGACTCAACACTAAGGTTTTCCCTAGTTTTTCTCTGGCCATATTCAACTAATTATTTCAATATTTGAAATAATATATAATTATTTTATATATTTAAAATAATGCGTTAAAATAAGCTAAAAATAGCTGTATACATAGACTTTTTATTCAACAAAAATGTTCTTAAAAACACAATTGACATTTATCGAAAGGCTGGGAAAGGGCCAGACTCGGAGGCCTCGTGGCCCATATGGTAGGAAAAGGCCAAAGAGTAGCGGTGGAACACAGTTTTGGCTCACTGTATCAAATGATCTCTTCATTAAGTATTTTATGTAAAACAAACATCCTAAACTGACTCAAGTAATATTGTAAATGAGGACTTTATTCTTCTACAGAAGTAAGATTTTATTAGGGTGCCAAGTGCCAAATTTGTATACTTTGTCCACCACTTACCATATGTCATAGGACATGCCTCTGGCACTACTTTAGCTACTTTAACTAATAATAGCTGTTGTTTTTATGGGTTTACATACTTGTTGCAACAAGCTTCCAAACTACAGTGTGTTTGCCAGGGAATCCAACAGCATCACAGAGCTGCATGGTCATTCAGCACTGGCTTACAAAGTTTCCCTGTTTAGCATTTTTTACCTTGCTCTTTTCTGAGTTGAGCTGCCGGAAATAAAGTGAACCCTCCTTGGTGGCATCGGTGAAGACATCTGAAGTAGAGTCTCTCCTAGAGCCCGAGTCCTCAGAGCAGCGGTCAACAGCCTGATACGGATCACACATGGATCAGCCTGCTGCATTATTCATGTTCTATGACTATGACTATTGAAAACCCTATAGGACACTTCAGATTGGTGACTGGAGGATGACTGAGAGCAAGAGACAAACTGAATGAGATGTCAGATACAGTATATACCTCGATATATATATATATATATATATATATATATATATATATATATATATATATATATATATATATAGATATATATATATATATATATCTATGTCTGTCCATCGGTATGTCCATCCTATTGTTATCCTATTCATTTCTATCATTACTGTTACTTGGTTTTACATTTATATCACATTATGATGCTTTTGTCCAAAGAAACTTATAACTGAGGAGGCATTCAGCAATTCAACAAGAAGTAGTAGTAATCCGCTTGTTAAGTGGTGACGTGTTTGTGATGTATGTAATACTGTTTCCGGGTCCAAGCCGCCATTCATTTGAGTGGAGAAATCTTAAAATCATAGTGGACACAACAATCTCTGGGTTTGCTGCAGCATAACAAATACCAAAAATGTAACAATTTATAAAAAATTAATCCCTTTCTGGTCATCGGATATTAGGCAAGGACATATATACTGCGATCGTGATTTTCGAAAGTATTAAATCGCTTTGTAAACGTTTATTATTACCATTTCATGAGTCTCCCATTTCAGTTGAATAGATCGCTTGGACCCGGAAGCCGCTTCAAGTGACGTAACACTTAACAAGCGGATACATACAAGAAGTGCTAGTTAAACAAATAAACTCTTTGTGCTTAGACAATTAAGTGCATGAGTAAGGAGAGGGGAGTGTCTTTATTCAATGATTTAAGGTCTACAGCTAAATATCTCAGTGAATTAAAGCCTTTTTAATGCCTAAAATATTGTTTTTATAATGTAAGACATACTTTTATTCTTGTTTATGTAAACCACTTTGAATTGCCACTGTGTATGAAAAGTTCTATATAAATAAACTTGCCTTGCCTTAAGACTTTATAAGACCCCACGGACACCCTCTAATTAACCGAACAATAATAAAAAAACATGATGGTGATGCTTTAATCTGGCACTTCTCTAAGAGAAAACCCCATTAATACAGAATTAATTTATGAATCAAAGGTCATGATTAACTTATTTCTATAATTATTAACAATATTTCAGCAGGTGCCTACTAAACAAGGGTCTCATTTATAAAGCTCTGCATAGAAACCCTTCTAAAAAGTGAACGTAAGCCAGAAATAAATGTGAATGTATGTCTATTTATTAATGATTGATTAATTTTACTATGGCTCATATAATGATTTAAAGCAGTTCAAATAAGTAAATTTTTACTTTAAATATATTTACCTGTACTTAAAGTTTGCTGCATTTATAGATTTACCTATATCAGTAGTCCCCAACCTTTATATCACCTCAGACTGGTCAACGCTTGACAATTTACCACAGCCAGGGGCAGGGGGCGGTGGAAAGGTTTTACAGATTGCTAGGCGACCATCAGCTGTTTTCTCAGAGGATGACAAGCTGACAAAACATTGCTGCACTTCTGATACAAGATTTATTTATGGAGAAAATTTAAAAGCACTGCAGTTTTTGGATGTTCTGTGTATGTCTGAGATTCTACCGAAAAGTGTATATTCCATACAAAATATAGAGCTGATTGATCAGTTCTTGTCACGTGACTCGTGGTGTGCTCGCTGTATTCTGAAAAGTTTATATGTTTTCAACTGGTTGCGCCTGGAAGCCAGGTGTGTCGATTGGAAATAACGCACTTTTGTGCGTAAAAGCCATGATATGTGAACGATCTCCAGCAATTAATCCTTTTCTTGCACAGACATGCTAGATTCACCTGATTTGTTAACAAATGGGTTTCGGATCTATTCCTTGGCAGTTCGTGGGTCCTTCACAGGGCCTATTTCTCTTCCCAAAGATAATTTCCTACGACGTCTGTTTCTTATTTATTTTGCTGCTTGTGGTTTAATTGTGGCACTTAAGTTACCGAGATGTAACCGAGAGAATATGGTCATTTTTCAAGATTGTTCAGACTCATATAATAAATAAAACTGAAACAACTAAGGATTTATTTTGCAGCCCGGTACCAATTGATCTATGAACCAGGGGGTTGGGGACCACTGTTATAAGATCACAACTTTGCTGTTTCCACCCCTATCCTGTGCATGCACCACATTTAAAACTGTGCAATCTACAGTGCAAACTAATTAAATAGCAGTTATTGGGAGTCTTTGTCATGCATTATCTTTATTACAGCAGTCTCACTCACCTTTCGAAGGCCCTTGAATCCATGGGTGTGTTTAATCGACCGTCTATACAGACAAAACAAACACAAAGGTCATAAAGTGCAAGCGGCTGGAATGTAAGAGGGTTGACTTTTTAACCGTGAGGTCACTGAACTCTACACTGTAAACCTACCCTCTCCGCTCTTCTCTGTAGTTATCCAAGCCCTCATCGAAGGATCTGGAGCGTTCCGTTTTCGAATCTGATTCCAGAATAGTGAGTCGTAAGGAATCTAGGTCGGAGATATGGATGAATTCAGAGTTAAAAACAGTTTTAAATACTTTAAAATATATATTCTAGCCGAAATAAAACAAATACGACTTTCTCCAGAATAAAAAAAAAATTACAGGAAATACTTTGAAAAATTTCACACTCTGCTAATTATCGTTTGGGAAATATTTAAAGAAGAAAAATCAAGTGCATTTGATGTTACTAAGATCTTGCATTTGCTCAGATGTTTCTTACCCTGGTCATGGGACAGCTGTCGGCGTATTACTGGAGTAGGGGACGTTGGACTGGGTGGGATGGTGGTGATGACAGGTGTGCTGGAAATCACGGCAGACGCAGGAATGTGTGTGGTGTCATGGTCATTACTGGAGCTTGACGGCTCGTCTGATGACAACAGACATGAGACACAAATGATCTTTTAATGTGATTTTTTTTGGTAGATATCATGGATAGCAGTACAATAGAGATAACAGAATCAGACAGTCATGAGTAAACAGGCTTACTCATATCACAAGAAAGGAGTGAGCAATCATTAAACCGATAAACGCCTCCTACGCCTTTTCATGAACAGACAACACAAAGCAGTATGGCAGACGGGTTGCATCATTGAACAGAATGATGCCATTAAAGTTATTAACCACAGATCTTCCTTTCACATATTTAACTGAAGGTGCTGCTTTGGAACAATCTACATTGTAAAAAAGCACTATAAAGATGAAATGCTAGCAGTAATTACACTCTTTTTTCAAATTTTGTGTAATACCTAAATTGCAAATGTAGAAAACCACAAGCTACATGTATGGTGGAACACGCTACTAAAAAAAATGCCAGCAGAGAGTTATGAATTATTATGTTTTTTTTTAAATATTTTATCAGTATAAGTATCCAGGGCTCAACAATAAAGACTGTCCGGTGGCCCAGGGCCAGTGTGAGAGACGCTTGGGACAGTAGACAGGATCATTACTGGCCCGATTGGGACAGTGCTGCCTTGTCACTAACATTTAATTTGTCTGCGATTATTTGTCAGTTGCATGCATTTTCAGTTTGTGCTTTTAAGTCTTTAAAGACTACCTTCTCTGTGATGTTGTAAACACCATATTGCTTTCCGGTTTCTCTTATCTGATTTGATGTTTTGAGCATTCTATTTTTTTTCAAAACCTAGTAACAACAAGTACAGTGAAGACACGGCAACATGGCGGCAACATCAAGTTATAAGGCCAAAAGAAAATGTCTGTTTCTAACGTCTTGGAATAAAATAATACAATTCACAAGTACTAGCCCTTATTATTCGCGGGAGTTATGCTCAAAAAATAACCCGCAATAGGCAAAATCCACAAAGTAGTCAGCTTTATTTTTTACAATTAATATAGATGTTTAAAGGCTGTAAAACCCCTCATTAAACTCTTTTCTCAGGCAGGCATTTTCACACTTTTATCTCTTATTTAAACATTCAAAGTCCTGTCGAAAACGTATGTTTGTTTTGGCAGGCTGAACGCATTCTGTACTGTACAGGATACACGGAGGAGATTGATTGACAAAGGCCTATAACCAATCAGGATGCAGAACACAATGCACTTTTAAAAAAAGCATGTCAAATTGCACACACAAAAAATCTTCGAAATTGTGAGGCCACGAAAGGTGAACCGTGTTATAGCGAGGGACCACCGTAATTCTCCTATTTATCAATGTCAATGAGAACATCAGAACTATTCAATCTGGCTTTAAACTTGATCATAAAGACATAAATATTCTGTGGTAAATTCAGTTGTTTTCTTAACCTGAACGTTAAATTCTGCACAAAAACTGTTGTGTTTGTGTGTTAATTACTCTTAATTTCAAGCATAAACATAAAATTGAACACCTTCTATTATTTTATCCAGGGAAAGTTTTATCACCATAATTATCAGTATTATTTTATCATCTAGTTTCAAGCCTAAATTAACAAAAACCACACAATAACAAAAGTGGTTGCCTATCAATGAAAAGAGTGTACAAATAAAACAGCATTTCAAATGACTTCAAAACAGTCAAAAACTACTATTTCATTAACCAATTAGAAGAAGAAAAAAAAAAAACCTTTCCACTGGCATTTTCCATTACTATGTCATATCATTTTACCGTCCTCTTGTTTGTTTAAGGTTTTAGAGCTGTGGTTAAACTGCAGCGAGTGTGAAAGTGTCAGGCAATGGCTGTGGAAGTGGCTTCCTCGCTGCCTTCGGGAGGGAATGTGTCAGTATGTCACATTATCTGTGCCCCTGTGGACTATGATGTCATGCCCTATCACTGTACTGGTGTGCATTGCCATTTGGAGAAACTCCCTGGGCTGACCCATGCACTTCATGAACACTTCTGAGCTACAAAACTGTCTAGCTGCACATATATCAAAGCATATAACACACTCTAAAATAAAATGTGAGGGATGTGGTGTATAGAACTGTTTCTTGAGAAGGACAGCCATTCATGATGGAAAATCGACTTCTTGTAGGACATACCAGGGACATCTTTATGCATATCTGTAATATCCAAATATCCCAAAATGAGCAATAACTTGATAAATAACTACGTGTATATAAACACTTTGCTTCTTTCAGCTCCTCCTATTCTCCCACAGACATTAACAGATATCAGAATACTCCTCTGTCTTCTCTGCCAGCTTTGTTTACATTGGGTTGAGCTGTTCGCTCTGTTGTAATTACTGTTAACATCATAAAACCGAACAGCTGTACATCCCTTAATCGAATGCTCTCTATGCAAAGCCTGGACCATTAATGGCGGACAAACAGTGTGTCATTTTATATGATTTATCTAAGCAATAAAAAGCAAATTCACCAAGTCCTGCCCTGGTGTGGCAGCACAGTGGAGTAGACAATGACTGTCTTGTGTTGAAAGTAGTGGGGATAAAATTCAAATGGTTTGTGTGTGTGAAAAAAACACATTGTAACCCTTGTTCTTTACACTCTTTAGTTGCTTTAGGTGATATAAAAAGCTTATAATAATACATTTTAAACAACCTGTTAACAATATCAAACTACCTTTATGGTTGACTTAGTGGTAACAGCATCCATTGATATTTTAAATAGCTTACCAATGAAGGGAATGGAGTCCAGAGAGTCATCAAGGTTGCTTGAGATAGAGATCTTACACTGGTCTCCTACTTTCCTCATGTGCATTTCCCGCCGGGTATCGTTCGGCAACCAGCATGTGTTAGAGTTTGGGGGTTGTTCAGCTCCTCCCTGTGTCTCATTCACTGCCAGAATGTAGGAATGTGGACGGATAGGTTGAGATCCAGACTTTTCCCTTCGAACCACAACTACAGTGGCATCTGGACCCTCAATCCCGTCCACTGCCTTCTTATTGGCTTGGGTTTCTGTGCAACTAGGCTGCTGATGAACTGTTCCGTTACTGGTCAATATGGACTTGCATCCACCCGGCTTTGATCTATGGAGTTTAGAAGCGGCTGAACAAGAAGAAGAGCGACCAGGGCGGATTACCTCTCGGACAGGCTCCTGAAGGCTGTCAGCCCGCCCTCTGGGCTGTAACTGCTTTGCATTGTGGGGCATGTGGTTGGCAATGAGAGGTGTTCTTTGGTCTTTGACAAGGCCTGTGTTGGAGCTGAGGTGTCCTTGTATTGAAGCCAGAGCAGAAGCTACATAAGAAGCAGCAGCAGTGGAAGGGTCTGAGACGTAATTTTTCGCAGGAGGCAGTAAAGATCTGTTTACAGAAGGTGCGCAGTTGTTACCCAGGCTTTCAGCTCTGGAGTTAAGCAATGAATCCGTACCTCTATTGAAGAGAGGGGTGATGGGCAACCCTGGGTAACTTCCCCCTCGCTTCTCTGGACTAAATAAATCCTGTGTTCTGTGAGGCACCATGCGCAAGGAAGAAGACTGCCTGCTTGCTCTTGCCTCATCCCCTTTGTGCACAAGCAACCACTCTTCTGTATCAGTTCTGCAGCATGCCTTCTTGTCCACTATGGATGTTGCAATGTCACTGTTCCTACCAAGGTAATCACAGGAATATGCTCTTGGTTTCGGGACACCTGTGGGAGTTGATGGGAGGGCATCCTGGGAAGCACTCCGAGGCCAATTCCGTGCACATTCTGCACCGCCAAGCCTCTCCTGAGAAGCGCTACGCAGTGGCAGCACGCTGGATACCTGATAACTCCGATCATGTGAGGCGCTCCTCTGTCTTAGCTGTGATCCAGAAAAGCCTCGTGAGGGGGTGGCCGTTGTCGATGCACTCTTCTGCTTGCTGTATTCACCCGTACCTGTTGGGGATGCGGCTCTCAAACTGTCCAGACGTTCTTGAATTGTCCGGGAGCCATACATGTAGAGTCTTTTGTTATCAATGTAGTCCTTGTAGGTGGTATAGTTCCTCCAGTCGATATTTTGATGTGGGGAGCAGGGCGAGGGAGTCGCTGGTGGAGGAGAGGGTGTGTAAGGGGATGGAGAGATGGCTGATGGGAAAGTGTCCGCTGTTGTTGTCAAGGTTTGTCTATTAGAAGGTACAGGTTTTGTGTCTGAGCAAGTCTGTGCAGATTTGGGGGTATTTTCAGAGAATCCAGTGGGCTCTGCAGTTCTATTGGGTTTCTGATGTAATTGTGCTGTCCCAGTCGGAGATGAAGTGACATGGGGTTTAGACCTGTTTAAGCTTGGGTCTGTTGAAGAGGCGTTTTGGTTCTCCTCTGTCCTTTGGCTGGGACCAGCCCAGGTCACATGTGAAGTTCCGTCTGTAGATTCCTGTGATGCTACTATTGTCCTAACATTCTCGTTAAACACACGGACAACAGTTTGGGTTTTGGGGACCTGAGAGGTTTGGGATAGGGTAGGGGAAGATAAAGGGACATCAATGCGGCAGCCTATGTCAGGAATGTAGCATTGATTTGCTCCTTGTCCGGTTCCACATGACGTCTCGGCAGAGCGTGAGGGCTCTGACACTTGTGCCATGGCCAAGACATTGGGCTCTATGCGTGGGTAACATATTGGGGGTGGCTCGGGTATGTTCTGGGCATTTCCACTGTATGCCTCATTTCCTTTGAGGTATGCATCTTGAGAATAGGCCTGAAAAGAAAGCATGCTTCATTAAATATGCTAAATTAATAATTAAATCCACTATTAAAATACAAACAAATACTGAAATGTATCAAACATCAAATATTTCACTCCTAAACTACACACAAACAACGTAACCTGTAAAAACCGAGTTTTTCTGCAACTTGTAATGCATCCAAGGAGAAGTGAGAGATGGGAAAAAGGTCAATCAGCCACGCTCAAATGCCTTTAACCTCAAGAAGGGATTAGGTATCAGAGGCTTACCTACCTTTAGCTGAGGAGAGAGAGCGGTGCGCAGACAAGAGGAAAAAGCGAGAGTAGGACAGCCTTTCACCGAGTACTCTACAGACGCCAGAAGCTGCTCTGTTATCATCTTTCAGATGAAAGCAGAGCCAGCTAATATCCTTTAAGTCTAAACACTACATTTTCTTCAGGAAATTACTCCCATTTACAACAGTCCTACATAGTCCAGCTGAATATATAAAGTTGAAGCTGTCTCAGCTGTCACAGTGTGTAGAGCTCCGGTATTAATGAGAGTGTAGACGTGATAGCTAGACTTTGACTCTACACCTGAGGTGTCAAGTTACATTACCAAACATGTCCCTC
This sequence comes from Danio rerio, assembly GCF_052040795.2. Taxonomy (NCBI): domain Eukaryota; kingdom Metazoa; phylum Chordata; class Actinopteri; order Cypriniformes; family Danionidae; genus Danio; species Danio rerio. The sequence goes on from NC_141044.1 coordinate 6,635,596, forward strand.
CCTCTCTCCCTTTCTGTTTGTTTGCCCCACCCCTTCTATGAAAATTAAGATGACTCAGAAGATGACAAATACGCAGGTGCATTATCATGATGATGGAATAACTTGGGGAGGGTTGAAGGGGGGATTTTGGGATTGAATAAACACATGTAGTTCCTAATATCTTTAAAATCTGGATGCTGACAGGTAAATGTAATTCACATGCAAAGGAACTTAACTACAGGCACTGCAAAGTTACATAACAGAAAAGAGGGAGCAAGTGACATCTTTAGCTCCTTCTTACCAGAGCAGTGATATCCCTGGAGAACTGTAGCCGGGAAATTAGATTGACAGCAAGAAAAAAACAGAGGAAAAAGAACAGGAAAAAAGAGCAATAGTAAGAAAAGATGACAAGAGCTCTACAGGTACACCAGAAGCAATCATCCCCTATTCCAGACAGCGCTGCCGTCATTCTAGTGCGGGATAAAGCACACTATAAATACACACTGCAGCAGAGAGAAAGAGAGAGAGACTGCTGGAGGTCTGCCAGTCCAGCACCAAATGAACCAGGCAGAGGAGGACACACTTGAGATCAGAAAAGGGTGACTACTGCTCTTTTACAGAGTAAATTTCATAAAAGTTACACCTATAGTCAGAGAGCATCTTTCTCTTATGGCAGTCTTGCCTATAGTGAACAGTGTGTGGCTCCTTTCTGTCCCCACAGTGACTTTACAATTCCTGTACATGTAGTTGCAGTTTGTTGTATATATTAGCTTTTGACCTGTATACACCAAGTGGTTAGCTAAGATTCATTACTGTCAACACCAAATGATAATAAAGGTCTCAATTGTGCTTTTTTTAACATCTTCAGATAAAAAATAATAAAAATAAATAAAATTTAACGTCATGATTTGTTCCTGGAAAATATATTCCTAATGGAGCGGTTGACATGTAATTGACCCAGATAGTGCCCCCCAATCCCAACCAGACTTTAACAAAGTCTTCAAGTCTTCTGTTGGTCTTGTCTATAATCTCTGATCTTTGGTTCTTATTTTCTATTGGATTCGAATCAGGTGATTGCCTGGGTCATTCTAGCAGCTTTTTTTTCTGAAACCAGTTGAGAGTTTCCTTAGCTGTGTTTGGAATCATTGTCTTGCTAAAATGTCCACCTAGATCTTCATCATCCTGGTTCTGCATGTAACGGCGCTAAAGCAGTTTATATTAAGTTACACTGACCATGGGCATGTTTGCTGAATAACTACTAAGAGATGGGACTTTAGGGATTTGTGAAGCTGTACATCAATGTATTTGCTCTTCAGTGTTTGGACTTTCAGCAGTGAAAATTAAACCACACTGAACTGAAATAAACTGAACTTCAACTCTGAAAACTAGACTGACACAGTTTCAATTTATTAGAACTTTTATGTTAAGCTGCTTTGAAACAATCCACATTGTAAAAGTGCTTTAGAAATAAAGATGAATTGAATTGAATGCTGTCTGGGCTTTCCATGACTTTTCACACCTCCCTTCCTTCATGTGTTTTATACTTTTTTCGCTGTCATTTATTTTATTATACATAACTTATGTTGGTTGTTACCGACATCTGGTAAAAACTGCAAATTTGCATATATTTATTAACATTATTATTATTATTAATTTATTGTTTTTAACTTTACAATTTGTGAAATTGTAAAATATTAACAAAGTTGCTAAGCACAACAGTACAATGATTTTTGACTACAATTAAGTTTTATTTAAATCTACATTAAATATATACACTTGCCATGTTGCTTCTTACCCTTTCATCTAATACTCTACATCTTTGAGTTTGTCCTTTAGCCTCTTATTTCAAGATGTTGCAGTATTTCAGAGTCAAAACATGCTTTGCAAGTTGCTGCTTTGGATCTGATTGCCTGACTGTTTTGCATAAAATGCTTGCCCTTCCCTGAAGTCCATTACATATCTTCTGCCATTGTTTCACAAGTGCACGCTGTAATTTGACCTTTATTTCGGTCTATATTTCTCATTCTATTCTCATTCTCTACATAACTAAAAGTGGACCATCAGTATCACCATAAGGGAATTTGTGGGTGCTTCAAAAATGGCAGTTTAGTTGGCAGTAGTGCTGTAGTTGACCTCCAAATGAATAAAAACAAGTATTCAGCCATGTTTTGTATACTATTATTTACTCTGCATGTTTGCAAAGATGTAAACTTGGAAGGAATCAAACATGGAGTCAAACATGGATTGCCTAGTCTAAAAGCCCCTTTAGACCACTGCGTTTACCATTAGTTTTGCCATGCTATGCAGACAGTAAAAGCCTATTCACAACATTTTGTAAGAAATGCTTCCTGTTAGCTGGAATAACAATCATGAGTGGCGTTTTTAAGTCTTAAACTCAGCACTGGATGGACTCATTACTGTCACATCAGAAAGTGCCCGCGGGCTCAACAGTGGAGTATGAGTTCATGTGGCTGGCATGTAACAGCCTGAGATCTGCAGCTCTGTCTGGAATGTGCTCAGATATGGGGGTGGCATTATGACCCTGGTTGTGAGGAAAACCTCATTATAGATGATTTCAAAATAAGAGCGCACACACACACAAACACACACACACACACACAGGCGCCATCACGCTTCTCTGCTCTGCTGGATCACTGAACTCTGGCTGGAAGAACATCTTCTGTGTGTTTCCATCGCTCTGTTCTCCTTTTCCAGAATTCCTTTAGCCTGAGTATTTTCATTTTCAATGCAGTTCATCTATTTTCTCGTTTGAAACTTCAATACGTATCTTATCTTATGACCATGACACACAGAAGACTCATATTTGTTAAACACTTGAATGGGTTTTAATATCCCACAATGACTAAAATACATTGTCCAAATATCTAAAAATTCTTAAATCAAGAAGCTTTTTCTAGACAAGCTAAAAAATATTGTGTTTTATCAAAAATATTGTTAAAATTTGTCTAAAAAAATACAGTTTTACAGAAAAAGGAAACTCAAACCTTATTTAGAATAAGGGAAGAATGATTAAACGATGTCAGAATTTTCAGTTTTTGGTGAACTATCCCTTTAAGAAGGCAGTTGCAAATAATTATGCTGCTTCATGCTGTGTTCACACCACATGAGGCATGCTCGGATAAATTCCACAATTTGCACTTAAATAGACGCGTGACCATTTTTAGTTTACTCGCTTCATTCGTGTGTCAAGTCCGTTTCATTCGCACGTCAAAATAGATGCAGATTCATGTCATGGGCAGGGCTTCTGTCTGCCCAGTGAATCTAGCTTCATTACTGAATGGCTAACATGGATTTTATAGAAAGAATAGCAGTGTTTATGCGCTTTAGGAAAGCTGAAAAAAAGCCTTGATTTGTTTGGAGCCATGTCTGAGTCCACTAGCTCCATTAAGAGATGCACCCAACTCTGTAAGTTCATCAACTCCTCCAGAAATTGTACCAGGATGATGGAAGCTTTCAGCAATGCTTCTGACTGAGCTGAGCCCAGATGATGAACTGTTGTCTGGTGTCAGCAGGTGGATTTCCTCCGGGACACCAATAACAGGTGCTATGTTATAATCATGCCACTACAAGACAAAGCTCACGATTGGTTAACGCAGTGCGAATGTCTGCTGAAGTTAAGATTTTCCAACTCGAGTGATTTCATCATTCGCGCCACCTCATTCACGCGTATTGTGTCGCAGGATGTCTATTTTTATTGACTTAACATGTAAATCACTTGCGCTTGATGCTTCATCCACATCTGGTGTGAACACAGCATAAGAACATGTCGTGAATCTGGCCTAAAATTTTAAAGTAGAAAGTTGGATAACAACAAATAAACATAAGAAGAAGCCGGGAACCCTTCCAAAACGACATAACTCTCCATAATCCAGGACCAGGCTGTCTCTTGAGCAGATGCTGTGGTGGTCATGGAGGAGCGGAGAGTGGACGAGTCTCCGCATTGATCCTGTGGGCCAGCCTGAACACCCACTGGAGACCAACTCAAACACAAACATGCAGTTTCTCCACGTTAGACATCCCCAACTGAGCCTTGCTTCTCTCAAGGATTTTTACCTTCACTTTCGTCAATTGGTGAATTTTTGTTTCTCAACATTATTGCCACTGGCTTGCTTGGTTTTGGGACTTGTGGAGTCCAACGTCCATTAATGGATTTGCTCTTTGAGCATTGATGGTTTAGAGTTTCAGCAATGAAAACTGAAATGAACTAAACTGAAATTTTTCTCTGTAAACTGCACTGACACAGTTTCAGTTTACTAGAACTTCTATGTTAAGCTGCTTTGCCACAATCTACATTGTAAAAGTGTTTTAGAAATAAAGGTTAACTGAATTGAACGAGGATATTTGTAAACAAGGCCCAATTGGTGCATTTCTGTAAGCAAAACAGACAAATTCTCACATCGGTTTTGCTATGCATCATCAAAAGTGGTTCATTTCTGTGCAACAGTAGGACTAAACTGTACCGGGGCTCACATTAACAGCATAGCAAAGCTCAAATTAAGCAAATTTGGTTTTATTTACACCTAATAAACACAATGTTGTGCTTGTTCAAGTGCTTATGTAAAAGGAGCTGAAACAACACAATTCTTGAGATTTTTTTGGAACAACTAAATTGTTTTATGTTCAACCCACTTAAATTTGTTAAGTTAACCTAAATGATTTGTGTTGGGACAGCATGAATGAAAGGTGTAGATCGCTGCTTTTTTTTACGGTGTGCTTAGAATTAATTTCCAACTGAGCCAAACTCTTGTCATAGGTAAAACAAGTCTTGGGATGCACCAAGAATGCTAGAGTGAGCCCATAACTGAACAAGTCCCTATGAGGATGAGAGAACGCCACAAGACAAATCCATGTTTGTTTTGTCTGACAGATAAAACCCATGAAAAAACAAAAACCTACCAGCTGTAAAATGTCTTCATCTTTTGGCATCACGCAGAGCTCCAGAGATGTGTCACTGCAAAAAAACAAAAACAAAAACAAAAAACAATCATAAATAAATAAAAAAACATAATTTAAAAGGTAAAGCAATGACTTCAATGAAAGTTAAGCACTGCTAGCTGTTAAACCAAATTATGCAATAGAGAGCATATTCATTAAACTTCCTCAAGGATTAAAAGATTTAACTAAAAGACTCAGCAGGAACAGATAATCAACCAACTAAATGAGTAAAGGACTACATAAATACAAGGCCTAGTGAATTAATTTAGTTTAAAGGGGACCTATGCTCCTGTTTACAAGATGTAAAATAAGTCTCTGATGTCTCTAGTGTGTGTATGTGAAGTTCCAGCTCAAAATACACCACAAATAATATTTTGTAACTCTTTGAAACTGCCTTTTTTAGGCTTTAAGTTGTGCTGTTTTGGTGACTGTCGCTTTAAATTCAAATCAGATTGCGCTCCCAGCAAAAATAAATGGAAATATATAAATAATTTAAATTAGAATAAATACATTTTAAATAAATTAATAAATAAATTTAAAAATTATTTTTTAAATAAATAAATAAAATTAATAAATAAATAAATAAATGAATAAATAAATAAGTAGTATTTGTCTAATGTAAATCTAAGTTACATAATAGCTAAGTATTTCCCTTTTACAGTGAAGAAATGTATTCAAATGCTGCTGAACCTTTGAATCAACTATATAACAAAATGTTTGGTATTTTTCATTTGTATTTTTATCTTAGTGCAGGGCGCTCGTGGCATTCTTTCAACTAGTAGGTGCGTTTGGAAAGCACAAGTCCGCCGCTCCATTGGAAATAACAAACTTGCGCGTGCAAAAGACGCAATATGTGACTGGCCCTTATTTAAAAGCCTCAGCCATGGTTAATCTTGTGTGCATGGTGTACAAGCTCGGAACTTCAAACTAACACTCAGTTGACATAACTTGAAGTTGCAGCAGTTTTGTTCTATGCAGAAACACAGAGTTGAGAAGCCTTTATGATTAATTAACTGTGACAAATTAAAGCGCGGTTAATAGTGAAATAGGTTAAAAGTTGCATCCCTAATTTTTACCATCAGAGATTGTCCATATTCTGCTGCCACAACTGTGTTTAAACCCCTTATTAAGGTGATTTCGCATAATAGGTCCCCATTTAAAATCAAAACAGCATTTTTAGCTAGAGGTTATAGTACTTGGGTTTAGGATAAGCAGTGTAAGTTGAAACATTACCTGTTCTGGATGAGGGCAATTACTTGGGAATATGTCTTTCCAATAATGCTTTCTCCGTTGACTTTCACAATGCGATCCCCTGTAGGAAGTAGAAAGAAAAATAGACTATTAGCCCTCCTGAATTATTAGCTCCCCTGTATAGTTTTTCCCCAATTTCTGTTTAATGTAAAAAAGACAAATTTCTAAACAGAATAGTTTTAATAACTTATTTCTAATAACTGATTTATTTTATCCATGATGACTTCTACACTACCTGACAAAAGTCTTGACACCTATTCAAGTTGTAGGAACAACAAATAATAACTTGACTTCTAGTTGATCATTTGGTATCAGAAGTGGCTTATATGAAAGGCAAAGGCCTCTAAATTACGCTTATTTTACCAAAATAAAACATGATCATGCCTTGATTATTAATTATTTAATTAGGACAGTAAGGTCTGCCACTGCTTAGACAAAAGTCTTGGCACTTAACAGAAATAATGTACAGTATAGAATTTAAAGTCATGCTGCAGTGGAAAAAAAGAATTAATATTAATATAAATTAATATCATCATCAGGCTGATGATGTTGTCATCCACTCTGCAGATCTCTAGCACACCCCAATAGTGCATGTAACCCCAAACCATGATTTTTCCTTCACCTAACTTGACTGATTACTGTGAGAATATTGGCTCAATGCAGGTTCCAAAAGGTCTTCAGCAGTATTTGTAATGATTGGAATGCTGTTAACCTTCAGCCACTTTTCCTATTGATCAACTAGAAGTCAAGGTCGTATTAGTTGCTCTTACAACTGGGATTGATGGAAAGACTTTTGTCAGGTAATGTACATCATTTTTACTAGGTATTTTTTAAGCTTAAAGTGACTATTAAAGGCTCATTTAGGTTAATTAGGCAAGTTAGACAAGTGATAGTATAGCGATGGTTTGTTCTGTAGACAATCAGAAAAAAACAATGCTTAAGGGGACTAATAATAATAAATAATTATTTATTGAAATAATAAAATGAATTTTTAACAATTAAAAACTGCTTTTATTCTAGCCGAACTAAAACAAATAAGACTTTCTTCAGAGTAAACTTTTATTATCGGAAATACTATGAAACATTCCTTACTTTGTTACACATCATTTGGGAAATATTTAAAAATAATAATGAAAATAAATTGACAGAAGGACTAATAATTCTGACTTAGGAACCTCTGAAGAACTGATGGTCCACAAGATCATGTGGTAAGAACAAGAATCCTGGTGTAAGTATGTTTCTTTAGAAATGTTGACTAATGTGTGATGAAGATGAGATTCACAAGAAGAGTCAGAAAAAAGCCAGCAGTGAGATTTACATTTTACATTTACATTTAGTCCAAAGCGACTTACAAATGAGTACAAGGAAGCAACTTACACTGCTATAAGAGCAACAATGAATAAGTGCTATAGGCAAGTTTCAGGTCTGTAAAGTCTAAGAAGGAAAGTATTAGTACTTTTTTTTTTTTTTTTGGGTACAGTTAGTGTGATATCCAGAGAGGCAATTGCAGATTAGGAAGTGAAGTGGAGACTAAACAGTTGAGTTTTTAGTCGTTTCTTGAAAACAGTGAGTGACTCTGCCGTTCTGATGCAATTAGGGAGTTCATTCCACCAACTGGGCAGATTGAGCGTGAGCGTTCGCGAAAGTGATTTCTTCCCTCTTTGGGATGGAACCACGAGGCGACATTCATTCACAGAACGCAAGTTTCTGGAGGGCACATAGATCTGCAGAAGTGAGAGCAGATAAGAAGGAGCAAGGCCAGAAGTCGCTTTGTAGGCAAACATTAGAGCTTTGAATTTGATGCGAGCAGCAACTGGCAGACAGTGCAAACGGACTAGCAGCGGAGTGACATGTGCTCGTTTAGGTTCATTGAAGACCACTCGTGCTGCTGCGTTCTGGAGCAGCTGAAAAGGCTTGAAGAGATTGTGGATGATTGTGAGAACGTGTGTTTTGGACCCTCCTTACAGTAAGATGTGTCCACCGAGACTCAGAAAGTAGTAATAACTCCACACTGATTATACTTATGTAACACTTCAGCTGTTTATGATGAAGCCCTGCCAGTTCATTTTGGATGCTGGCGGGTGGTCCAACTGTTTAGCAGTGATTCTTTCATGCCTCAGAAAGCCCAGATTTACATCTTAAAAGGGGCTGACCAGAAGGATGCAGGGTTTTTTTGGTGTGTTTTTCTGTGCTATTTTTATATTTGCTCCCCCTCTTCTCTCATACACCTCACCACACGAAAACTCCAAACTAAGTGTACCTTATGCAGGTGAGTGGGTTTGATTAACCACCTGTAAAAAAAAAAACTCTCTGACACTTTAACGGACACCAGTTTTGCACATTTGCACCAGGTACGTTCCGACCAAATGTGCTTGAGGTGTGCTTCATACAGGTGAGTGGGCTTGACAAACCCCCTGTAGAAATACTCTACTCTCTCTCATATATATATATATATACACTATCCATTACTCTAGCACTTAATTCTCTGGGTTCTTTGTATAACTAGTACTTCTTGTGGGAATTGCCTCTTCTTATTGAATTGCTAATTGCCTCATCAATTTTAAGTCACTTAGGATAAAAGCATCTACTAAATGACTACATCTAAATATATATTTAGCTTATGTACCGCATATAGGCTTATTAAATGCTCCAGAATTGTGGGTAAATGTCAAGCTTTTTCCTTAAAGGGTCATGAAACTCCCTATTTTCGGTTCAGGTCTACCTCAGAATTTTTTCAAAAGATGCCACATAATAGGCGTGGAGCTCAGCGAGCAAAGGGCAGGAGTGGGTGTGGTCAGCAGAGGAGAAGGAGGGGAGCAAACAACTGTTGTCAGTCGGCTCACAAAATGAGACACAAACAGTGAGAAGACGCATGATTTTATAGTTTGCAAAGTTAAAATGCAAATAAATAAACAGTAATTTAATGCCCTGCAACATTTGTTATTCATAATTTCATATACAAATAACCACAATTTATATCATTATAAAGATAACCGTGTTCATATAAAAACTATAAATGAGGAATTCTCCCTCAATCCCCGTGTCTCACAACTTGGCACTGGCAGGTCTGTCTTGCCTTCGGAAAGCATGTGCAATCATGAATAATTAAGAAAGCCGGCTCCTCATAGGATAAGAAAACTCCGCTATGAATAATAATGAGAAACCGACGCGTCATCTTTGCACTTGCAGTTTCGATTTTGATCCGCCCGAAAAATCATTTTAAACCCAGAAGCTGAAATTAGCTGACAAAAGCTCCAAATCATCCATTTTTCCCACAATTAAAGCTGAAAGCTGCTAACATTGTCTTAACTGATGCTCAACTCTTACAAATCTGTTAAAATCTCAAAAAAAGTACTCGAGAGTTTCGTGAACCTCTAAACTGGGATGAGATAAAACAATTGTATAATTTACAGTAAACGTAATCCATTATTAAAGAAAAATAATGCTAAATACTTAGATGTGACAGGGAAACATTGATTTTATTAATTGCTCGAACTGATCGCTCAAGCAACTTATTTAACATAGGTGACAATTCTGGAGATTTTTTAAGGCAACTTGACTATTTTAAATTCAATCCATTTCAATTTGTTTTGTTAACTTAATAAATTTGTGTTGACATGAAATGATTGTGTGGAACCCTGCATCTTTTTTTTTTTTTTTTACATTTTAAAAGGACAATAAGAGAGCTGACATTTTCCACTACTTTGTGCTTTTTTAACTCAAGGTGCTAACCTCAAACCAGATGCCACATGGCATGTCTGAACCAGAATTGTATGTATTTTCATCATCTTCCTGATTAAAAAAAAAAAAGAGAAGTGGTTGTAAACAATGTACATGGGCTGATTTTGAACAAACAAAATAAATTTAGTAATGTTCAACTTAAATTCATTCATTCATTCATTTTCTTGTCGGCTTAGTCCCTTTATTAATCCGGGGTCGCCACAGCGGAATGAGCCAACTTATCCAGCAAGTTTTTACGCAGTGGATGCCCTTCCAGCCGCAACCCATCTCTGGGAAACATCCACACACACACACTCACACTACGGACAATTTAGCCTACCCAATTTGCCTGTACCGCATGTCTTTGGACTGTGGGAGAAACCAGAGCACCCGGAGGAAACCCACGCGAAGGCAGGGAGAACATGCAAACTCCACACAGAAATGCCAACTGAGCCGAGGTTCGAACCAGCAACCCAGCAACCTTCTTGCTGTGAGGCGACAGCACTACCTACTGCGCCACTGCCTCGCCTCAACTTAAAGTGTTTGGTTAAATTCAGCCCATATAAATAGTTTGCAAACACTTACCTAAAAAATTTGTAAATTCAATGAGTCAATTTTTTCAGTGCAGTACAAATTAAATATGTTAATTAAACATAAAAGTAAACACAAAGAAAGCTGAAAATGATTCTTAATAACTTCATGACAACTGAAGCTGAAATGTATGATTTAGAAGGCAGAGAGTAAAGTGCATCCAGTGACTTCTCCAATGTGATTTCCGAACTACAGCGGAAGTCAGAAATATTAGCCCTCCTGTATATTTCTTTCTTTTTCTTTTTCCAGAAGAACAAATATAATAGAAAATACTTTGAAAACTTGCTCTGTTAAACATCATTTTGACTTCAACTGTATGAATAACTGATGACTATTCTGTGTGTCTGTACCTGTGCAGAGTCCAGCTCCATGCGCAGGGCCGCCGTCTTTCACCTGCTTGACAAAGATGGTGTCCATCGGCTCCAGTCTGTTCCGCTGCCTCCCTGATGGCATAACACGAAGCAACAGTCACTTACAGCAACAAATAAACAGAAATCCCACAGGAAACGTCCATAATTTCCTTTTGTCTCATCAAATCCTGATCATGTTTTCTCTTTTTGCAGGTAATCTTTCAGTATAATATTGCACAGCCGGATAGCACATTAATCTACAGTACTGTACTCGCTGTATCTTTTGTGGCAATCTCTCATATTCTGATCTGAGTACGCATAAGATAATATATGATATGCACATGCCTACGTGTGTGTGTGTGTGTGTGTGTGTGTGTGTGCATATTTGGTGAGGTTAGATCATGCTGACAGCCACATGCCTGCAGGGATACACTCAGGAAAAGTATGTGTGTGTGTGTGTGTGTGTGTGTGTGTGTGTGTGTGTGTGTGTGTGTGTGTGTGTGTGTGTGTGTGTGTTTGTGTGTCTGAGGTGCTGCTGCTACAAATGACCTTTTCTGCAATGCATAAAGCTGACTGACAATTAGCATTTCATTACACTGATTATTATGCAGTATCTAATGCTAATGCAGCACATCATACTGAATTGCAGACACAGACCTGCTAATGCTTTTTCTTAGGCATTTTGTTGACTTGAAAAAAAAATCCCACTCCACAATACATAGAAACTGCATAAAAAACTAACCTCTCTCTCGCTCTCTTTATTATTGTGTGTAATCAATGGGACAATTGCCACAAGTCGCATACTGCAGTATCAACAAAAAAATCATTTAGGAATTCGAAATCATAAGGATTAACAAAATAAATTTAAACATACTGTACATACATAAAGACATTGTTTTCTTCAGGAAAAATACAATTATAATTAAATGAATATGTATAACTAACTAACTAACTAACTAACTAACTAACTAACTAACTAAATAAATAAATAAATAAATAAATAAATAAATAAATAAATAAATAAATAAAATATTTGTATTTATTTTCCTTCGGCTTAGTCCCTTTATTCATCACAGGTAGCCACACCGGAATCAGCAGCCAACTTATCCAGCATGTGTTTAACACAGTGGATGCCCTGGATGGGAAACATCCATACATACTTATTTACACACACACTCACAAACTACAGACAATTTAGTTTATTCAATTCGCCTAAAGCGCATGTCTTTGGACTGTGGGGGAAACTGGAGCACCCTTAGGAAACCCACGCCAACATGGGGAGAACAGGCAAACTCCACACAAAAATGCCAAATGACCCAGGCGAGACTCGAACCATCTTGCTGTGAGGCGACAGTGCTAAACACTGAGCCACCTTGTCACCCCTATATATAAGTAAATAAGTAAATAAATAAATAAATGAATGAAGTTCATGCAGATAAGTGGTTATTGAAAGGAAAATGGGCTGTGTGTATGGAATAAATTGTTAAATAAATAAATGAATGAAGGCCATGAAGATAAGCAGTTATTGAAAGGAAAATGGGCTGTGTGTAGAGAAAAATTGAATAAATAAATAAATAAATAGCAGTAAATAATAATAATAATAATAATAATAATAATAATTATAAAATAATAATAATAATAATAATAATAATAAACAAGTAAAGTATACAAATAATTAAATAAACACATAAATCTTAGATATGAATGCATTAATAAATACACATGCAGAAGCATACATTTTGTATTGGGCTCCCTCTAGAGGCACATACTGCACAATAGTTTCTTTAGTCCTGAATGATTTAATAGAAATACCCCATTAACATAGTGTCAACACGCAACTATGGGTTTTAAAGAACATGAATTTGTTTCTAACAAATTTAAAAACTAGCTAACTCGTGTCAAACTACCCAGTCAATTTTGTGTATACATATTCCTTCAAGGATTTGGCAATTGCAAACACAAATCAGACATACAAAAAATAAAAAATAAAAATAAAACATTCCGTTCAAATGAATGCTACAGAACATAACATAAACTGATAAATTTTGTTTAAAAATAAATGTAGAACACTCCATCTCTGTGTCCTATTTACTCTGATGACCCAAAAATGAACTGATTACATTTAACATAAATTACTATAAAACTGTAAAATGTTTAAAATTCAATTGCAAAATAAACAACCAGTCCACACTTAAATACACTTTTGTTTTGAAAAAAAAAAAATATATATACACAAGTGAGATAAACAATCTCGCAGAGAGAAAGACACTTACAGATCTTGCATACAGTATATGTCACGATCACCAGCGATCCAGCCAGTGCAGATCGCATAGAACTACAAATCTGCCGGTATATGGACTTCAACATACAGTCATGCAACACACACACACACACCTGCTCCAAGTCTCCATTGATTAGACTCACACAGCTGATGCTGCTCATGGACTGATTACACACACATACATACAGCTCTCTTTGACACTCTCATGGCTTGTTATACTGCTTGTGAACATTACGACATGTGTTCCTTGCCTTCCATGTTTGAACCTTGCTTTGTTTTGTTTGTGTACATTGCCTGCTGCCTGCCTTTTGACCATCTGCCTGTTTTAACGACCACAACTCCGGATTTCCTGTATATATCTGTTTGCCCATGTTGACCGTTGCATGTCTGACTATTTTGTTTAATAAACCTGCATTTGGATCCGCACCTTTCTGTTGTCAGTGTCCACTTCACATTACAGAATACTTTGCATTTTCTTCCCTTTAACAGCAATGAGCTTTTTCACAAGACCATAATGAAGGTTTTACTGTCATCATAATCTTAAATCCTTGAAAGTTTTTAATCTTTTGATTTTTAATATGACATATGAACTTTGATATGCATTTATGAATGTATGATATAATTTTTGAGCCAAATTGCAAAAAACATTACCGCTTATGCAAGGTGTTTCTAATGCAGCGTCTATGGATCTAAGAGTAAATTTGACATTATTCTCTCCGCTTAAAAGTCTACATAATACCATTGTTTCATTTTTCTTTTATTATTTCATTATATGGGATTGTAAAAAAATGATTTGTTGTACTCTCCCAATCATTTCGCTCTAAGTTTACCCACCTATGAGGACTACTGCTACTGAGAAACCTGGAAATGTGAAGAGTCTATTATACACAGTAAAACATGGGGAGTTACAAGTCATTCAAAAGATTACCTTAAAAAATATTTATATATATTTAATTTCTGAAAGGTCTGTATGTGTGAAACATGCTTTACTGTTAACCAGGTTACATCTTTTTACTTTATTTTAAACCATTGAAATCACTGCCATTTTTACAGTATATCGATACTACAGCATAACACTAGACCAAAAGGTTAATACTTTATGCCATTACATTTGAACTGTGACCCTATCTGATTAGTATTGGCATCTCATGAGATAAACTATATATAATATGATATGGCTCATCTTCATCTATCGACTCAGGCTGCCAAGGATTTGTAATGGTTATATGATTTACTGAGAGGTGCAATAGTCGACTGATCACCCAAAGGATGTCCCACTGATACAGTTACACCATTACAGCCATCGACTCATGGCCTGCGGATGTCAATTAGAATAACTGTGCAATAGGATTTCAAATGTACTTCAGCCAATAATGTTTTAGAAGACATGGAATAGAAATAACGACCCACCTCATTAAAATTGGATGTTATGAAAGCCAACATGGTGCGGCTAAATATCATCTTCGATAAAAATATATACAGTTAAAGTCAGAATTATCAGCCCCTCTTTGATTTATTATAATGTTTTTTATATTTCCCAAAAAAATATTTAACAGAGCAAGGACATTTTCACAGTATGTCTGATAATATTTTTTCTTCTGGGGAAAGTGTTATTTGTTTTATTTTGGCTAGAATAAAAGCAGTTTTTTATTTTTTATTTTTCAACTATTTTAAGGTCAATAATATTAGCCCCCTTAAGCAATATTTTCCCCCCGATAGTCTACAGAACAATCAATCATTATGTATTTATAAATACCATCATATTATAATTTTTAGCCCCTTTAAGCTATTTTTTAGTCTAGTTGACACTGGAGCATTTTAAAGTGGAGAATATCCAGCCTGATCTCACGAGAAAACGTAGGTATTTTACGTTTGGCCAGTTTAGTGGCTAATTTGTACGAATTCGTACGATTTCAGTCGTACTAAATTATACGATTTTAAAAAGGAGGCGTGGCACCTAACCCCACCCCTAACCCCAACCGTCATTGGGGGATAAGCAAATCGTACTAAATTGTACGAATTAGATCGTTCTAATTTATACGAATTAGCCACTAAATGAAAAAGTTACGAATTGCCGTTTGTGTTGGAATATCAGTCGATTCATCGTATATCAGCTCATAAACAGACCAGCTTCGTGGTTTTAAAACACTACAGTATCCTTGTATCTGTAGTTACACTCAGTAACTCTTTGAGTTCGGTGAACTGATGACCCTCATGCCAAAACATTGTCATTTCTGTTGAGCGTGTGAACACAATGGCAAATCAGCGCTGTTTAAGAACTTGCACAACAGCGCTAAAAAGTTAGCGTGAAATGGACGTTTTTAAAATTTTTGTTTTTTAAAAAACAACACTAGCAGATACTTGACTGGCCTGCCTGCAGTCCCGACCTGTCTCCAACAGAGAATGTGTGGCGCATTTTAAAATAACGTACACCCTGTACTGTTGCCCACCTTAAGACTTGTTTGCAGGAAAAATAGCACAAAATAACGCCTGAAACACATTTCACTGGGTGTCTTTAGTCCCCAAATGTCTTTTAAGTGAAAAGAAATGGCAACATGACAAAGTAGTAAATGCTTTACTGTTCCAACTTTTTTAAAATATGTTGCAAGAACCTAAATTGGATTATGTGTTTATTTAAAAAATATAAATAAATCATGAGAAACACATGAAAAAGCTATTTTATTGTCTGCAAGTCAAAGTAAATTAAGAAATATCTTTTTTATTTGCTTGTTTACAGTCCAAACTTTTTCTGATTTGGTGTTGTATATAAATTAAACTACTTGATTCCTTTGTATGTCATGAAAAAAACCCAAATAAACAACATAAAGTGTTTGCTTTTTTGAAGGCATGATGTGTTTACAGTTTAACAAACAGCGATGAATTAGCTATTTAGAGTTTGGAGGCTAATGGCTGTAACTCTAGTGTGATCTGAATGTGTCCACATGTGATGATGTTTCACACTGGCTGCTGTGCCAAATTCTCTGCCGTCCCTCGGGTGACTCATTCAAACATGCTTTTCTTCAACACATCAATAGAGGGCAGAGAAGGGCACGCTCAAAACTGCCTTTGTGTGGACAGGTTTAAGTAACCCCCCCAGAGTCTGCAATCTCTTTTGTTAGTCTATGTGAGTGAGCGAGTGTGTATGAAATAAGGAACAGTGCTTCCACAACAAACACAGCTTTTACCGCTCACAATCTGTTTCTTGCTAGTGGTGTAACACTAAATGCCATAAAGTGCTGTTCATATCTATCATCGCATCTCTAGGTCTCTTTTAAGATTTGATGTGAGGTATACACAATAATTATCCGATGTATTCCGCTCTCATTGTCAAATCCTAGTCACTGTCAGCACTCAATATATGACTTATTGTGAGAGATCTGTTTGTTGTGCTGGAGGCAAGCTGACATGAGTGGAATGCTCAAGAGTTTGCACTGCAAAAAATGCTTTTCTTGCTTAGATTTTTTGTCTTGTTTCTAGTCCAAATATCTTAAAATTCCTAAATCAAGAAGCATTTTCTAGACAAGAAAAACATATAGTCTTGTTTTCAGAAATAATATGCCAAAATTAGGTGAGTTTTTCCTTAAAACAAGCAAAATAATCTGCCAATGGGGTAAGCAAAATAATCTTACGTCAAAAGAAAAAACAAGATTAATTTGCTTACCTTATTGGCAGATTATTTTGCTTGTTTTAAGGAAAAACTCACTTAATATTGGCATTTTATTTCTCAAAACAAGACAATATGTTTTGCTTGTCTAGAAAATGCTTCTTAATTTAAGAAATTATATCAATAAATTAGATATTTAAACTAGAAACAAGACAAAAAATCTAAGCAAGAAAATCATTTTTTGCAGTGTGAGGAGCAGATGCAAAGCTAAGCTCATTGGGAACTTCCTGAATTCCTTGATTTATACTAATGCACATTTCTGATCTGCTGTACTGCGCTAAAGGTCCTGATATAAACAAAATGGATATGTTATCCACATATTTTTGACAATCTGAAGGAAATACGAAACACTGAAAGACTGGCCGATTTAGTGTTGGAGGTTTCATGGCTAAGTTTGGTCAGCCTGGAGACCAATTTTTGTTAATTGCCCAATTCACCAGTAAGAGCGGATTGTGAAAGTTGATTTAGCAGAGTAATAGCACAGTTTTGCTTCAAATATTGAAATGTACACAATATTGAAATGCACACAATGTTGTGTTGATATATTGTATTAGAGTCTAAAAGAGCACAAATTGTTGGTGGACATCTAGTTCGCGCATCTTTGACCAAGACAGCAAATCTTTGTGATGTATCAAGAGCCTTGTTATCCAGGGTAATGTCAGCATAACACCAAGAAGGATAAACCACATCCAACAGGAGTAACTGTGGAAGCTGTTTGAAAGGGATGTTGGGCTAAAATCCTGGTTTGTTGACAATGTGAAACATATAGTTCTAAGAGTCCACCTTCATTGTCTTTCCCACATCTGGGAGAGTTTCGGTGTGGAGAAGCCCCAAAGAAGCGTACCAACCAGGCTGTTGCATGGCCAGAGTGAAGCATGGGGGTTGATCCATTATGGCTTGGGCTGCAATATCGTGGCATTCCCTAGGCCCAGTACTTGTGTTAGATGGGTGCATCACTGCCAAGGACTACCAAACCATTCTGGAGGACCATGTGCACCCAATGTTTCAAACACTATATCCTGAATGTGGTGCCATGTGTTAGGAAGATACTGCACCAACATCTCCCATGGCCTGCACAGTCACCAGACCCTAATATTATTGAGCCACTTTGGGGTGTTTTGGAGCAGCGAGTGAGGAAATGTTTTCCTCCACCAGCATCACATTCTGCAAGAATAATGGCTCAAAATCCTTTTGACCAATGTGCAGGACTTGTATCTGTCATCTGTCTTAAAAACTTAAATACTAAAATACTTAAACAACAGACAAATCTAAATGCCCAGTGCAAGTCAGCTGCGTTCCAGACCAGCTCAGCTTGATGACGTACAGTATAATGTCTCCGACTTCGCTTGTAGTCCTATTTAGCAACTTGACAGCAACCGTCTTTGAAAGAAGCATAACTGATTTAAAAAATCAGGGGTGTGCTGTAATGTGTTTTATGTCATAGAATAAAACGTGAAACTCGAATTTGTGTTAGCCACAAATCTTATTTAAGCGATTTAACCAAAATCCCATTCAAAAAACCCATTGACTTTGGTATGAGGGAACTGGAACTGCTAAAATTCTAACTCGTTTCTGGGTTTTTGCATACAAATTTACGTCATAGTTCCTCCACTTTATATTAGTAAATCAGAGGTGTATGTGAGATACACTTTTGTTCTGTTTAGGTACTAATATGTACCATTAGGCTACCAAAATGGACCCTTTAGGTATTAATGTGTGCCTTTTGAAAAAGGCGGTGTATCTTTATATCTGAGAGTGTGCAGTGTATATCAGGTCATCAGCCTGACACAGTTTGCTTTTGTTGACATAATGAGCTTTGCCAAACTCCGCTCTATATTCTTTACTCTAGTATTTTCCACTCTTCTCGATTTGACCTAATCTTTCCTCCGTCTTTTTTCCGTCTCTGTGTGTGTTATTTTGGCTAAAGTCTCTCGTGCGCAGCTGGCCCTCCTGTTGTTTTGTGTTGGATAATGTTGTTTGGCAGCGGTTGGGAGGACGCCCATTCCCTTGATTCCCTTCAACATTACACAGCAGGGCCAAATTCCTGCACAACACAGCACCGACTCTCTCTCTCTCTCTCTCTCTCTCTCTCTCTCTCTCTCGCTCTAAGGCACAGGAGGGAGAGAGAGGGAAGAAACAGAGAGCTGGACTTGGTGTGCTGCACAAGTGTAAAATAAAGACACAAATGCCCATCTTTCTACTGACAGACACTCTCTTATGAACAGAAAAACACAAGCCATAATAGTATTCTGACCAGGGTGCAAATTATACATTCAGTGTTTCATCATCTAATTTATTAATCAAACTTTTTTGAGGGATATTGAGTTGTTCTCAATGACATTTGTGATATTAACCTATTATCAGATGACCATGAAAGACTGCACATAATTTCTGTAAATTTACTTTTCTTCTTCAGTCTTCTTCTTCTTAGAATGTTTTAAGAACGCATCTCCTCCTAAACCATTCATACTGCTGGAAGAGTGTTGTGTTAATGGAATTTTTGATACCGCATGGTTGTAGTGGTTGTAGTATGAATTTCATACTATTAACACAACACTCTTCCAGCAGTTCCTCGCATCCAATTTCTCGTTTGTCACAGGGGCCTTCATGAAATGTTCCTGAATGAAAGTGAAAGTCCCAAACTGCAGTTAAAGTTGACAATTTAAGAATGAAACATGCAAAATTACATGAAACTCCAAAAAAGGTGGATACCGCGGTGCAGAATTATGTGCAATTATATGTAAAGTGGAATCATAAAAGAAACATTCAAAATGCAACTCATGTAAACACTTGTTTCAAAAATCAAGTAACATATACCATATAACATACGGTAAGACAGCATATTTCATACTAAGGGTGTCACGATCCTCCAAATCTTAGATTTAATTACATTTTCGATTCTAAAGTCACGGTTCGATTCGATTTTCAATTTTAAAAAGAAAAATTAAACAAAATCATAAACAAATCATGCAGTAAATGAATAAAGATGAGTTACACACATAATTGCCACCTGTCAATCACTTTTTCCGCGGGACTAGTGAATAGGCAGTGATCTGTGTCGTTATAATGGCGTCAGTAAAAAAGGTGCAAAACCAACAGGAACTAGTCAACAGTATCTGAGGTGTTCGCTAAAATTAGTACAAGTACAAGTGTGAAAGTAAAAAAGATTGAAGCAGTCTGACCCGCTGACTGCCTGGACCCGCTGTCTCGAGCGCACAACATTGTGGGTGCGTCTCTGTGTGTGCCTGCCTGTGTGTGTGTGTGGTCACGTGATGTGCGTTTTCAGCGGTCGTGAGGAAGGAGGGCAAAACTCCCGTGTGGATGTGGATCGTTATCGCTATAAAATGTCATTTAAAAACTAAGACCTATTAGTGTAAACAGGGCCTGAGTGTGTATTTTTCGTGAGCAGATTTGCAACGGGGGCGGGGCGGAGGATCGTGATGCCGGTGTTGTCTATCGGTCCAACCCTAATACATCGTAGAGCTTGCAAACTCTGTTTTTTTTTTACGACAACACGAACGTTGTCAACATAACTCACTGGAAATCCAAAATACTTTCACACCGGCGACTTTGAAAGAGGAAAGGGTTTAAGTTCTGTCGACAGGTCTCCTGTGTCTGCAGTTCAAAAAGCTCTTTAACAGGTGTGCTTTTTCCCCTTGGCGAGCCAAGCTGACATGACATGGGGGTGTGGCAGCATCAACGATTCTATTTTGATTCGATAATCGAAATCGAGCATGAATTTTGATCGATTTCAATTTAAAATCGAAATCGTGACACTCTTATTTCATACATATGTTGATATTCATTTTCTAAAACATTACATTGTTTCTTAAGAATGTACAAAAATATATTCTTCTTTAGTTAAAAAATTAAATTATTAAGTAAAATATCTGCATAAAAACCGATTGAAATGAAAAGTAATCCCCTACTCAACTTGTTCAATGCAAAAGTAATGTATTTACAGTAACTATAATACAGAAACTATAGTTACACACAACATTAATGCCAGTGTAGAGAAAACCCTGATATATTTGTTTCAAGCCTTTTAAATGGCATGCTAATTGATTTGAATTCTAGCTCATTGAGCCACTGTGTACAATCCACCAAACATCTCAATAAGAAAACTGCACAAGCTGTCCCATTAACATACAATAAAACTACAAGGCAATACAGCAATCCATCACAAACATTATTGTAGTGACCAGTCATGTCCGACTTTGGCTTATGGTCACAGTTTTGGCAACAGCAATATCAACACCTAAACTTTGCTACCAGACCAATATACCAGCCAAGTATTTGGTCTCACTACACCAGTCCTGGAGTCACAGATATACACATTAGCTGTTAACTCAGTTCATTTGCACTATTATCAACAGTGGGGTATCACAATGCTTCTCTGGTGCCAGTTTATTGTGCAGTACTAATTTGTGCTGAGTTATATGATGATACTGTATGGATAAAATAAAAAAGTCTATAGTTTCATACGACTTATGGTTTATTATTTCAGAAAATATGGCAAAGGGAGATAAATAAAATGCTTAAATAAAATAAGCATATTTAATAAATATATAAATATAAAAATAAATGTTAAAAATAGAATTAAATAAATTACATTTTTTTTCATATGCTCGTCCAAACCCATTTATTTATGTGCTTTTTTTAATATTATGAATTTGTTTACACAAAGTACGCATTAATGTATACTGCAATATATAATGCAAGTATGAGATTATTCTATTCCAAACACACCTTTAAACGAATAACTTCCGCTAAACGAATTAACAAAAGCATCCACTAAACGAATGAATGCTCAAGTAAATAACAGTAATAATCAGATTCAGAAAAACAGGAGATCGATAAGAGCAGCAAAGCTTTTGTGTGTCAGTGCAGCCAAAAGCACATTGTTTTTGGGAACCCAGAGAGTTCTCTTATTTATGAGCGTTCTCCATCTCTATTGCAGTCAGGGAGCGCTGGTGTAATAAAGCAGCGGAGACTCTAGGGTCCATTTTTGGAGATCATCCAAACCCAGTCCGGACCCTGAGCGTATAAGGTGGGGTTTTACTGCTCCTCCAAGAATCATGAGGAATTCTATTTGCTTGTGCTATTGCTCCCATCCCTGTCCTCATGGACGCCACCCAAAACATTGGCAAGAAAATAGAATGAAATGAAATATCTCTGGCATGTATTTTCACAGAAAAGGAAAACAAATATTTGAACAGATGTTGACTTTTTTCATTTTTCACCAGAGCAATGACTTAAAAGTCTTCACTGTGAAGGAACTGTGACTGTTGATTTGCAATGTTTATTTTTCTGCATTGTTTTAAAGGGGTAATCATGCAAATTGTGAAATAAAACAATAAAACAAAATTGCAAAGTCCACTAAAGGAGGTCGAGCATTCTCATATATGGCTCCTACACTCTGGAATAGCCTTCCTGATATGGTCTCAGGCTCAGACACATCTGCTCAAGTGTGCTCCATGCAGTTGAGTGGGCTTGACCAACCACCCGTAGGATACACTGTTCCTCTCTATATGCACAAGGCACTTTGTTAAGGATGATATTTACTTCTGATTTATACTATATACTGCTGATTTACTTCTGCGTCGAGCGCACATGTATGGTCTGTTGCAGTCTTCATGTGGTCGCATACCTGTCACCGACACTGACACGCGCCTGTCAAAAAATGTAACTACACGCCACTTCAACATGTAGCGCAAGCTCCGTGATTGGTTGGCTTCGTAGTGTTGAAGAGTGCAGTTGGGGTTGAAAACTGCGCGAACCTGTTGGAGTGAGTGTTTACAAGTGTCCAGTCCGGTGAAGGAATGGAAACTCCAGATGGAAACTTTTGCTTTTTGTTTACCTTATGATTCATGTTGCATAACCACCAGTTCCTGCCTCAAGATGAGCGAGTTTTAGCTTCTTGTGCATTAAGGTAGCGTTCAGAAAAAATAACACCCATGAAGAAGTTCGACACAGAGGAACATAAAAACCAGCTGCCAGCATTTGTTTCGGAAGTGTTACTGCTGAGAAACACAAACAGCATGCAGACGTATAAATGCACGATTACGCATAAGGCATTCGCCGTGGGTCACGTCGTTCACTCAACGCAGAAGTATAAACCAGCATTTAGATATACTTCTATGTTCTCTGTTTGTTTATAAGGCACCTATTTTCAATTATAGCACTTCATTATCACAATGACATTAACATCTCAAATAGATTATGAACAGTAGCATTGCTACATATTAGTCACTATAAAGTACCAAAACAATTCTCTTTGAATTATCTAAAAGTGTAAAATCCACTAACACTTTTTGTTCCTTTATACAGAGTGGAAATTACATTTTTACAGTTGCAATAAAAAATAAAATAAAATAAAAAATAATATATATATATATATATATATATATATATATATATATATATATATATATATATATATATATATATATATTTATTTATTTATTTATTTATTTTTTATTTATTTATTTATTTTTTTTTAATAACTTCACAACATTGTTCTTTTCCCCAATTTAATAGAGTACTCTTGTAAGGCAAGGTTAGTTCACGATAACGATCAAATAAACAAAAACTAATATTTTAAATCATTAACATTTTAAATCATTAACTCAAATAAAAACATAAAATAAGTAAAAAAAAAAACAAAATAGAGCTAACTAAAACTATTGTGTACATTTAAAACTAACGAAAATTATAGCAAAAAACGTCCTTTGTTTCATCTTTGACAGCCTGCTTTGACTGAACTAAACTTGAACAACTGGAGCACGGATAAACCGAGGGCTTAAATGAGAGGATCTGATAAACGCAAGTTTATTTCATAACAGAAAATCGTAATGGAATTTAAATAAGTGAATCGTGCTTTAGTTGGGTTACAAAACATAATTGTAAGAAACTTTTCAGATCATAGTGATGTTTTACTGACTGAAATTACGATTGCTGACTAATATTTTTGGTGTTTTAAGTCTTAACATGGGAGAATTGTCATGGGTGAAACTTCCCATCACTACTGTGAATCTAACATCAGAAGCAGCCTAGCACATATGCTGTACGGTACTTAGGGCTGCTATCTTGTGGGCTGTTGTATTTGAATTTGAGGATAGGTAGGCTAGATGGTTACGGCAGATATACTGTATCGGTAGGTGTATCCTTTGAATACAAGTTTCAATATATATACAATATTTATTCTGATGATTTTTAAATATTGCATCTAACAAATATCCTTATTTAGGATATTTAGGAAAAAACTGCAACCCTAACCCTCAAACCAGCAAAAACTAAACTTAAACTAAGCAATTTCAGAATATAGAATCTAATAAAAACTAGTAAATCTAGTAAACTAACTAAAACTAACTGAATTTGAAAACAAAAAGTTAAAACAAAACTAAAACTAATGAAAAATGTAAAACTATTATAAAACATGTCGTAAGGAAATATCAGCATACACACTTTTAGTATCTCCTTCACTTGACATAACTCCTGTTTATGAAATACTCCTGTTTCCTAGCAGCTTTAAGCTTACGGACCCTGTTGCTATGACAACAAAAATGTCAAATCCCCAATAATCAAATACAGCTGACCAATCCTCGTATGAAGAATGGACACAATGCCTCCAATGCAAAGTCTGCTACTAGTTTCCCTTCAAAATCGAGATTTGCATTTTAACAATAAACAATTAAATGGAAAACATGGCTAACACTGCATTCCAATCAACTGACAAGGCCTGAAAGATCCGCTTGTAGTCCTCAGCTCAACACCCTGCACATTCAATGACAGGAACTGAGTGAATAAATATATCCAGTGCTTTATAGCATTAAAGAAAAACAGCAACAACTAACAAACACACAAACATTGTGTCATTCCTTTAAACCCATTTTAAAAGGCTGCGAGAGCGCTGATCTCATAAAGCTGTTTATACACAGCTCAAATTGGACAGCATCCAACCATTCCACCCAGATTGTCTGCACGTGGGGAGCAGATCTCCATCCATAAACACACATGCAAACACACAGAGACATGCCTGTGGCTCGTTCTGCATATACGTCAGACAAATAAACATCCTAATTACTCTAAGGAAACATCTAGTCCTATGCAATGATAAGAAGCCAAAGAGGACGAAAACATCCTATTTTGTCTACAACATGACGTGCAAACAAAGAGAACATTTCTCAGATATACAGTATTTCTTAGTGGTTGCTCATGCAAATGTCAGTTCAGTTAGATTTATATATACACTCACCAGTCACTTTATTAGGTACACTTTACTAGTACTGGGTTGGACCCTCCTTTGCCTTCAGAAATGACTTAATCCTTCATGGCATAGATTCAACAAGGTACTGAAAATATTGCTCAGAGATTTTGACATTTGACATTTGTCAGATGATGCAATCTTATATTCCACCACATACCAAAGTTGCTGTATTAGATTGAAATCAGGTGACTGTGGAGGCCATTTGAGTACAGTGAACTTATTGTCATGTTCAAGAAACCAGATGATTCACACTTTAAGACATGGCCTCTTATCCTTATCAAGTAGACATCAGAAGATGAGTACACTGTGGTCATAAAGGGATGGACATGGTCAGCAACAATACTTAGGTAGGCTGTGGTGTTGACACAATGCTCAATTGGTACAAGTGGGCCCATAGTGTGCCAAGAAAAAAATGCCCCACACCATTACACCACCTACACCAGCCTGAACCATTGACACAAGGCAGGATGTATCCATGCTTTCAAGTTGTTGACGCCAAATTCTGACCCTACCATCCGCATGTCGTTGCAGAAATCTAAACTTTATTATTGCAATTTTATTAAGAAGACTGGATTTAATCAGCATTTAATCTTATTGCGGTCTCCTATAATCAACCGCATTACTAAAAGAAGCATATTAGTGCCGTGTACTACAGCAAATTCGCAATGTTAAAATCACATCTAAAATTTAAAACATCATATCATATTTGGGCTCTTTAGACACAAACTAGAAACAAACAATTCAGCAGTAATGTCTGAAAGGGATACAGCTGTGGCTGGAAGTTGACGAGAAATATGTATAGTATTTCAACAATATAATTACTGTGCACAATGAGGAGTGTTTAGATGGTTTTAGATTACTGTGAGGGGTAGGTTTAGGGTTGGGGTGGGTATAGATGTTAATAAAAGACTAATTATTGAATATTTTAATGAATAATATGAATAATTCTCATTATAATTAGTGTTTTTAGATTACTGTGAGGGGTAGGTTTAGGGTTGGGGTGGGAATGGATGGTAATTAAAGACTAATGATTGAGTAATTTAATAAATAATATGAATAATTCTCATTATAATGAGTGTTTTTAGATTACTGTGAGGGGTAGGTTTAGAGTTGGGGTCGGGATAGACGTTAATAACAGGCTAATTATTGAATAATTTAATAAATATAATGAATAATTCTCATTATAATAATTGTTTTTAGATTACTGTGAGGGGGTAGGTTTAGGGTTAGGGTGGGGATAGTCATTTATAAAATACTAATCAATGGGTAATTTAATAATTAATTGACATAATTCTCATTATAATGACTGTTTATTGATTACTGTGAGGGGTAAGTTTAGGATTGGGGTGGGAATAGACTTTAATAAAATACAATTAATGGGTAATTTAATAAATAACATAAACAACATTCTTTAACTTCTGACCACAGCTGTATCCCTTCCAGCAACCCAATCTTTTTTGGCCCATAGACTTCCATTTATATCCAACTATATATATTTATATATTTCCAAAGTTTGTTGAACTCTGACTTGTGAAATCACACATAGTGACATGATCATGTGAGACTACAGAACGTGACCTCTCTGTAGAGAAACTTTAAATAAATAAATGTTAAATGGATTTATTAAAAGTCACCATGACACAGTAGTTACGATTTTCCTTTTTTTCCTATATTGAAAAAAAAAAAGTAGGGCGGAGCATGATTTCGTCCTTTGGGAACCGATTGAATAGTTGGAAAATGGGCGTGGCTAACAAAATATAAGAAGATTGACGAACGTATGAAGGCAGAGCAGAAATGAGAAACATCCATGATAGACCCACCCAAAAACAATTCCATGTGACCAGAAGTGAAGAAAAGTCATTTCGAGGGAGGAGAGAAGGTTATGATATTTGGTAAAGGATTATGAGGGCAAATTAATTTGTACAGAATAATAAAGTGCTCAGATACATTGTTTATTGCAAGCATTACTATATATAATTATACTAATAAGAGAGTACATTTTGATTTCATTCTGACTTGACTGTCTAATCATCCTCTTGTTTTTTCCCGCCTCTTTTCCGCAGCACCGCTTGACAGAATTTGGCATGCTCAAACTCTAGTGTGACCGCGGCTCAATACAAGCTGCCAACTGAAGGCGTGTGTTTCACATACGGGCAGCATTTTCTTAACACTACAATAAATCTGTGCTAGTCTGTGTGAGTCTCAGGTTACACACCCCCGTCCACACTCTCTGGAATGCACCACTTAGGAACGCTTACCAGAAAATTTCTGCTTCTCAATTTCCTACAGGAAATGCTCTTTAACAAATCTGTCAGGGAAAGGCTGATCAATTCACTGCAGTCATCCTAGGGAACATCCCTACACAGGAGCCAGTTGTTAGGTGGTATTAATATGCTTTAGTGCTCTCGCTGTGAAGGGCAGGCGTCTTGATTTGCATTTTCACATGCTGGAATTAGTTTAACTGTGAATTAAAGTTTGACTCTAATCAAATTCACTATAGCAGACATTAGATGTCAATATCTAACCAAGCAATTTCACAGACACACTCATTGTGAGCATGTAGGACTCTTCGTTTTGGGAGGGGCGGAGAAAAAGGCTAAATATCTGTGTGTGTAAATGTGTAGGAGAGTGTGTGTACGCATTAAAAATGATGAATATGTGCAGTGGATGAAAGCCAGAGCAGCTCTTCCTGCTGTCATGATGGATTTTATAAGACGTGACTCGGATGTGAATGAAGTGAAGTCTGACAAACACTGCAGAAAAACAGGAGAGAGAGCAGGCTGAACCAAATCAAAAAGAAACATAAACTACACTATCGAAATATTTACAAATATTTATTTAATTGGTGGATTTGGATCCAACTATCAAGATTTACAGTGCTTTTACATTTGTGATTAAAGTAACTATGTGATGCTGGAAGTGGAGAACATAAGTCAGATATGTCATATTTTAGAAATGACCATGTCCACTCTTATGTAGAGGAAAAAAGGTGGATTAAAGACCCAATAAAAGGATAAAAAGATAATTATGTCATGTTATTTTAACATTATATAAAATATCACGGAGGAGTTACTGCAATCATACTATACACATTTGGACAGACCTTGCAGGGGCTTCAACTTTTTCAACACCTAACCAATGCCATGTTTTACAACTATGCTTGTAAATGTCTGCATATGCTTGAAGCAGACTCATTCAAATAGTTTAATCAAATCACTCATGCAAACCTCATATTTAAATCATGCCTAATAGTTATTATGCTGTTTTAATTACTATTAACACTGCTGGGGAGATTATTTTTACCATTTTTCAATTGTGAAATTGAATAACTTGGTTTAAATAAGGGTGAAGCAGTGGCACAGAAGGTAGTGCTGTCGCCTAATAGCACGAAGGTCGCTGGGTCGAACCTCGGCTCAGTTAGCATTTCTGTGAGGAGTTTGCATGTTCTCCCTGCGTTCGCGTGGGTTTCCTACGGGTGCTCCGGTTTCCCCCACAGTCCAAAGACATGCTGCAGGTGAATTGGGTAGGCTAAACTGTCCGTAGTGTATGAGTGTATGAGGGTGACAGGCCGGCCGGAATGTGTAAAAAAAGTCGTTATCATATGGACAAGTCTAAAATGGCTTGTTCCAAAGAGCCGACCCTGCAACCCTATGGGACTAAGGCCAAAGAAGAAGAACTTTGTTTAAATAAACCCCACATATCTCTAATACATAGCTTTTTTCTATATATGTGTATATTTCTTTATTGCAATAAAATAAAGAAATATAATTGCTTTATTAAAATAAAAACACAAAAAAAGCTATAAGCTATTTATAGCTTTAATTATTACAGCAGTCAAAATGGCCGCATAGATTTCAAGTGACTTTTGCTGCATCCCAATTCCCATACTATCCATCCTAAATAGTACTCAAAAATGGTAATGTATGTCTAAAAATAATTTTCAAAAATAGTAGTTTAGTCCAAGCTGTAGTATGTTGCAAATAGCATGCCAAAGGTTCCCATGTGGTGTACTATTTCTGTTAGAAATTCACTATTTCTGTTAGAAAGTGTAGAACTGTCTGTACTGTAACTGCTAATATTGCCCACAATACACTGGGCATTGGATGTGTATTCGATTAGGGACTAGAAGCTCAGACCAGACGTGTCCTTTTACGACAGTTTATGTGGTAAACAAGAACGCTGAAATCTCAGCGAATACATGCTTCACAGACAAATATATCGACATAAAGCTTGAAATATGAATTTTAAATAAAGTATGCTTGAAAACAAAACTTTTGGTTTTGTAGTCTGTATCAAACGAACGCAGGGTACACTCCTACAGCACCTATTCAAATGGCCACAAACTTGTAAACAAAGAGTCGCTCATATTTCTTGAGGAGATTCTCCATCAAGACCAAATTGTGTGTTACTTCAGAAGGCCAGTATGATCTGACAATCATTATCCAGAGGATGTGTAGAACAGCCCTAAATTAGGTTGGTGTTGCGATCTCAATCCTTTGGAGTGTGCATGCACACTAGCTTGGGCCACCTGAAAAAAAAACTTGTTTGATTCGAACATTTAGAAATAAAACTTATGAGACAGCTGTTGTTTAATTTTATAGTTGCAAATAAGTAATGTATTCGTAAGCTTGGGTAACAGCTGTGGAGAATTTAATGTTTCCCCATTCAGACATGAAGATGGTCGCCGAATAAAATGAATGGCCTTAAAGGGACTTTGGGTTAAGTATGCGAATTAGAACGCAGCATTTGAATATGCGTGCCTCTGTTGCCTAGCAACTTCCTGCTAACAAAAACGCATAACTTTCAGATAGCAAAAGCATAACTTTACTTCAGACAGGTATTTCAAAACAACATTTGCAGAGCCATGAAAAAACCTTGCTCTTCTGCTTGTGAAAGTGAAAATAAAAGTCAGATGTGGACCTTTGTGGGCCGTCTAGTAAATCGTTCACATTTATCAGCTGCATTACCAAAAAAGATCTAATTTTTTCAAGTAATGTCTTCATAAAATATGACGACAGACATTCAAAAGCTTAATTATTATATATTAATAGAAGCTTTGAGTGTAAATATCACATGACAATATGATGTCTACATGAGAATTGTCAGAATTAGCACTATGGTAATTCTCCTAGTTAAAGAATTCTGGTAGTTCCGGTGTTAACTCTTTTGTGTTGTTCAATTTTGCTACCTATTTGCAATGTTGGCAGTTAAAATAGCTAATTTTACCTTTTTCCAACAGGGAAAAACACCAACAATCAAGAATGAGTGCTTATCTTCTGGCTTTGCAATCAGAAAATGTCATTATAATGGAAGTCAGTGGGTCACAAACAGCCATAAACATAATGAAAAGGTAGTCAATTTGCCCAGAATGTATTGTAATTTCACAGCATTTTCCAAAAATAAGTGTCAGAATAAGTTGTCACCAAAAATCATTCCATTTGCTGAAACACAGCGAAAGTTGTGGCCAAATTAACACTCAAAATCAACCAAAAGTGGATAAAAGCATCGCTAACAGCACACTTTCTTTTCTGCTGAAAGAAAAAAAAAAACTGCATGTTCCACTACATTGTATGATTTGTGACTTCACAAACTGTCATGGCACTCGTCTGCAGTAACCAAACACCAGCCCACAGCTGATCAACCGCCAGAGCACGCTGCACTGCCAGCTGGGAGTTTTCCTGCCCCGGGCGCGAGCATTAAAGATTCCCCGCTATTCACATGGTGTAAGGTCAGACAGAGGCCACTGAAGATAACACTTCATTCTCATGACAGACGCAGCACATACAGACCTGAGAGTTCTGAGAATCTCCCATCTATTTTCATAAAGCAAGAACTTCTACAAAAAAAGGTCTGCACCAAGATCATTAATAACACGACTACTTCGAAAGTGATTATCCTCTTTTGGCTATATGTGCTGTTGTAATGTCTCATATACAGTTGAAGTCAAAATTATTCGCCCTCCTGTGAATTTTACAAATATTTCACAAATGATCTTTAACAGAGCACAGAATTTTTCATAGTGTTTCCTACAATATTTTTTTCAGAAAGTCTTATTTGTTTTATTTTGGCTAAAATAAAAGCAGTTTTTAATTTTTTTAAAAAAATTTTAACGTCAATATTATATTTTTTGATTATCTACCGAACAAACCCACTGTTATACAGTGATTCGCTAATTACCCTAACTTGCCTAATTAACCTAGTTACGCCTTTAAATATCACTTTAAGCTGAATACTGGCATCTTCAAAAATATCTAGTAAAATATTATATACCGTCATGATGGCAAAGATAAAAATAAATCAGTTATTAGAAATGAGTTATTAAAACTATTATGTTTAGAAATGTGTGAAACCGAAATTGGGGAAATACATATGCAGGAGGCTTATAATTCATGACGGCCTTCAACTGTATATCATCATTCGGACTTCAAATGTATATCAGGACTTCACAATATTGAAAAAATCTGACAATAAGATTGTCAATTTGCCCAGAATGTATTGTAATTTCACAGCATTTTCCAAAAAAATGTGTCAGAATAAGATTTGTCACCAAAAATCATTCTATTTCCATTTGTTTTACACTAATATATATTGCTATATTATTATATACGAATCATTCTATCAAATTAAATAAGCACATGTAGAAATCGAACATGTATTCAGGTACAGACATTAAATAAGCAAATGTAAAATAACACTGTCTTCATCATATTAATAATACAAATAAATTACTAAAGTTATAAGTTATAAACAGTAAAAATTTCTTATGACTGACTGCTTTAAACTCTCCTCAAATGCTCACACAGTCCCAGGCCTTAAAAACACATGGAAATTATAAATTGTTTTACTCTATTAAAGTAGCAGTTTGCAGTGACTTCAACAATAATGCCAGCTAATCTATAATTACAACTTAACAAAACATTTATTTGTAACCAAATGTAAAAAATAAATAAAAATGTCTTCATTTTCTTTTCGGATTAGTCCCTTTATTAATCCGGGGTCGCCACAGTGGAATGATCCACCAATTTTTCCAGCATTTGTTTTACGCAGCGGGTGCCTATCTGCAACCCATCACTGGGAAACATCCATACACACTCATTCACACACATACACTACGGACAATTTAGCCTACCCAATTCACCTATACCACATGTCTTTTGGACTTGTGGGGGAAACCAGAGCACCCGGAGGAAACCCACGTGAACAAAGGGTTAACATGCAAACTCCACACAAATATGCCAACTGACCCTGCTGAGGCTAATAAATAAAAAATATATATATAAAAAATCTAAACTAACTTAAACGTTTCATGGCATTTGGATAAAAGCATTTACTATATGACTAAATGTCAATATTGCACATCTGACGCTGCTATATCAATGCTGAAATGATATATTGTGCAGCCGTAATATATTTCAAAGGAATGGCTGATGCTTATTTATTGACCCTCTGGCCATCTAAGATGAAGGTGACTGCTTCTTCAGTTGTAAACTGCAGATTACTTTATAGCTGAACTTCTGGTGATTCATAATATAAAATAATAGATGCTGTCATTTTAAGAGTCAAAGGTTAGACCAACGCAACGGGTCTCATGGGAGGAAAAACACTCTTGGTATACACATATATATACATATATACATATATACATATACATATATACATATATACATATATATATATATATATATATATATATATATATATATATATATATATATATATATATATATATATATATATATATATATATATATATATATATATATATATACATACATACATGTATATATACATATACACACACACACACACACACACACACACACATATACATATATATATATATATACACACACATATACATACATATATATATATATATATATATATATATATATATATATATATATATATATATATATATATATATATATATATATATATATATATATAAAATCACAGAGAAAATGCAGAGCAGTTAAACTCACCTCTGCTGATATTGTCTTCATCCTGAAAGAGAGGGAACAAGAAAGGGGAAAAATTCAGATAATTTCAAAACACAGTTATGAAATCAGCAGTTTTGTGGGATTGGAATCATGTTACAGCTGAAGTTTAATCATAGGAACAGAACACACACAAGTACACACACAGTAGAACTACAGTATAGAGCAGAAGATTAATAAATATGCATGTAAACATGTTAAAGTCAGAAATTCTTCATTTTACTCTAAACATTTGTTAAAACTTTGTTAAATTATATATATATATATAAAATTTAATTTGCAGACTTTCTAATCGCTTTTTTCATTCATATTTTAATAATGAAGTTGCACAACGAGCTGCATATAGGCTAAATTATTCATTTATTTATTTGACAAATGAACAAAAACTCCTTTCTGCCCTAATTCATATCTTTCTCCTGCATCGACCTGAACTGGGTGCTTGCCTGTGCGTAATCAAACGCATCAAATGAGACTGATGCAGAGGCAGTTGTAATTAAATTCTGTCTTTGCCTCGGAAAGTCGAAACATTTCTCCTAAGGCTGTGATCAGAGCTAAGTTTGCAAGATTCTCTGAATGTGGGATTTCCTGATCCTGCAAGCACTCGTTTCTCCTTGAAAAATTACTACAGCACACACTCCTTCTGCACCCCTCTGCCTTCGGTAGTGCCTTTATTTTACAGTCTATGGGTAGTGCTCACAACGCACTCTAAAGCACCTGACTTCCTTGCTGCCGCTTGGTTGGCTCGAACAGCTGTCAGCGACTGAGGATTTTGGTCTGTTTGTTCTTCATCGTCCACTCCATCACTTCCTATTTTTCCACCTTTATTATTATTAATATCACAACTATTTGGCCGTTTGAAGAAACTTCTCACACTCGGCGGCTGTGACATTTTCACAAGGGGAGACAAAACAAGGACAATCGCCATCAGCTGGACAAGAGTGGGAATTACAATTAGCTTTAAATAACAATAGATCACCCTCAGCATAATCCATCAAAATGACGGATCACCTTCAGATTTTTCCGTCACTGCTAAAAAAAATCCGTCAATGATGGAAAATATTCGGTTAACACGACCTCTGATATATATATCAGAGAAATATCTCGGAAACCCACGCAAATAGAGGGAGAACATGCAAACTCCACACAAAAACGTCAACTGAGCCAAGGATCGAACCAGTGACCCAGTGACCTTCTTGCTGTGAGGCGACAGCACTACCTACTGCGCCACTACGTCGCCAAACACAAATTAAGACCTTTTAAATGAAATCTGAAAGAATGAGAAACATACTGTAATATTATACTGTAATAAATGTATAGCTCATTGTTTGTTCCTGTTAGTGAGTATCTAATACAACCTTATTGTTATCTGTAACCAAACGAGTTGTCATGAAGCGGTTCACTTGTGATGAGAAAGCGATCCATCCCAACGTCATGTTACTTTTTATTAAAAAATAACAATATTTGTTTTATTAATGCTTGATAGATATTTGAACTTATTTCAAAACAGCTGTCAAAAACAAAGACTCGACTTTAGCTCAAAAATGTCAATGAAATCACAGTAAGTAAATGGAGCTGCTGTTTATCCTCTCTGATGGAAGAATTATATGAATCATAGAACATAAACAGGTGTGCATTTATATATTTTAACTTGTGTTTTACCTTTCGCAAGCCTTGATTTAGTTGTACGTATAAATTAATGTCTTTGTTCTGGGATTACCGCTCTTAATTAATATACATTTAAAGTATACTGTAAACTAGAGCTGCACAATTAATCGTTAAATCTCGATTCGACCCCCTAGACCAGGGGTCTCAAACTCGCGGCCCGCGGGCCATTTGCGGCCCTCAGTGCAATATTTTGTGGCCCGCGCCGACCACTGTACACTGACAGAATCAGCGGAGCGGGGAGAGAGAGTGCTCCCCGCTCCGCTGATTCTATCCGTACACAGCGGTCACTGGCATTCCCCGCCCGCCGTGTAAACAAAGGGGCGGGGATGCCGGTGACGTCACCACGCACCCCGCCCCTTTGTTAGACGCTGTGACGGGCGGGAAGTGTTATTAGGAGGGAACTCGCGCCGGCCAGAACCAAGGTAAGCTGTTCCCGCCCCTGCCTGCCACTTAGCTACCTATCTGCAGCCTGCCACCTACCTAGCTACAGCCTGCATCTTATATATATTATAGGTAGATACAGACTGGTACAGACTGATGTGACTGGAGTGGGGTGGGGGAGTTTTATTTATACATATATACGCCTTTTTTTTAGGTGAGGGCAGGCACGTGCACACATAGGGCTCAACCTGTGCAGTGCACATGCCCTTTTTAGTCTTGGATAGAAAGTGCCCTTCCAAAATTATTAAAAGTGCCCCCGCGACGCGGCACACCTTCGGTCCCGCCCTTCAATAGGCGCGCGACAACACAGCTGATCAGTACGCGCGCGATAACACCGCTCTTCAGTACGCGCGCATCCACTCTGCAGTGGGCGAGGGAATGGAAGTTTTGAGTGAGTTCCCCCAAGCCATACTGAGGGTCTCAACTGCTTCCGCTCTAAAGCCAAATGTGGTTCAGATTTATGAGAAGAAGCGCTGTCAAGTCTCTGGCAGCAAGGAGTAGGCAAAAGATGCCATGTTCAGAAGAACTGTTCATAATCTTCACTCAATGTTCTATTAATGTTCAGGACACTTCATGTTCAGAAGGAATAATTAAAACTGTTAATAATGACATTTGAGGACCTTTTTTTTGTGAAATCCCTTATGCGGCCCAGCCTTACCCAGACTTTGCCTCCTGCGGCCCCCAGGTAAATTGAGTTTGAGACCCCTGCCCTAGACGATCTTAATCCAGCATTTCTACGATTCTGCCAATCACATTTTCAAGTTCAGGAGAGAAGCAAAGGTAGCTGTACAAGTCTTTTCATTGTTTCACACACGTTGCTCAGTGACATTGACACCTCCAAATGATGTTGAATGAGTCACATATTGTATTTATGAGGTATAACTCACCTTAAAATACATTTTTTGTTTTATTATTATGATGTTTTCGCGATCGGGAAATCACACAAGACGTGAGCTGCTGACCGTGAGCTGTTATCGCAGAGAGGGTGAGCACACGCGCTCTACTTAGTGACAGACGCGTGCGCGTCTACTTTAGTGAACAGAACCTGCATATGTTGCGAGTAACAGGTAATACAGTAGTAAATAATATTCAGTTTGTGGCACAGAGTGATCGTTTGAGAGCCGCGTGCGAAGTATGAACAGCACTTAGCAGTCAAAATGAAACCGAAAGTGTGCACTTCATTTAAATGATCATATCGCATTTTAGAGTTATGATTACGACAAGCATTTAATATGTTTTTTCTTTCATAGCGAACCCACAGTTGTGCATATAAATAAATGTTTACAGTGTCAGTATAACTACTCTAGCCTATATATTGTTGAATATAATCTGATAATGGCAAATGTCTGATTTTACCAGTGAATTCAATTGTCTAATATGACAGATTGCAAGCATATATCTCAAACATAATAATTCAACATCAGAATTATTATAAGAATACAATTAATATAGAATAGAATTATTTATAGAAACCAGTAAACCTACACATAATATTATTATCGATGTTGTGCCATATGTTTGTTTTTACCATACCTTTATTTTACTAAAGAATCGTGAGAAAATCGATTCTCATTTTAGCCAGAATCGTGCAGCTCTAGTGTAACCTCAAAGCATTTACTGGGGCGCTGGCGATTTTTACTGGGGCACGTGCCCAAGTAAATAGGGTTAAGCGACGCCCCTGGGTGATGTTTATGTGTACATGTTTATTAAATTGTACTTGTACATTAAGTATTTGTGTTTTCCTTAAAGATGACAGTCTCTCAGTCTGAATTACAGCAGACGTACTCTGATCAATCCATTGGTTTGAGTGTGTGGCTGTGGATTTGCTGTGTACTGACCTTGAGAGAGGACTGCACGGCTGACTCAGGTGGATAAACGATGAAGTGACGGAGCGTGAAGCCGAAGCCGTGAGAGGTGCGGCGGAGGTGTAAAGTTTTAGGGCCTGGCCATGAGAAGGGCTCCTCTTCAGCGGCAGGAGACAGAGCCGATGCCTCACTGCGCTCACAGCCATCCTTGTGTTTGGCCTGAGAAGAGAACAAAAAGCTCATCGTTAGTTATTCAGATTCACTTACACAAAGAGGCAGTGTATTTATTCCAGAGGCAATACATAGAAGAAACTGAGGTTAAGCTTATTGGCTCAAGGGCCCCATATTTATCCTATAACTCAACAGACAATTAATCAGTATTTACAACCTCCAAACTACAAAACATTATTTTAAATAATGTGGTATCAATCATGGTACTGTAACGAAGGGGCTGACACAGAGGGATCCATTTGAAGTAAATGTATTAAACACAGTTTAATAAACACAAGCACACAGATGTAATGCGTGTGCGAATTCACAAACACAATAGTGTTACGTTGACGGATCAACGGCAGGTAATCACAGTATGAATGTTCAGGCATGAGTCAGTGTCCAGGCTAGAGTTCAAGGCAGGCGGCTAGAATCAGAGTCATTAATAATCAGGCTTAGGTACAAGGCAGGCGGCTGGCAGGACGAGGTCGGAGAACAAGGTAAGGTAAGCAACAGGAAGCAGGCAGTGTAGAGAAATGCTCAGTAGAGTTAGCCGGTGGCAGAACAAGACTTCGCAATGACTGAGTGTGTGTGTGCTGCTTATAAGCATGAGCGTGGGTGATTAACTGGATGCGCTTCAGGTGTGTAGGCTATCAGTGTAAGTGGATGACGTAATGGTTAAAAGTCCGGGGATGGTGACCTCTGCTGGCCAGCGAGGGGAATGACTGGGACCGAGTCGGTGACAGGTACACATCATGCACATTTTTACCACTAAAATTCCATGACTTTTCCAAGACTTTCAAGTAAATTGTCATCACATAATGTTTCATGCAGTGTCTACATATGAGTGATAAAAGAAAAACAATCCATGTTCAAATTTATTCCAGCATATCGTAAAAAAAACATGCAACAATCTATTCAGTTTAAATTTATACTTATATCTATGTAAAAATTTTTTGTCATACATTTTTTCTAATGTAAAACTTTTACATTGTAACAAATAAAAACAATTAATCATTTTATCTAATACAATCTTGTATACAAATTTAACAAATCATAAAAATACATCATAAATCACCTTTTTTTTTCCAATATAAATGCCATACTTAGCCCTAAAATAAAATTCATTTATTCATTTCCTCACTCAACCAGCATATGTTTTATGCAGCGGTTGCCCTTCCAGCTGCAACCCATAACTGGGAAACATTATATATATATATATATATATATATATATATATATATATATATATATATATATATATATATATATATAATAAAAAATGAAATAATTAAATTAAAAATAAAATTAAAGTAAATAAACACCTGAAATAGGATGGTATGAAAACAACTTTAAAATATGTTCAATAGAATTTACTATTTACTAACATTAAATAAGAATCAGTTCATCTTTCCTGTAATGAAATCTGAAAATTACAGCATTAATCAACTTTCTCCAATATAAATGCCATACCTAGCCATAAAACAAAATAAAATAAAATAAAATAATCGTTATATAGTTTACTATTCTGAAAGTACAGTATTCCAATACACTTTAACACTGTTCATTTGTTTACCTATGATGGAATGCACTCGTATCATACTGGCACTCTAATTTATGTACTTGTATGTATGTTGTATAATAATGTTGTTTATAAAAGTAATGTTGTAGATCTTTAAACAAACATTTTTAATATGTTTGACCAAAACCAGACATGGCACCCAGTAAAAGCACAAAAAGAACGGGAAAGCTCCCTGTTCCACAAAGCACTCTCTGTCCCAAAGCAGCAGCAACAGATTTGCCTTTTTAACCTGGTACATTCAGTCTCCTGCTGTTCTAAATGATTTTCTCATGCGCTGAACTGTATTATTATGAACTGAACTGAACATGATGTGAAGATAAACTAGTTCTTATGAACAAACCATGAGACCCAAAACACAAGCTACAACTGAGGAACCAAACCAAAGTTCACTAAAGCAGAGGTGATTCCTCTATCACTAGAGTCAAAACAGCATCAATAAAATATGACTGAGTGACTCCGTGATTAGCACTATTAGAAGGTTGCTGGTTGAGTCCTGGCTGGACCAGTTGGCATTTCTGTGTGGAGTTTGCATGTTCTCCCCATGTTCAATGACATTAAGTGAATGCTTTACTACACCATCAACAAATGGATTTGCTCCAAATCATCCAAATCCCAGCGTCAGTGCATTCAGAATTAACAGTTTGTTTGCAAAAGCCGCTAAACGCCACTTGCCTTCGACAACAGAAGCTGCTATATCCCGAGAACCAATCAGAAGGCGCGAATCGAATCATATGTTTTCAATGTAGCAGCTTTTATGAAGAGACATATTCCGCTTTCGATTTTAAAAGACAGAGTTTGATGAACTGGATGAGCCTGTTGAACTGTCAGTGAATGGGAAATGAAAATGTCCCTTACCTCAAAACTCTGTGCATTATAAAAAAAAGGAAACACAATGTGCAGTCGGAAGTGTAACATGCATTCATAATGTTTGTTTGCACAGCGGTGCCACTTAGAATAAGTTCGACGGCAACTGCATTTCACGATTGACAGAGTTAAGATGCTGTTCTTTTATCCACCGCGGATGCTCTGAGGATAAACAGGAGACCAAGACCTTAAGTATGGTGAGAATAAATGAATGACAGCTTCTAAAAGTGTCTGAGAGACATCCCCTTTTCCTACCTTGTGTTTTATTTGCTAATTTAGGCTATTTTTAAAAGATAAATATAATAAAACTGCATTATTTATATTACTTCATACTACCTATACGTAGTATTGTTATTGGACAATGCACAGATATTGATGTTTCATATCGTTTTTACACTACATTATTTGAATCTACCAAGCTTAGCTTACAATGTTTGCAATGTTTACATTGCTAAGATTTAATTAATGTCAGTTTTTATGTTATTGATTAATGCACTACAGATTGATTACAGATTTCATTCATTCATTTATTTTCCTTCTGCTTTTTCACTAGTTTATCGCAGTGGAATGAACCGCCACTTAATTGGCAGATTTATGTATTTTAAATTTCAGGTGGTTTGTGTAATTTGATTTATGTTTGGTAAAATAACTTTTAATGGCATCTTGATTTTCAACTTATTACACTGTCTTGTCCCAATAAGTGGATTTAGAGGGTTTTGCATAAAAAGCAGATGTGGATTTTGCTGGTTTTGGCGCAAAAGGAAATTTACCTAGTGAAAAATCAAAGAATTGTCTAAAGTTATATTTTTGAAAAAAAAAAGGAAAAAAAAGTATTTTATTTAATAGCTTATAACCCTATCATTACCTATAACATTTCTGAACCTTATCAGAGGAGCCTGAAAGAAAATGCTTATTTACAAAAAAGGAGTCTAATGGATTTAGAGGTTTTTGCATCTGAACTCTTCATTTATGTGTGTGTGTGTGTGTATATATATATATATATATATATATATATATATATATATATATATATATATATATATATATATATATATAGTTGAAGTCAGAATTATTAGCCCCGCTGAATTACTTCTGTTTAAGGGAGAGAAGATTTTTTCAGCAAATTTCTAAACATAATAGTTTTAATAACTCATTTCTAGTAACTGATTTATTTTATATTTGCCATGATGACAGTAAATACTATTTGACTAGATATTTTTCAAGACACTTCTATACATCTTAAAGTGACATTTAAAGGCTTAACTAGGTTCATGGTTTCCGCTATATTCATTCTTCCATGGCGGGGCCACGGCTACATTACAGCTTCTCATTCAAAACATTTTATTTTTTTAATAGCGGGTAATAATCGCACCAAAACATATTAAAAGGTAAGTGAATTATAACAGGGCAAACCTTTTTTTTTTAACCGTAGTAGCGCTGTGCGTAATTTATTTAACCCTTTAAGGTTACGTGCTGAATTACTGACAGGTGCGTGATGTGTGAGGCCAGCCAATCAAACCAAATCAAATCACTTTTATTGTCACATCATCAGCAGCACATGTGCGATAATGAGTGAAAAGATTAGGTACTGGCTCCAGACAGTACAAAATACAGAGTACAAATACAACAACAGTGTAAAATACAGAGAGTGCAAATACAGACAGTGCAAACACAACGACAGTGCAAAATAATCCCACTACATACTCCCAAAAAAAAACAAACAAACAAAAAAAAGTACATATATTATTACATAAACGTACATACATATTACATATATATTCACTTTACTTCAGAACGCATTAATATCGCTCTGTAGGTCTTTTAGAGGTATTCATAAATACTCCT
Source organism: Danio rerio (assembly GCF_052040795.2). NCBI lineage: Eukaryota > Metazoa > Chordata > Actinopteri > Cypriniformes > Danionidae > Danio > Danio rerio. Next base: position 6,677,069 of record NC_141044.1, read on the forward strand.
AGCAAATCTAATAAATGCTGGAGACATACTCGTTACATAAACGCACTAAATCGCACTTCAGCAGCGTTTATTTGAGAGCGCACAAGAAGATCTGCACGCTCTTGAAGCGGCTTATATTTGAGGGGCCGTGCAAAAAGTTTTGTGCATGAGCAGAGGAAATCGGCCAACAAGCAAAGAGATCCGCATGCTGTAGGCTATTACATAAACGCAATCTCTACTTCTAATCCTGCGCTCACGACATCTGTTATTGAAATAACGCCACAGGTAGTTGGTAGATCTGTTTAAAAAAAGGCCTGCCGCCACAGCTGGAAAAAATCCTAGAGGAAACACTGAGGTTAATTAGGTTAACTAGGCAGGTTAGGGTTATTAGGCAAGTTATTGTATAGCGATGGTTTGTTCTCTAGACTAATTTTTAAAAAATAGCTTAAAGGGGCTATTAATTTTGTTCTTAAAATGTTTTTAAAAAATTAAAAACTGCTTTTATTCTAGCTGAAATAAAACAAATAAGACTTTCTCCAGAAGAAAAAATATTATTAGATATACTGTGAAAATTTCCTTGCTCTGTTAAACATTATTTGGGAAATGTTTAAAAAAGAAAAATCAATTCAAAGGGGGGCTAATAATTCTGACTTTAACTGTATGTTTCACTTCCTTAACCAAATTATTGCTATTTAACTTTGGCAATCCACAGGAATTATCTATTTTTTCGAGCTTTTGTGTTCTTTATCATGTCAGTCATATGTTATCTAAAAAAAAACAATGGGTTTCTCTTAAGGGGCTAAAGGTACTGAAACAGAGCATCCTGTGAGTGTTTATAAAGCATCGCTGACATGATTCTACACATCTCAAATATCCGCCATGACAATGACCGTCCATGTAGAAAACACTCTGACTCGACACATTTCTCTCCTATGACCAATAACCGGCACATATGTACATGCCATGACCATCACAACACAGTCATATCACTGCCGGGGTGTGATGGAATTTCAAACTGTAGCATTTTGCCTGGTGACGTCAGTTCGGCCCCCTGTATCCTCGAAAGAAACGTGTATCATTTGCATTATGAAATAATGGCAGCAGAATCCCATTCCGCCACAGGGTGTGTGTCTGTGGTGGGCTCTGACAACACCGTACTGACTCTGGGTCACCCTGACTGCCAAACAGACCAGACTGTGGTCTCGCGCCGCAGGAGATGGATGTATTATAGGGAAATAGATGTATTTTAGCTTGTGGCTAGGCTGGGCTCAGGTACAGACAGCTGTGGAAGTCTCTGGAGTCAGGGCTGGGCTTTTACATAACTGAGGCTGAACATGACATCACCGGGGATTAAATCAATTACATTTAGGGTTGGATGGAGTCCACTGCAAACTCTCATGATTAGAAATGAGCAGAGAGGCTTGGAATGGCATACTAACAGTCCCGTAATATTGTACATAGGATGCCCAATTTCAGATTTTTAGGTTATACTTGTTTAAAAAAATGTACTTTACTGTTTAAAATAAATTGATCACACTGTCGATAGATAGATACACAGTCAAAACAAAGATAGATTGCCCAATTTCAGATTTTTAGATTATTCTTGTTTAGAAGATGGACACATTACTGTTTTAAAAAATGACCACACTGTATGTTTGTGTGAAAAACAAGTGAATTATTATAAGAAAAATGAAAAATGAAGACCAAAAGTTGAATCGAAAATACATGTAGTTAACGTGACAGCAATGTACCATTAGATTTAAACTATTTTAAACATATTTATAACAGTAATATTCCATTTAGGCGATGCAGTGGCGCAGTGGGTAGCACGTTTGCCTCACAGCAAGAAGGTCGCTGGGTCGCTGGTTCTATCCTCGGCTCAGTTGGCGTTTCTGTGTGGAGTTTGCATGTTCTCCCTGCGTTCGTGTGGGTTTCCTCCGGGTGCTCCGGTTTGCCCCACAGTCCAAAGACATGCGGTACAGGTGAATTGGGTAGGCTAAATTGTCCGTAAAGTATGAGTGTGTGTGTGGATATTTCCCAGAGATGGGTTGCGGCTGGAAGGGCATCTGCTGCGTAAAAACTTGTTGGATAAGTTGGCGGTTTATTCCGCTGTCGCGACCCCTGATTAATAAAGGGACTAAGCTGACAAGAAAATGAATGAATGATTGAATATTCCATTTAGAATATTCCACTTGACATTTAGGGTAAACACACACTATATATAGTACCAATATTATTGACATCTTACAGATGTTGATCTACCCTAAAGTTTGCTTTTATTGTTCAGCATTTACACTTTACCATTATACACACTTTGTAACATTTTATTTATCACATTTAAAAGTCTCTTTAACACTTTAGTTTATTTTATTATAAGACATAAGAGACGAAATATATATATATATATTTTTCTATCTGCCTTTGTAATGTTGGTAAATTAAAATAAAGTGATTAAATAAATAAAAAATCCTAATAATACTAAATGGATTGTAAAAAAAAGTATTATTGATACCAAATGATAAGAAACATTATATTGTGATATATATTATTATATATATATATATATATATATATATATATATATATATATATATATATATATATATATATATATATATATATATATATATATATATTTATTTATTTTTTTGTTGTTGTATCACCCAGTCTTAAAAGTTTATATATATATATATATATATATATATATATATATATATATATATATATATATATATATATATATATATATATATATATATATATATATATATATATATATATATATATATATATATATATAATTACACTTTAAAGATTTGAAGCTTTGAAGCACATTACACAAGCTCTCTTTTTTTAAACCTTCTGGCATCATAATGTATAATTATATCCCTGTATATATAGACTCTCCTTCCTGTTCTTGCTCTCCTCAACCTGCATGCGCTACCTTGAACCATAAACTTGGTTTTCCAAAAACAACCACTATAACATTGCCACTTTCTTTTGCTTTCATTTTTTTTTTTATTTCCCTACCATTGGGCAGTCATAGTCTTTAAGGCGGGCACACAACCCTGTTTCCAATGCTAAATTTAACCTGTTAAATTATACAGTTGGAAAAAGCTTTCCTCTGAATGGTGGAAAATCCAGTAGAAGTCAATGACTGCTCTGTGTGGATCTCGTTCACACATACACACACACTCACACACACACACACAAAAAACTGCGTCATACAAACCATCCAGTGCATTAGAGAGCATGAATTATATACACAATCCCATTGGTCACTGGTTACATTTAGAAGCCAGTCACATGCTCTGAATTCAATACTATGTGCATTTTTTATGAACTAGTAAGATATTGCTCAATCCTCCAATCTGATGTACCATATTTGTTTGTCTAGAAAGCAATGTGATTATACTGAGACTTTCAGAGAAGTCACCTATTTTGCAATTCGCTCCCCTTTACAAAAGACCACAAAAATCTTACATTTATTAAAGATTTAAAGAAGGTCTCAGACTTACCAAGGTACCAAAACCTGATCCCTCATTTTACCAAATGAAAGATGATGCAAGGTTTGTGTACTATTCTGATTTATTTCAATCCTAAATTCCCCAACGGTCAGCACTTGTTTTAGCTGCAGTTATTTTGAGAAACATCTCAAACAATTTTGGTTGTTTAAGGGATAGGTCACCCAAAAATGAACATTTACTCCCTATTGACTCACCCTCAAGTGGTTCCAAACCTCATTCATTAATTTTCCTTCAGCTTAGTACCTTTATTTTATCGGGGGTGACCAAAGCGGAATGAACCCCCAACTTATTCACTGCCATATCCATATCACCCTGCAGACCAAGACTGGTTACTCGTTGAAGCTAAGCAAGGCTGAGCCTGGCCAGTACCTGGATGGGAGAGCACATGGGAAAACTAGGTTGCTGTTGGAAGTGGTGTTAGTGAGGCCAACAGGGGCTGCTCTACCTGCGGTCTGTGTGACTTCTAATGCCTGATAAAAGTAAAGGGGACACTACTGTCAGTGAGCGTCATCTTTCATATGAGACATTAAACTGAGCTCCAGACTCTCTGTGGTCATTAAAAATCCCATGGCACTTCTTGTAAAGAGTAGGGGTGTAACCTCAGTGTCAACAAATTCCCTCTATCAGCTCTTAGCCATCATGGCCATGCAATTTTCCACATCCACCGAATTGGCTCTATCACTGTCTCTCCACTTCACCTATAGCTGGTGTGTGGGGAGAGGTCTGGCACTGTTGTCCTGTGGCTGCCATCACATCATCCAAGTGGATGCTACACACTCGTGGAGGTGTAAAGAGACCAACCCCCTGATTGATGTATGGCCATGCTTTATGCAGTGGGAAACACCCATACACTCTCTCATTCACACACATACACTATGGCCAATTTAGCCCATTCAATTCACCTAAAGCACATGTCATTGGACCGTGGGAAACTGGAGCACCCGGAGGAAATCCACACCAACACAAGAAAAACACGGCAACTGTTAGGGGACAGTGCTAACCACTGAGCCACCATGCTGCCCGGTTCCAAACCTAAGTTAGTTTATTCTTATTTCGAAGAAAGCTGGAAACCTTTGACTTCCATAGTCGGAAAATCAAATTCTGTGGGTAGAAGTTTCCATATTCCTTCAAAATATATATTTGTGTGTTCAACATGAGAAAGAAAGTCAAACTGGTTTGGAAATAGTGAGTAAATGATGACAGACCTTTCACTTTTGGGTTAACTATCACTTTCAATGGTGTAGTGGAACTATGACTTTGAATAATAATTGTAAAAATCAACATACAATTAAGCTCAAATTGAATGTAGTAAAACAAAATTAATTTCATTGATGTTTCCTCAGTTATGAAAGCAACCTCGAAAACCAAAAACATTTTCTTGATGTTATCATGACGAAATGCACAAATATTCATGTGCGTCTTGTAGTTATGGCAAGCGTGAGTCACTCTTTGACCACAGAGGAGCTCAGACTTACTCAAACACACAATTTTAAAAATATGAAAACATAATCTTAACTATTTTATGTTTTTCAGATGAAACCAATTGTTTGCAATGCTTTAGGTTAAAGATTTGAGCAATTACACACTTAAAAATCCCCTAAATCCCAAGGTTCATGTTTTGGGGTCGTTGCTTACATAGGAACAATACATGAAACGTGAAACCAGGGCACGTACGCGCACTCGTCTTGCTGTGAAAAATATGTTACATGTCGGCTCAATGTAGGAGACCTAACCAACCACCCTAGACGTTAATGACGCACAAAGCATTCCTGAGAGCCATCTCCTCACCCCCCGCCACAATCCCGCGTAACTCAATACACCGCTGGGAGCCTCTGCCAATATGAAAACCCTCCATCCAGCTGCAGCATCGGACTGTCACAATGAACTCATCTTCACCTCTAGAGTTGAACCAACTTCAGATCCACTGATTCTTACCCAAGACCGCATGCAGTTCCTCTGGGATGTCTTCTTAGGTCTTCTCCAAGAGACGCCCTTCTGGGATTCCCGGAGTCCTAGTTCCACATCCCCCCAGTATGCCCTGGCCAGGAGCTGAAACCAAAGGCAGGACGTGTCCGATAAACAGCCATCAACCCCTTTCAGACAATCCCAAGGACAGTCTCCTATTGCACAGGTACATCCCGCCACATCCATCTGATCTGAGCTGTCCTTCCCAGGTAGAACGCAGCCGGCACACCCCCCATTCCTCTGAGTGAGCATGGCAAAAGCCCGCTGGTCCTTGCTCCGACTGCTTGCCGCTGCTGATCTTCTGATGATGTGATTCTTTCTTGCTCTTTTCGCAATCCCTCCCTCCCTCTCTCTTGCTCTCTCTTTCGGAGTGGGAAGGCAGAGTGCACATGCATGAGGTTTCCATTGAGACACGGAGCACGTCAGGGAGAGAGTGAAGCAGGGAAAGAGACTGTCAGAGTGCAAACTGTACCAAAAGCACACACACGTCTGGCTGAACTGGACAACTTCTCACTTTCCGTTTTGCTTTGTTATGATTTCCAAAAACTCAATTGGCTGCCTTGTAGGACTTACATACACAATGGTTGATGTACATGCAATCACAATTCATAGACCAATGATTAGGTTTGGGATGTACAGTAAACATCCTGCATTGTTTAAGCAACTGAACTCGATATGATTTTACGAGTTGGTGGTTGGCTGCTTTGACTTGGCCCAGTAAACAAACAACTAACAACTGAACAGCACATCCTAGCAGCTACGTATCAATGCAGTAAAAATCGATTAGTTCTGTTGGAGTTGCCAGCACACACTTTCTGGATAGACTCCAACCAGCCGCTGAACACTTTCAAACTACCATTCTGATCTCATAATAGGTGGGTGAGCTCAGATACTTCACCTTCTTTGACAGGGAAATCTTTTCAGGTTCATTCTTCTCTCGGTCCATTGACGCCAAGCACAAGTAAACACACTATAAACACTTTTTTACTCATTCATAAGAGAAGTTTCACAAACTAAAGCTGCGGTCACACTAGGCTTTTCCTCCCAAACCCTCCATTCATAAGCATGCGAATGCGTCAGACCAGAAACGCAGGGTCATGCGTTAAGTTTCGCATCACTTGAATGCTGCGCGACAGAATTTCGCACACACAAACTCTAGTGTGACCGCAGGTTAATTTCGAGAGGAGTATGTCATATGATTGACTACAGATGATCCTTATCGCTAATCATTAGCTAGCCTATCAGATCATTCTAAAACTACTATAAATGTCCTGCCTAAGCTTCATTCCATATCTTTGTTTTCGGAAACCCCCCCACATATCTTTCCCTTCTCCCTCCTCCTCTTAACATGATAGGGCAACACAGTGGCTCAGTGGCTGCCTTGGAGCAAGAGGGCCACAGGTTCATGTTCTAATCGAGCCAGTCGGCACTCCCTGCATGGAGTTTGCATGTTCTTCCCGTGTTCACGTGGGTTTTCCCCGGGTTCTCCGATTTGCTCCCATAGTCAAAAAAATAGACATATGTGCATTGTAATAACAGTCACAAGCACTTAACGAATACATACTGAATCGACCATATTAGCCAAAGTATAAAAGGGGGCACTGAAGAAACACCTTATCTCATATCCCTCCTAATGCTCATTGACAAGGCGGGAACCTTGGGCTCATCTATCTCTGAGCTAAGGGTTCTCTTCCAGGACAGCATGCCAATCCTGCTATCATAGTTAAGCATTATCTAAGTGTAAACTCTTAAATACCGATTCATAATCAAAATTTGTCTTGCTGGTGTAAACATAACCAGATTTCTAGATTACACTTATTTTACCAAAATAAAACATGATCATGCCTTTATTTTTAATTATCTAATTAGGGCAGTAAGGTCTGACTTTGCTTTGACAAAAGTCTTGTCGCTTAACAGAAATAATGTTCAGTATATAATATAAAGTCATGCTGCAGTGGAAAATGAATAAATATCATGTATGACTTCTTGGATGACTACATCCATACATCTCTGTGTCAATGACTCAAAAAACTTATTGATAAAGTCATGTGGAATGTCAAAGAAAGCGTTCTTGCAGGACTCCCAGAGTTCATCCAGATTCTCTGTATTCATCTTCAATGCCTCCTCCATCTTACCCCAGACATGCTCAATATTATTCATGTCTGGTGACTGGGCTGGCCAATCTTGGAGCACCTTGACCTTCTTTGCTTTAAAGAATTATGATTTTGGAGCGCTATCCTGCTAAAGATTTTGTAGGCCTAGTAGCTACTAATGACAACAGTTCGTCTGTATTTCTGGCAAACCACAGGGAAATATCTAATACAGAATTTATTTGTTTATTATCCACTTAACTGATAATATTTTACTAGATATTTTTTCAAGACAATACTATACAGCTTAAATTGACATTTAAAGGCTTAACTAGGTTAATTAGGTTAACTAGGCAAGTTAGGATAATTAGGCAAGTTATTGTATAACGATGGTTTGTTCTGTAGACTAAAATAGCTTAAAGGGGCTAATAATTTCGTTCTTCAAATGGTTTTTAAAAAAAACTAAAAAAAATACTGCTTTTATTCTACCCGAAATAAAACAAAACAGAATTTCTTCAGAAGAAAAAACATTATCAGACATACTGTGAAAATTTCCTTGCTTTGTTAAACATTATTCAGGAAATATTTAAAAAAGAAACAAAAATTCAAAGGGGGGCTAATAATTCTGACTTCAACTGTATGTCTTCAGCTCTAATAAGTATTATTTAATTCATTATTTAATGATTTAGCTTGGCAATTGTTAGGGCAGTGTGAACTCGAGTCATATTTTCACAACATTGTAAATACAACGAAATTAAAACAGCCCATGTGACCACCACAACAGCACACCGACGCTAGAAACTACTTTATTTTAAGACTTCCACCCACAATGACCAACCCTGGTGAGATAGCATGCAAACAAGTGCACTGACAGACCCAAGAATATAAAAAAAACCCTTTGTGACCACAACATCTATATAAAGCAGTACTTTCTCTGAGAATCAATAATTCATTCTCTATAAATCACATGCACAAACACGTTCCATATCCCACAAGCATGTCCCGGGCTATTTTTTGCCAGTTACACAGGGAGCTTTCAGAAATGTGAAAACAGGAAACCAACGATGGCATGCTCATCTTCATTCCTCTACACTGGCATGGCATCTCATTACCACACACATTCCTTTAGACATACACAAGCGCTCACTCGCACTATTGCATATGGAAACCATATCACGAAAATAACCCGTCCGGGCGTCTGAGGCATCCTTGTTTTGCGGGGATCAGGCTGAGAGGGAACTCAAAGAGCGCACTGTATGATCCCGGCTGAATATACCAGGCCCAAAAAAAGAAAGCACGCTGCGGTATCGCTTGGTGTTCATCCCAAAGGGTTTTCGCTCCACACACAAAAAAACATTCCAGTTCTACTACATATGCGTCTAAAAAGGGAGCGGTCATAGTTCAAAATTTATTTTACAGTGTGGCGACAGTAAGAATTAAAACACTTTTGGATGAGTACTGAAAGTTCCTGTCGATTATGACACATCATAAGAAATCCACATATATAAAACTTATTCCAGCAGCATGAAGTCATACAGTCTGTGTGTGTGTGTGTGTGTGTGTGTGTTGATGGAGGATAATTCATAGAAGGGGGAGGAACTCCTTGCTGCCATGGAAACAAACAGTCCATCATAGTGAGCAAGGCTCCTGCTTTCTTATGATGTCACTTACAATACTAGTCATAATTACTTACACCTGAGCAACTCCATGCAAAGCCAACCGTGCCGTGACGATTTTTCTGTGTACACTTGTATTTTACAGAACTGTAAACTACTCAAAAAATGTATCTGTCAATGTTTTGAAATAATTATATTTGATTTAAAAAGTCACACAAGTGGCAATTTCACATCCGTCACATCCATGACGGATGGGTGTCACATCTAGGGCTGCACGATTTAGGAAAAAAGTCTTGTCGTCGATCCCAGAGCAACAAATAATAACTTGACTTCTAGTTGATCATTTGGAAAAGTGGCAAAAGGTCGATTTTTCCAATGAATCATCTGTTGAACTGCATCACAATCATCACAAATACTGCAGAAGACCTACTGGAACCCACATGGACCCAAGATTCTCAAAGAAATCAGTCTGATTCACCAATTTGGTGAAGGAAATTTCATAGTTTTGGGTTACATTCAGTATTGGGACATGCAAGAGATCTGCAGAGTGGATGGCAACATCAACAGCCTGAGGTCTCAAGACATTTGTGCTGCCCATTACATTACAAAGCACAGGATAGCGCTCCTTCTCATACTTCAGCCTCCACATCAAAACTCCTGAAAGCAAAGAAGGTCAAGATGCTTCGGAATTTGCCAGCCCAGTCACCATGAACATTATTGAGCATATCTGGGGTAAGATGAAGGAAGAGGTATTGAAGATGAATCCAAAAAATCTTGATGAACTTTGGGAGTCCTGCATGAACGCTTTCTTTGCCATTCCATTTATTAATAAGTTATTTGAGTCATTGCAGAGATGTATGAATGCAGTCCTTCAAGCTCATGATGGAGTCAGACACATTATTCATTCCGTCTCCACTGCAGCAGGACTTCATATTCTATACTGTACATTATTTCTGTTGAGTGTCAAGACTATTGTCAAAGCAACATCGCTACTGTTTATTTAAAACCATTTTTTTCCATTGGCACCAAGTGGTACTGTTCGCCGATATAGCATTGGTGTGCTCACGACAACCCGAGTCTGATTCCTGGCTCAAGGTCCTTCTTGGTCCTGGAGGGCCGGGGTCCCTGTAGAGTTTACCCAGCAGGCACACAACGTCATAAGACAATCAAAGTTAGGTTAGATTTAGGTCGTGACATAGGGTGACTAAAATTCAAGGCCTAGCTAGTGTCTAAGGACAACATTATTTTGATGTCTAACTACAAGGTCAACTGAGACTGATATCGGGTTGATTTTAGGTTGTGTTGGAAAGTGACCAAAATCGACCGCCATATTGAATTCAAGTACTGATATTTTTTTATAAAGTAATAAATTTCAAGTACTGATATCAGGTATGGCAACCAAAATCTAATGTCTGATAGACGTCAGACATCCTTGTGCAGTATTCACACCAGACGCGGTATGTGTGTATAAATTTACACTCAAATTCACTGAACAATAGACGCGGATTTGTGTCATGGGCAGGGCTTTTGCCCAGTGACTGAAGTGTCGTTGCTAAATGGCTAACATAGATTTTATTGAGAGAATAACTGTGTTTATGTGCTTTATGTAGGTGTTGATTCATTTGGAGTCCACTAGATTCTATCAGAGGTGCACCCAGCTCTGTGAGTTCATCAACTCCTCCAGAAACTCAACCTGGATGATGGAAGCCTTCAGCGGTGCTTCTGACTAGGTCGAGCCAAGTTGATCACCTGTTGTCCGGTGTCGGCTAGAAGAACACCAACAACAGGTGATTTGTCCTAAGCAGGGCCAGACGGAATCTGCGGACGTTTTTTGCTATTTCTGCTGAGAATTTTGGTAAAAATCAGCGGATTTCTGCGGAATTATTTTGGGAGTATTGAGTATTGAGTTTCATAACTCAAACCTTAATATATGAAATAAAAAGTAATAAATTACTGAATAAAAACTGAATAAATTTAGATTTACACATTTACTCAAGTAAATAAACAGAATTAATGATGGGCAAAAAATCTGCAGAAATCTGCGTGCGTAGATTCCTTGTGGGCCTAGTTATAAGCAAGCCCCTACAAGAGAAAGCTCCCGATTGGTTAGCAGGGTGCGAATGTCTACTGAAGTTCAGATTTTCGAATTTGACCAATCTGCGTGAAATGCACATCATTCTCGCAAAACGCTCAACTCGTGCCGCTTCATTTGCGCATTTCGCACCGCAGGATGTCTATTGGCATCTTTGCATTGACTGAACAGGTGAATCACTCGCAATCGATGCTTCTTCCGCATCTGGTGTGAACACAGCATTAGATCTTGATGTTTGGTTTTTTAGGTTGTGTTGGAAAGTGAACAAAATTTAACATTTGTCCAAGATCTGACATCAACACGATTTTCATTTCCACTCAAAATGCAATGTGAACCGACATTAGGGTGCAATGTCAAACTGATTTCATGTTGACATCCGGGTAGCTCCAACTTTCCTCAACACAATTGCCTGGAAGTTTCAAGTACACCTAGTAAGACCTTGATTAGCTTGTTCTGGTGTGTTTGATTAGGGTTGGAGCTAAACTTTGCAAACACCAGCCCTCCAGGAACAAGTTTGGTGACCCCCGCTATAGATGATTAAATTCGAGTGATCATGAACCGAAAATCTGCTCACATTCAAGTTCATTCTAAAGCCTTGTATTTATCTTCAATACGCAAATGTTTATTAAATCAAAAACACCACATCAAATATGGCAATAAGAAGGCCATAATAAAAGCCAAAGAAAACTGCTCAGGGAGTCATTGGTTTCTAGAGCGCATTTCGACAATTAAAAGGATAAAAGCATGTTTGCAGACTATTTCAAAGGCTCGCAAGCATCAAGCTTCAAAGAAACCACAACACACCGAGCATCTTTTGAAATCCACAGTGTTAAAGCCTTGTGGCATCACAGGTGTGTCACTTCAGTGGACCTGCTGACCTTTCAGGAAACTGACTGACATGTTGTTCAAAACCTCTATGCCCCTTTCCTTCAGATATTTCTTTGAAGGTAGTTAGAATAATGCTTGTGCTGCTCTTTTACGTACAACACAGTGTCTAAAATGCAAAAAAGCAGCATAAATAATTTCACTCATTTATTAGTTTTCCTTTAGCTTAGTCCCTTATTTAACAGAGATCACAACAGTGGAATGAACCGGCAACTAGTCAAGGATATGCTTTACAGCGAATGCTCTTCCAGCTGTAAGCCAGTACTGGAAAACACCCACACACTCTCGCTTTCACACACGCACTCATGCACTATGGCCAATTTAGTTAACCCAACTCACTTATAGCGCATGTCTTTGAACTGCAGGGGGAAACCGAAGCACCCAGAGGAAACTCTCGCGAACACGGCGAGAACACGCAAGCTAAAAAAAAGAATACAAATTCATATAAATTGTTTACTACATTCCAAAATCCTTCAGACGAGTCGAGTGTTCAGTGTTCGCTGCTGATGTCTCTTATAATGTATGTCAGTAGCACAAAACCAAGCCAAATCAAATGTAGGGGTTACGCCAGAGCAGCTGACGGCACTGAACTAAATCATCCTCAGACAGCAGTGTTTCATTATAGCTCTTCCTGTGGCAGGTGAACGTTCTAACCGCAAAATCACTGCCTGTAAAATTAGCAGCAGTTTAAACATCCCTCTGAGCTATTGTCTGCCTGCTACCTTTATAAACCAGTAGCAGACTCTCTTGACAACAGTGTGTATGGAACAAAAGACAGAGGTATAACATTAGGAAAACAACTAGAGCCATTTCCTTAAACTTTTTGATAGCTGTAGCAATGCAAAGCAAAGCATGGCTGATGGCAAACTGCATTAGCATCATGGTAAAGCACAGGAGATCGATAAAAAATGGAAAGCGTTTTTGATTATAGGTTTTTTGCTCACACTATGAATCACAGAGCAAGTAAAATAAACCATTCAATTTTCTTGTCATGGTTCAAGATGCTTCTGTATTGTTTGGATCATACGGTCAGGTTTTTGTTTCATCATTTGGCAGGAAGTCATTGTGTGGAGTCTTTCTGATTGGAGGTCAATATCATATTAAATAAACATAAACTAAATTAAATATCAACCAATTTGCTCCTCCCTATATGTAAATACCGTACTGTGACATCATTCATTCATTTTCTTTTCGGCTTAGTCCCTTTATTTATCAGGTGGATTGAACCACCAACTTATCCAGCATGTTTTACGCAGCGGATCCCCTTTCAGCTGCAACACATTACTGAGAAACACCCATACACTCTCATTCACACACATACATACACTACGGACAATTTAGCTTACCCAATTCAAATATAGCCCATATCTTTGGACTGTGGGGGAGACCAGAGCACCCCCAAGAAACCCACGCAAACAGGGGGAGAACATGCAAACATCCACACAGAAATGCCAGCTGGCCCAGGACTCAAACCAGCGACCTACTTGCTGTGAGGCGACAGTGCTACCCACTGCACCATTGTGACATCCCCCAATCAAAATCATTAACTAATAAATTAAATAATCCTTCTTAAGTCTAAGAACACATTATTATTGCTCCAACTAACAGCAATAGATGCTGACAGGAGTAAATACACTGATCCAACAAACTCTTAACAGACTTAGTCTGTGCGGTGTGAACTGAATTTTACCGCACACAGCAAATTCTACATAAACACCAGCATCAAGCTGCCAATTGTCCCTTCCTCACAGGTACTGTTTACTAGATAGACGATAGTGCCAAATACTGACATGTGTCTATCGTCTAATACATAGTTTTTGAGTAAATGTTGATCAGTGGTTAGCACAGTTGCCTCACAGCAAGATGGTCACTGGTTCGAGCCTCAGCTGGGGCAGTTCTGTGTGGAGTTTCTTCCCATTTGCGTGGGTTTCCTCCAGGTGCTCCGGGTGAATGTAATAGTGTATGGGGGTTTCTTCCCAGTACTGGGTTGCAGTTGAAAGGGCATCCTCTGTGTAAAACATATGCTGGATAAGTTGGCAGTTCATTCCACTTTTGAGACCCCTGATGATTAAAGGGACTAAGCCGAAGGAAAATGAATGAAATTATTGTTGTTATTAAGTCAAAAGTAAACCTATACCTTTCAAATCATGGCAAAACCTGCTCCTTTAGCAAACTGAACCAAACCAAACCATACATTGGACCCAATACCATGGACCGTACCAAACCTTGGCATTGGTGTATTATAAAACCCCAACATAACCCCAGGTGTAAAATGGGCCGAAGAGTTTACATTTTTACATTGGGGATTCCCTTGCTTTCACAGTTTTTGGTCCAATGTGTGGCCTCTGCTGTGGCCAACCCTCATCTCCCAGCTGAGCGTGGCTTTGCCAGGGGATTGTGGGTAAATGCATTAGCAGACTCCAGGTCAAGCAGAACATGCTGTAACCATAGCAGGGTAAGAGCACTGGCGTTGTTATTTGCAGTCCTGTTTAGTTTTTTACCCCCCTTTATTGCAAAGTAAACTAAAACCAAATTAGTAGTAAAGAGGACGTCCTAAGGGGAAAAAGCGAGCCAGCGTGTGGATTTGGATGTTCTTTGAGTCTTGCACCAAGCCAAACACAAACACATGGCTTTTACTTTACCTCAGCTGAAAACAAGTGGAAAGAAAATGCAATAAGTAGGACTTCTTGATTAATCAAAATGAAATGAAAAGCGGGATTTGGTTCAGTCCAATTATCCAACCTATAAGGCCACAGATTAACTAAATGAATACAAGCACTGCACGTTTTAGAATGTTCATGTAAGCAGGTCATTACATGCAGGTGTTTGCGTATCAGCACATCTTTATCGATTTGCAGTAACTGCTGCTCCACGTGACCTCATCCTGCATCTCTGCTGTGGGCTTCAGTCAGTTTAACATGCATTTGTGAAGCAACAAACAACAGCAATCAAGAGAAGCTTGGGATTCCAACAGTTTTCAGAAATGTCAACCATATTTTGTATGGTAATATTTAAACATAAATACGTATTCGTCTAAATTAGTATTTAATTGAAATAAATAATAATAACAGATGTGTCTATTGTGTGTCTGACACTTTAAATATTGCATTTTAAAATACTTATTTATTTTAACATGTGAACATATCAAAAACAGAACATAATTCAAGAGTTCACAGTTAGCTGATGATTGATAATAAAGTGTATTTGGCATGCTGTCCTGGGAGAGAGCCCTGAGCTCTTAAGATCCTCGAGCCTGGGGCTCCCTCTCGTTTGAAGGGTGAGAGGGGAATTTGAGCTCAGGTTGGTCTTGAGAACTCGCCTGCTTGTAAAAGTGCTGAGATATATCTGGCTAATGCTGTGTTCACACCAGACGCGGAACGCGCGGATAAATCGTGCTATTCGCGCGTAAATAGCTGCGTGAACATTTGAGGTTACTCGCTTCATTCGAGTATATATATATACCATTAATCGGTTCCAAACAAAGCCGTTTGGTTAACGGTGAATCGGTTATTATGAGCATCCCTATATTCTTCCTTTAATCATTCATTAATTTATTCATTAATTTCTTGAGTGTAATATTACTTGCCTATTTTTTTTTTTCAATTTTTTACGTAAGTAAAAACCCTTTAATAGTCATACAAGTAAATCTTGGCAAACCACTGAGGGTTTACTTATTCAAATCCTGCTCTCTAAGATTTATTGGCCGATTATTAAGGTGGATTTGTGTGACAAAAGGAACAAGAGCGATGCTCCAAGACAAAAGGGATGGAGTGGATCGGCAGCGAGAGATTAGAGCCACAAGACGACCACAAAGGAGCCCCGAGAATCCCTGGCCATTCATGCAAGAGCCGGGCAGAGGAAAGATTAAGCTCTTTTCAAGAAGCCT
Source organism: Danio rerio (assembly GCF_052040795.2). Classification (NCBI taxonomy): domain Eukaryota; kingdom Metazoa; phylum Chordata; class Actinopteri; order Cypriniformes; family Danionidae; genus Danio; species Danio rerio. Next base: position 6,693,109 of record NC_141044.1, read on the forward strand.
GAGCCTCACAGAGAGGGCAAATTTAATCTGGGCAGACTGCATCTGGACTCGCCGAGGTGCGTCTTACAGTAACAAAAGCTGCTCTAATGGAGGCTACTGGACGAAATCCACAAGAGACCTCTCTTAAAGGTGACATGAGTCTGACTTTTTCTGTGTTCAATTGCTATAATCGGGTCTCTAGTGCATCTTCCAACCTAGAGATCGTCAAAAAGAACAATGCAGTAACTGCATTTGTATGTAAGCTTTGAGCTTTTGTGAAAAGGAAAAGGGATCATTCATTTATATTCACCCCGTAATCTGCAGGTTTTCACCCACAGCTCATTGCTTTACATACAGGAGTAAATGTAACGCTGTTTTTATAGAACCTATCAAATACCAGCATTTTATACATAGTAGTGTATGTCACTTCATATATTGAGAATATTACCATTGTCACTAGCTTGGTTTCCATCTCTCGGTGTTAATGCACATTTTGTAGGTTAACAATGTATCATCCTGCTAAAAAAACAACTTAAACCAGCCTAGGCTGGTTAACTGGTTTTAGCTAGTCGACCAGCCTGGTTTTAGAGGGGTTTTGGCCGTTTTCAGCCATTTCCAGCCTAATCTGGGAGAGGACCAGCTTAAACCCAGCTGGTCAAGCTGGTTTTAGCTGGTTGTTTTCCACCTAACCAGCTAAGACCAGGTTGGAAATGGCTGGAAAAAACTCTCCTAGTGTCCACTTAGGCTTCAGCTCATGGCACCAGGTAAACACCCTGGGGATGCTTTCCTGCTTCAGGCTATGTAAATCCGGTGGGTGAATGCAGTCGTCTGTAGAAAACAATGCAGTCGTCTGTAGAACACCCTCGTGTTGTCTGTAATAGTGTTGTCCCGGTACTGAACTTTTAAAAACGTCTATTTCCTGATAACATTCAAGCACAGCTGAGCGCGTTCAAAGAGCATAGAATCACCAAGAGGCGACGCTCTAGTACGATTTGGGAAACAGCCACTAGATAGCATGGCGGCCATTTTGGAATGAGAATTCCAATAGAACAACAGCATATTATAAGTCTGTAAAATAAACTATTAAAAGTGCTGATGATTGTGATAGTAAGTGTTGTATTATCGTCTTTCAGGTTGTATCTCAGCTTTAATGTGCTTTTCAAGTGAATGAATAAAAAACACAGCAGCTGCTTGCCATCGCGACAGCTTTCACTCCAAAATGGCGGAATCAAGGGCTGTTGCTGGACGCTGCTTTTGCAAATGGAACGTTCTATTTAAGGTTGCCTCTTGGTGATTCTAAACTCTTTGGTGCGTTCTTAAACAGCTGATTTGCCACAGTTTTCACCAGTGATCAACAGAAATGACTGTGATCGGCCATGAAGGTCGTCAGTTTACCACTCTTTACTGAGTGCAAACACAGGAGCACACAGCAGCCGCGAAGATTAGTCAAGTCATCAAGCCGATCACTCGTCTGTGTTTACAGTAATCAGCGGTGGGTGAACTGATGACCTTCTCAGCCAATCACAGTCATTTCTGTTGAGCACATGAACACAATGGCAAATCAGCGCTGTTTAAGAACGCCATCAACATTGCCTTAAATGTTATCGGGAAATGGATGGTTTTTCTTTTATTTCAGTATCATGACAGGTCTAATATAGTGAAAGAATCAGTTCATTAACTGAAGTTTGATAAATGGCATCTAAAACATGTGTTTGGGAAAGAAAACGTTAGCTAACTAGTGCCATTTCCTTTAATTAAGCTGAAAATGAGCTCTGATATCCCTTTGTATTTTCACCATTTATTCAGAACGGACCTCGGGTCACTCGGAAGACGGTGAATTAATACATTTGTGTCACTTTTTTCTTTGCTGATAAGACATACAGCCAGGTACACGACGTTCCTATGTAACTCCAAGCAATACTTCCGGGTTTCTTCCCAACGCAGCCTCGATTTCGCTTTTAAAAATGGCGGCTGCATGACATTAGTCTATGATGCACAAAGTTGGAAGTAGATCAGCACACTGAATGAAAGTCTCAGCAACTTCCCATTTACGTGGACCCTCATGAAGTTCAGTTATATGCCAGCTTTACCCAAAACCCCCTGCCTGACCTGGTGTCATTGGCACACTCCAGTACACAGCCCAGGAAGTCAGATAGCAAGAACAGACGACCTATTATGTGTAATAGTGACTCGTATTACTTATTTCCGAGAGTTAGGCAGTTGTGGGAAAGTCATTCCCAAGAGTAGAGGGATGTTTTGGTATTTCTGGTCATGAGGAAAAGTTGTTTGTTTGACTGAACAGTCAGATAAGTCAGTGTTCGGTAAGCTCCATCAGTCTAGCGCTGCTCATAAACTGAGCTGAGGTTTAGTCACACTGGTTTTCCCCGTCCACATGACGAAAAGAAAACAATCTTCTAAAATCTTAGTCTGCTGACCAAACATCAACATAATCCGTTGAGAAGTCAGTGAGTCACGCCTACACTGTTTTTGTTGAATAGAACTTAAACACCGCCATCTTGCATAGCACTGGAAATCATGCACTGTGTAAAATGCTGGGTTCCACACAATCAGCTTGTGTTGAGGCAACATGAAGGATTTAAGATCATTTTATAGATTTACAAATTTAAGTGGATTGAACATAAAACAATTAAGTTGTTCCAAAAAATACTCAAGAATGGTGTGTTTCAGCTCATTTTAAATAAGTAGTTTGGACAAACAGCATTTATTAGTGTGTAAAAAAACAAAACAGCAAAAAAGATTTTATTGAAGCATCAAACATTAGTCAAACTCCAACAACATTTTACAGAAGTATCTTGTTTTTTTCTGTTTTTTATTTTTTTTTATCACTAAAATAACATTAAGGAATTAGTGCAATATAAAGCAATATAAAAATATATATAACATAATTCTTGAGTTTTTTGGGCGACAAATTACAGGCACGTTATCAGCTGAGGACAAAAAAGAAGGAAATTATATATATATTATATATATAATATGAATATTGTGTTTTCAAATAATAATAAAAAATAATAATCATCATAATAATACATTTATTTTGTATAGCGCCTTTCCAGAGCTCAAGGACACTTTACAAAGAATGTAACAAAAAGAGATTAAAAAAAACAGTGATCAAGGTTCAGACACATACAAGAAGTCAATTATAATAAACTGGAAATACAAAACAAGACCTAGGAGTCAACTATGCAGAGTACAGGTTGATCAAACAAAGTGGTCAGTTAATCAAATCAAAAGTGTAACATTCAGAAAACAAACAAATAGAAAATAAATATTAATACAAAAAAATTGTAAATATTATTCTTTATATAACATATTTGTTATTGGTTTTTAAATGTACCTCAATGTTGGGACAGATCCACACCACTGCTAGATGGCGACACTAACTCGGTTAGTTCTCTTGCATCCAAAATAATATAATTTGTCCTGTGATTTAGCCGACTCTTTATTACATGTGATAAACTACTAGTCAGTCAACAATTCGAAGTGTGGTTGAATTGAGGAGCCTAACATATTTTAACATTCCACCCTGAAAAAGATATCATACATTGCTAAAAACAGTTTATCACTTTCAGTTTCCCTTTTCTTCGCCATACTCCCTGCTTTTTGACTTTTATTGTGTTTTTATTTGAACTGACTGTCCTGTACGATGACCTGAGTGTCAAGAAAGGCGCGTTTAAATAAACTACATTATTATTATTATTATTATTACACATATTATTATTATTATTATTATTATTATTATTATTATTATTATTATTATTTTAGTATTATTATTATTATTATTATTATTATTATTAACATTATTATTACTATTATTAACATTATCATTATGATTATTATTATTATTATTATTATTATTATTATTATTTGTATTATTAAATATTATTATTTGTATTATTATGATTATTATTATTAATAACATTATTATTATTATTTTAATATTTTATAATTTATTAACCTCACTGAGACACCCAGAACAAAAAAAATCTTATTTACGCAAATTATAGGAGTCCCATTGAGCTCAGAAAATAAAATCACATCCCTGAAATTGCTTTATGTTTATTCATTCATTCATTCATTTTCTTCCGGCTTAGTTTCTTTATTTACCGCCACAGCGAAACGAACCAACAACTTATCCAGCATATGTTTTACACAGCGGATGCCCTTTCCAGCTGTAACATCCATACACACTCATTCACACACATACACTACGGCCAATTTAGTTTATTTAATTCACCTCTATCACATGTCTTTGGACTATGGGGGAAACCGGAGCACCCGGAAGAAACCCACGCGAGCACAGGGAGAACATGCAAACTCCACATAGAAATGCCAACCCAGCTGTGGCTCGAACCAGCGACTTTCTTACTGAGGCGACAGTGCTAACCACTGAGCCACCGTGTCGCCCATATGGACTGTATATATTATTATTTTCTCCTTTGATGGCATTCCTCTTGCTGTCTTTTCATATTTTCATAAGTGTTGTTTGTCAGATTTGCTTCAGCCCCTCAGGCACGATCTGTCTGAATGCAAATATTCGGATTAACGCCACGCTCTTCCTTTGTCACAAACACATTTCTCCATCTTTCCAGCACGGGAGCAGCTGCTGGTGAACCAATGAGAGGGTGCGTGATTGACAGCAGCATTTGTCTGGAGGTGTCTGGGGACCGTCGGGACAATGGCAGGTCCCTGCACTGAGCAATAGCTACCACACCTCAGACCTGCACCCCCACCACGGGACCCTTTGTGCTATTCTCTATAGGAAACTAGGAATCTTCTACATGTCTGTAAGCCCAAACCTGGTTTTGAAACTAACAGACCTTATACAGTTGAATTATTAGCCCTCCTGAGATAATTTGTGTTGAATCACATCCAAAATAAAAGCTTGTTTTGACATAAAATATGTGCCTGTACTGTGTAAATGTATTATGTATATAATTACACACATGCATGCATATATTTGAGATTTTTGATATTTATTCATACATTTTCTATTCGACTTAGTCCCTTAAGTAATCAGGGTTGCCACAGCGGAGTTAACCGCCAGCTTTTCTAGCATTTGTTTTATGCCAATCACTGGGAAACACCCACTATTATTCACACACATACACTATAGTCAATTTAGTTTATTCAATTCACCTATACCACATGTCTTTGGACTTGGGGAATCTGGAGAACCCGGAGGAAACCCATGCAAACATGAGAAAAACATGCAAACTCCACAGAGAAATGCCAACTGACGCAGCCGAGGCTCGAACCAGCGACCTTCTTGCTATGCCGCGACAGCACTAACCACTGCGCTAGATATTTTTGGACCAATAAAAACAAAAACAAAAATTGATGATCCATACATTTATTTATTTAGTATAAGTGTTAACTGCAAATAAATAATTTAAAATGATGTAGCAAGGAAATGTATAATTACAGTAGTCAACATTTAAACTGGATCAAAACATTTCAGAGATGTCGTAAAACTGAATTCAAAACTTTAATAACAGCAATTCGTATATGTTTGAATGTGTGCATATAATATTCATATACAAATCTACATACACACTGTACATACAAATATCACCCTCAAAAGCATATAAAATGTAAAATATTTATATTCAAATATAAATAAATAAACAAATATATACAAAAAAAATACATACATACATACATATATATATATATATATATATATATATATATATATATATATATATATATATATATATATATATATATATATATATATATATATATATATATATTTATATATTATTTCAAACAGACGGGCCATTCATGCATAAGCAGACAAACATCATTTGGAAATATGAGGAACATGTGAAAGTACAGACTAGCTGTGCGGTGTGTCTAATGGCTCAAGCGTTCCAGTGGCCTGAAAGAGGTTTCAGTCTTTAATAAGCAGGTCTGGAATTTTTTTTTTTTTTTTGACACAAATGGCCTTTAAATAAATAAATAAACAAATAAATAAATAAATAAATAAATAAATAAATAAATGTAAATGGAATTTGTTATCTTAAATAAAATAAATAAATAAATAAATAATACAGCAATATTACAATATTATTATATAATAAATACAATAATAAAAAATATAAAATTATATAAAATACTGCATATAAGCTGCAGAGTTAGCAAAATCGAATACCATAAAATGTTTTTTTTTTTTTGTTACCTGAAATTAAAATCAAACATAAAAAAAAAAAAAACATTGAGCAAATAAATATTTTCATTTTCATTTAGTTTAACATAAAATAACAAGTAAATCTAAACACATTACTTGTTCACATAAGAGTGGGCGTGGTCATTTAAATTAGTCCAGATTTCACTCACTCACTTCCATTGATTTCTGGCTATACAAAGCAGCTCATGTTGCAAACTGATATTTGTTATCATATTATTTAAATTTCAGTGTATTAAATCCTTTTCGCAAGACTGTTATGCATTTGCTGTAACTATTATTACACAGATAATTGGAAATAATACTGGCCTGGGAAACAGTAAAGAAAATGTAGTAAAATCCAATTAAATAAAAATAAAAAAATCTACATGAAAATGAATGCTAGACCTCTTTCTTGACTTGACACAGAAACAGCACTGATTGCAGCATGACATAAGTTTGCTGCATAGACGCTATTGGTTAAATGCCGGCAAAGTAGAAATGGAAGCAGCTTAAAACGTCAAGCACGAGTATGTCTGCACTCTCAGAAATAAAGGTACGCGAGTTGTCACTGGGGTGGTACCTTATCAAAAGGTACAAGTTTGTACCTAAATGGTCCCTGTTGGTACCTTAGAAGTATATTGGTCCCACTTTATATTAAGTGTCCTTAACTACTATGTACTTGTATCAAAAAATAAATACAATCTGCTTACTGTGTTCAAAATGTATTTGAGTACACTTGTGGTGCTCTTAAGTTGGAATAGGGGTTGGGTTATGAACAGGTTTGGTGGTATGGGTAGGTTTAAGGGTTTGTTAAGGTGTAAGGGATGGTCAGCAGTGTATTTACAAATGTATTTACAGAAGATAATTACAGGTGTAGTTACATACAGGTATTTATTCAAGCATAAGTACACAGTAAATACATGTATTCACACAATAAGTACATTGTAACAAACTAATTAATTCCTGTGTAAGTACATATTAGTTAAGGCCACTTAATATAAAGTGGGACCAGTATATTTTAGTACCTAAAAAATTTAAGGGGAACACTTTTGTAGTTTTTAGGTACTATTATGTACTCTTGAGGTATTAATATGGACCTTTCAGGTACAATGTTGTACCTTTTAAAAAGGTACCACTCGTCTACCTTTATTTCTGAGAGTGTGCGGTCTGGAGGTATTGTAAAGTTGATGATGACAACATTGCCATAGCAAACTGAGAAATCTGAACTTGGGATTGCAAGAAGTGGAAAGGAAAAGGCTGCATTTAACATAACAAACCTGATAAGGCAAAATTTAGTTACATCACAGTTGTATTTTTTTAACTGTTAATTTTATTTAAATAAAAGTTGTGCTGGATAAAAAGTGTACATATACAATTATGTTTGGCTTTTGACCCATTATTTAAAATATCTGGCTAAGAAATAGCAATTAACTTCTTTTTTTGGATTGGGCAAGTAGAAAAAAAATCCTTAGCGTTGAACCATGTAGTGCAAATCCCACTTGGAGAAGGGTGAGATGAACCACAATGGTTGCATTGGTGCTGGATGGCGGTGATGTATAAGAAAGGCCAGCTTGTGGCTGACGCTGAAGGCATTATTTAGTATGCTTGTTAGTGCATATTTCACTCAGAGCGAAGAGAGTAGAAGGGTTAAACATGCACGTGTCACCTACATCTGCCGTGTCTATTTCTGTGACCGGTGAAATATTCAGACACGCTTAAATCTAAAAATACCCTGCCTGCACATGAACGATTCAAATCTCGATATGACTCCTGTAAGCTTTCGTCATTGGTCTTTCCCTCTATTGGTTGGTTTCTCGGGTTGACATCAACATTTGGATTGAAGGAGTTTTCAGAAGGATGACTTCACATGGAAAAAGAGCTGGGGTTAGACTGGAGAAAACAAGAGTTTGGCTAGTCGAGTTGTTTTGAAGCACAGTTGCATGATACTTCTGACTGCTGGAAACAAGATCGCTGGAGCCGTTAGTGTGACAGCAGCAGCCCACACCCTAAAAAGATGACCATACCCTCATAAATTTAAGAGAGAGTTCTAAACAAGAAACTGAAATTGAGAGAAATTAGCATGCGTTGAAACTACTGGGGTTTTTCCCTATGTAAACAGGTCCAGGGCCCCAGCACATGGAGGAACACGGTGTCTCACTCTCCACCTCCATCAGCTGATGGGTGTGTACCGCTCTCCTCACACACTAATAATGTTGCAGAGCTCTAGCCAACCTGCCAGATACGATCTTTCAGAAGTTTTAAAGGAGTTTAAAAAGGTATTTACCTACCTGACGTTTGGTTTTGGTTTTTGAACAGAAGCTATTTTGTTCAAGCTGGTGGTTTATGAGACTTTCCCCAACATCTGTAAAGCGCTTTGAGTACCCAGAAAAGGGCTACATAAATCTAAGGAATTTTGTTTGTTCATTTTCCTTTGGCTCTGTCCATTTATTTATTAGGGGTCGCCACAGTGGAATGAACCACCAAATTATCCAGCATATGTTTTACATAGCGGATACCCTTTCAGCTGCAACCCAGAACTGGGAAACATCCATACACTCTTACGTTGACACACATACTCTACAGCCAATTTAGCTTATTCAATTCAACTATGGCGCATGTCTTTGGACTGTGGGGGAAAGACAGAAACACCAACTGACCCAGCCAGGATTCGAACCAGTGACCTTCTCTTGCTGTGAGGCGATAGTGTTAACCACTGAGCCACCTTGCCGCTCCATCAGAGGTTTTAAATGAGTTAAAAAAAGGTATTTACAGACCTGACTTTTTTTTAAGCTATTTTGTTCAAGCAATTCCCCCCAACATCTGGAAAGTGTTTTGAGTACCCAAAAAAGGGCTATATAAATGTAAGGAATAATAATAATTTTAATTTTTCCAATTAAATTTTCTCTATTTCTGGGGAAACTCATCCCGAGGCCCTTAGACTATGCAGCGCCACTGATTTGATCCAAGACCAGCGACGAGATGATCCCACGGTTTCCATAATCCTGGACCAGGCCGTATCCTGAGCAGCTGCTGTGGTGGTCATATAGAAGCGGAGAGCATGAGCATGAGACTGATTCCTGTGATGCTGCAGGGACAGACGAGTCTTCGCTGAGGTCCAGCTTCTCCATGGTCGTGTCCAACTGAGCCTGGTTTCTCTCGAGGTTATTTAATTCTATCTACAATCTACATTGTAAAAGCGCTATTCAAATAAAGGTGAATTGAATTTAATATAAATATATCACATGCCTTTAGCATTGTTGTGTGTGGCATTCACTTGATGTTGTTTGTCTTTTTTCTCTTTTCAGTTGTCTATTGGTTGATTTGGTGGCGTCAGGCCATTAAAACAGACAGAAGCGGACTTCTCGCGATCCCTCATTCCTCCATGCCACCACAGTTTTTGACAGCTTTATTTGTTGTGTTCTCCTTTATACTTTCCTTTTGATATTTGTTTGGAGCGGGGAGTTCCAACCTGCTTTAGGTTTGTTTGGTTGTTATTTATTATGTTGTTGGGCTCCCCATCTCTTGTCATTTTGGATTGTTTTGATGGTTATGTTATGTTAATAAATAATTTAGTTGGAGCACTTTAGCCATTGTTTATTTATATTACATATGCACATAACTGAATAAGATAAAAAAAACTTGCATAAACTACGATGGAAACACTTTTACTGAACAAATTCCAGTATACATATTTTTAAAAAGTAATGTGGTGTTGTTATAAGAGTTCATGAGATGATATAAATATGTGTGTGAATGGACAAACCAATAGGCTGATCCCATTGTAAAACATCTGAAATGTTGTTTTGGTCATTCTGAAACACCTTAACCATTTCAGTATTAGTGTTATTGTTACATTCCTGTACATTCTTGTGTTGCGTGATTATTGTTATTATTTTTGCTAGTCTCTCTCTCTCTTTCTCTCCCTGTGCTCGCTCGCTCTCTCCCGCTTCCACCCATACAGTGGCTCCGATTGGCTACAGCTGCCCAGCTGTTTGATGTGTACCCCCTGGTCTCCAATCCAGCCGTTTGCCACCGTGGCATAAAAGTGGTGACAGGACGCTACTCGAGAGGCCCTGAATTTTTGTGTTGTGTTGTGTGTCAGTGAAATTGCTATCTGTTTTCAGTGTGCTACCATTTGTTATAAGTCCATTGTTATTTGTCTGTTCTTCTCTTGTCTACCGTCAGTGTTATGCCCATCTGAGGTTGGAGAGTGGGACAGGTAAGAATGTCACGCAACATACATTGTGCACATGTAGTTTTGAATATCACTGTTGATAGACACACTAGGTAAGGGGCGTGCTTCACCCACTGTACTTTTGTTTTCTCATAGTATTTATTAGAGTACGTTAGGTAGTGCATAATAGACGCAAAGATTTCTTTACAATAACTGCTGTATTTTTTTTTTGATAGTTAGGGTGAAGGTTGGGCCAATAGATTGTTTTATTTATTTCTATTGTTTGGAGGCCCCCGTGTCTCATCTCTCCAACTCTCCCATCTATCTGTTCAAACATCTTGTGTCCCAATTGTTGTCTATAAATTTCAATATATCCTTGTAAATATTTAATGTTCTTTCAATATACATATTTTTGCATTCATTCATTCATTCATTCATTCATTCATTCATGTTCTTTTTGACTTAGTCCATTTATTAATCCGAGGTCGCCACAGCGGAATGAACCGACAACTTATCCAGCACATGGATGCCCTTCCAGCTGCAACCATCACTGGGAGTTAGTGTTATTAGCTGTTATATTATAAATTATCCCTTAGAACTGTCAAGAGCATTTGTGCTCTGCGTCTCACGCCTTTAAATGTTCTATGCATGTTGGCATCATCTTCTGAAGTGCAAGTCATTTATTAAATAAAGAAAAAATCAGTTTTCCATCAGCAAATTCTGTTTTTACCGCTGATATTTGGTGCCGGTTAATCAGGAAGTAACAATTTTGTTCACTTTGACTCATTGAATGTAAACGCTGCTTTATTCGCATGTCTTTTATGTGACAATCCAGTTTTGTGCGTAATTTGCATCTTTGGATGGAAACGTAGCTATCGTCACATCAAACCCATGTTCAATGTCTGTGTTCTCCACCTGCTACCTTGTTACTTAAGAAGATATGTGACATTTAGGATCACAAAAGGGTAATTTCATTGATCTGAAATATCAGGGTCCTCTAAGGACAGGGGAGGAGGCTGTAGGGGAAACCCTATCTCTGAACAAGCCCATCTGTCCTAACAGTGGCCTTACGAACTGTCTGTCCAACTGTCTCCTCCGAGGCATTCCTCCAGAGTTGAGTAGAGAGAACCCGAGCAGGACTTGCTTTGATTTACTGTCAGCTGTGTTGTGTGTGTGTAGTGCTGTAATCAGTTGCTTTGCGTAATGTCTCTGCTCAGCTGAAGCTCTGCTGGAAAGCTAGAGGCTGGAGTTTACCACAAGGAGAGGGTTGAGGTCAGGTCAGGTGACTTGGAAGGAGAAAGAAGTGGGGAGAAGCAACACAACGTAAGCCTTGAAATATGGACCTTGAGGTGGGGTAGTTTCTAAAATACACAAACATGATGACTTATCAGAAATACTAGGATGTATAACAGCAACTGCAATATATATAAGACCGTAGACCAGTTATCATTGAAGCTAAGCAGGGTTGAGCCTGGTTGGTACCTGGATGTAAAAATAAGGGTTGGTGCTAGAATGTATGCTAGTGGTGTCAGCAGGGGGTGCATATCCTTATCCTACGTGCCATTTAAATCATTTGCTTTACAATGCATAGGTTGTGTTACTGTTATACCTGGCTAATGTTATACCTGGCTACGTCCACCCATGAAAACAAAGCATTTTGAAAACGCTAAACACCCTGTTTAGTTGGAAAATGGAAATGTGGCTATCCACAATCACTCTCTGATTGGTCTGCCTGACTATAGCATATTGTTACCTGATCCATCAAGCACCTTTAAATATGACCATTACATGAACCACAGACTGAATATACGAATGCGGGCAAAATATCAACATGTCCAGAGAGCATAAATGCCATGTATCGTATGTTTCACGAAACACCAAAACACATTTTTTGAGATGTTGACAGTCATATATATGTCTCACGTTGTTAAAAACAATATTAGGACGCATTATTCATGAGAAAGACTTGGTTCGAACCAATCAGCAGTCCATTGTGAACGAGATGCAACTTCATTAATATGCATGATAGCTTTGAAGAGTCGTTTTACATGTTACAGTGTTCAGAGAGATGCCACGTTGTGCTGCCAACCCTAATTCAAACAAGTAGTAGAATAATTGTTCAGAGACATGGGCTTTGCCAGTGTTGTGCTTATAAATGTGCCCCAACAAAGGCTTTCTTTCCATTTCCCCATGATGAGAGCACATCTCGCGTGTGGACACACATGTGTGGATTACAGTGGTCTGCTAACACGCGACAAAAATATGTTTGTAAGGTGCATTTTTCACCCGAGAGCTTTTCGCATCTGGAAATGGCAGATTCCGTATTTGCCGCTCGCTTCTTTTAGAGAAAGATGCTGTTCCAGTTTATGTTAATTGTCATGTCTCTATGAATTTGGTAAGTGTGGGATCAGTGCTCTTTGTTAATGTTTATTCAGATGGCAAAGTTAGTATCGTCAGCAGTACTCTTTCAGTTATAAAGGACATACCTTAGACAAAATGATTTAGTTGCTAAGTTTACAGTACATTAATATCACTACAATATTATGGACTGAAAATCCTCCACTTCCACACAATTCTCAGATCCACTGTTAATACTGCTCTCCAAATCACTGTCTATCTCCTCTGCATATGTATTTTTGTTGCCTCTGTTAAAATCAGCAGTAGTGCACATAATGAAACTCCCTTTTTCATGCAAACCTTTCTCTCTTTCGCCACTTGACAATCCCACCTAAACAAAGCTGGACTCTCAAAGCTGGACCTACTTTCCTGACTTCAAACTAGAGGTGTGAAAACACCCTGCTGAAACAGGTGGGTTTCAGGGCCCTTTATACCATATTTGCCCTTTAAAATGTATAGTGCGAACGAAGATCATTTTTTTCAGAAACGCCAAAAAATTGTGGGATGAGAAGCACTTTCATTTAAAAAAAAATCGTTTTTAAACAAAAATGCACAAAACAGAATGTATCGTAGGTAAGTCCTAAAGCCCCAGTATAGTTATGGAACACTATATTATAAAAAATGAGGCATCAGATGAGACATTTACCTTAGGTCCTGAGTCTCTGTGGGTATTATAACCCATGATGCTTCTCGTAAACACTAGGAGATCCTGGCTCCCTAGGCAAAGTTCCTTCAGCTTGTACTTATTAATCATGACTTCCTAGTATCTTCCTAATTGTCTACTCTCTCCTTTCACATGATGTCTTGTGACTTGTCTTGTTGAAACACCTTGGCAGTCAGTGAATGTATTCAAATCCATATACAGTACTTACATCCACATACATTTGTATCTGTCAGTGTGTCAGTCTGTCTCGCTACGGTTTTTAAAAGTTTGGCATCGTCTTGTTACTGAACAATGCGCAGATTAGTGTATACTCCATCACCTGTTCATTTCAGTCAGCTTTCCATTTAGTTAAAGAAATGATAAATTATTATGGATCAAAACAATGTTTGGTGTCTACTTTTTACACTTTGTGGCAAGTAGCCAACATTGATAATAATATACATCAAGCAAAGTTGCTTTCTCAGCATAATACTTATACAAGAGCCCTCAATTTTGCAATAAGCCTGTCAAGCTTTATTCTGCGATAACAACCACCTGGATGTACTTTATCCCTAACTTAACATGTCCAGATCTGTGTTACATACCATTTTGAAAAAAATAAATAAACAAATAAATAAATAAATAAATAAATAAATAAATAAAATATTCATTGGAGCAATATATATGAGCTATCAACAGAAACATGCAAGTTCATGAGGTTCAATATTAAACTGTCAAGACAGACAACTAAACATTATCATGCAGAGTTTAGAGTTCCAATCCCAATGACACACACCTAAGCAAGCCAATCAAACCCTGCAAGAGGCAAGCGAACTCTTGGGTAAATTCTTACTTGCATACCTGTGCAAGTTCTTGGTAAAATCCACCACTTGTGACAGCATAGGCTTAATGCCTGAATAGTGAATACTAAGGAACAATAAATCTGGATAAACATAACTTTATCTTTTCTACTTTCATGTCAATAAGGCTTCACAAATGTGTACAGACATTTGTAGCATTTATCAAAACACATGGTCTCTGTGGTGCTGTTCCTGATTTGTTTCAAGTTCTGTTTATGCAATCAGGATTAGAGCCAGATGAAGTTTGGAAAGGGCCCTCAAACTCTCCACACCTCTATCCCAGCAGTCCTACAGTGCCAGAAAGCCCTATAGCTGCTGGACTTGAATCTACATGTTACAGCTATTAGGTGTACATTATTAAACAGTTTTAAATGAACTTTTAAGCACGGGGTCACCAATCAACATGCTTGCATCAATTCCTGACTGATTTAAGGTAACAGTTACATCCTGTTTTACTTTTCTTTTAAACTCTGGTGTTGTGTAATAAATCCAGAGGCGTTAAGAATGTAGAGAATGTCTTCAATGAAAAACGGGGTCACTCTGCTTAAAATGTTACACACCTGGGTACAATTACTGTACAATTTAAGATCAAATCTCTATAGCAATGTTTCTCTCATTTTCTGTTTTTTGCTTGTGAAACAGCCTGGTTTCCACTGAGCTTAAACTTATTAGCTGTATTAGACATTTAATCAATATTCCGTTCATCTACTTCTGCCATCCATGATCTATTTATGGCAAACCTGCACTCTGCCTGACACATAACTGCCTGGAGATAACCAAGACTTAATCAAGCCAGCTGAATCAATCAATCAGTCAATCCCCAGTAGAGACCAGAATCAACAAAGATTACTCCAGGATCTCACTCTCTCACATAGGCTGATCTTGTTAAACCCAGTTCTTTGGGCACCACGGAAACATCATCAATCTCCTTTAGTTGCACACTGACAGTGACAGACAGAGAACACACAATGTCTACCGGAGTGAAAAACTCAGCTTATCTGCCTAAATTTGGTCTTTTAAAAGATGCCATTGACACCTTTGTGCATTTTTAATAAAGCTTCTAATATTTTGTATATTTACAGTAATTACGAAGAACAGCTGACCCTAGCACAAATCGGTCAATATAATGAGAGTCTTCATAGGCTTTGGCAAGGTGGAGTTTTGTACTTTTTGGTTAGACTAACTGTGGAGAGGGCAGCTCTTGGTTCCGGCGCAGTCCCAGATTGATGGCCAGATGGCCCCACCAGCTAAGACCACCATGAGCCATTCGTGCTGAGTGGGGGGTTGGTTAAGCTTGAGCAACTTATTAAGAATCAGCTTTTAATCTGGATGCAGGAAAGAGTGAATCAGTGTGGGCACTGGGCAAGGGCTACGCTACTATCAGCGACACATTTAGATCAGGGATTCTGTATTTTTCACAATGTTACCATAATTATATAGTCTGAATAAATAGGACAGGATATATTAGCAGAACAAGATAGAAAAAAGAAAAAGAGAAAACACAAATTGTACAAATCAATAGTATGAATTAGTTTAAACCAGGGATGTCCAAACTCGGTCCTATAGGGCCGGTGTCCTGGAGAGTTTAGCTCCAACCCTAATCAAACACACCTGAACCAGCTAATCAAGCTCTTAGTAGATATACTAGAATCTTCCTGGCAGGTGTGTTGAAGCAAGTTGGAGATAAACTTTCCAGGACACTGGCCCTCCAGGACCAAGTTTGGACACCCCTGGTTTAAACAGTTTACAGATGCACTTATACATATTCTTTTTTATTTAAAGGCATATTTTGTCCTCATCTAAGCTAAAGCTATGCTAGTATGCTAGATAGGCTGTCTGTTGTCGTCCTGAGAAGTTTACTTCAGTAGGGGTGTGAACACTGGTCCCACAATTTAATTCAACTTGATATCAGTGCATCACGATGCATTGAAGATGCACTGCGCCCTAAATTCTTACTTCATTTACTTTACTTGAATACAATTTTGGAATTAAATACAGCCAGTCAGAAAAATAAACAGTACCTTTCAATTTACATGCTTAAAGAAAACATGCTTTTTGAATGCATCAAACATCAAAAAGTGATAATGACATGTTCAGCAATGTATTCCACCGCTCAGCGAGTGGGAAAGACTGAGTTTTTACAATGTGCCCTAAGCATTGACATAGTGCAGAGGTGTCCAAACTCACTCCTAGAGGACCGATGTCTTAGAGAGTTTAGCTCCAACCCTAATCAACCAGGTAATCAAGCTCTTGCTAGATATACTAAAAACTTTCTGGCAGGTGTGTTGAAGCAAGTTGGAGCTAAACTCAGCAGGACACCGGGTCTCAAGGACCAAGTTTAGACAACCCTGACATTGTGGATCTTGGTTTCTCCTGTACGTTCAGTGTCAACGAAAGACTATCCCAACGTACACACAAGCAGGGAAATCTGAAATCTCTCCTTCGCACCATAGAACATTATGCTACTTATGCACATCTAGCCTTCCTCACCATAGTATGTTACTCGCAAGGGCTTTTAGACATAGTATGCTACTCATGAGCATCTTGCCTTTCTTATCCTACTATGCTACCCACAAGGGTTTTCTGACATAGTTTGCTACTCATACTTGGGTAAGTACCAAACTATGGCACTGATGTGGGATGCAAGCATCTCCCTCACCATAATATGTCAGAAAACCGTACATTATAACTGGTCAGGCCCTGGATGGGACACCACATGGGAAAGCTAGGTTGCTGCCAGGTGTTAGTGAGACAGGGGGCCCTCAACCTGCAGTCTGTGTGGGTCCTAACGCCCCAGTATATTGATGGGGACCCTGCACTGCTCAGTCAGTGCTGTCTTTTGAATGATATGTAAAACCGAGATTCTGACTTTCTGTGGTCATTAAAAATCCAAGAATGTCCTTCGAAAAAGAATAAGGGTTTAACCCCAGCATCTTGGCCAAGTTTGCCTGTCCATCATGCCCTCCTAACCAATTCCATATCATAAATGGCTTCATCACTCTGTCACCTCTCCACCAATCAGCTGGTGTGTGGAGTGCGGTCTGGCGCAATATGGCTGACATCGCATTATCCAGGTGGATGCTGCACACTGGTGGTGGATGAGGAGATTTCCCCCAAAATTTGTAAAGCGCTAGGAGTGTGCAGAAAAAGGCTATATAAATATAAGGAATTATTATTATTATTATTATTATTATTATTATTATTATTATTATTATTATTATAATAATCACTCTGTTATTAAACTGATACATAACCACCCTAATCTGCATTGCAATGCACAATACAAATAATCCACTTGGACACCCCTACAAAAAACCCTCAAAGATAAAAAAAAATGTCCAAAAAGATGGGTTCTTGTGACCACTTTTATAAAATTCATGCCAAGTGCACAGTTTGGGATAGGGCCAAAGATGCTATAATCCCCTGTGCATAAACTGTTCAATGAGAACAGTTGGAAACAGGTCAGGATCCATGTTGATCCATTTTCATGATAATAACATTTGTCTATGGGTGCAGAGAGAATGTCAACTTTGGCAGCAGGTGTAGGTCAATATGCACATGCATGTCGAAACTAAATAGTTCAAGGTGAATGGCATTAAAAAACGAGAATCATCCCGAACTTTTCTCTCAATCCTACCCCTGAGCTTGGCAGCAAGAATGCACTCTTAAGTTTGAGGCTTTAAAAATAAATCAATCCTTTAAGCTTTTTTAAGAGTTACTGGAATCTGTTGAGGGTTCCATGATGAAATCCTGATAGACCAAGAGCATGCAACTCTATGTGTAACATAAGCTCTCAGAAGAGGCCTAACACAAAGACTCAAATGGTTCAACTACAGTAACCAGGTAACCTGCAAAACACTGCCCGAGCTTTGAAAAACAACTCCAGAATCATCTCAGGAAATTACGCAATAAAGAGAAACTTACAATGATGACCTACAAAAAGGCAAGAGATAACTTTATTGAGAAGGCTCTGATCCTTCTATGTACTGTGCATTGCTTATACTTGACATGCTATTTTAAGGGAAGTGGAATTAAAGTTGGAGATACATTAAACAAATCAGGATGTCAAGTTCGGTTAGTGGAGTGAATCTAAGACCTCTGCTGACCATCAATTATATTACAACTAATGACCTCAATGACACGCTTGATGTAATGAAAGTGTTTAAGCTGAAGTGTAATTCAGCTCTGGTGTGATAGGGAGCACTACACGCATCAGTTATCAGTGCCTGCTGCCATACAATATCATACAATTCTTCCATCATATTTAGTAGCACCTTTGATTTCTTGCACTTTTTTGTGTTCTGCTCTGGAACAAGTTTTTTAAGAATAAAATGTCATGGGCAGCAGAAAGGAGGAGACACTGCTCACTGCAGAGCCACTTGAGCTCCACTGAGGGGGAGCTTAAGCTCTCACTCCTCCTCCTATAAGCTGTTTTAATGCGTACACCCACCCCTAACCCCAACCCCCAGTGACATCTATCGTAGAAGAAGTGCAAGGAAGGAGGAGCGAGAGCTCAAGCTCCCCCTTGTTGAAGCTCAGCTTTGCCCAAGTGGCTCTGCAGTGAGCACTACTTAGAAAGACGGAAGACAATCGGCAAACTCTCAGGCCTCATGTCCTCATGGCGCTGATACCAGAGACTATAGAATATACAAGACATGTCACTCATATAGTTTTGAGTAGTGTAGAATGGCTATAAATTAGGCATGTGTCATGATCTCGTTCCTTTCAAGTGGCATGCGCATTAGCTTGGGCAACCTGAAAAACATACAGATTTTGTTTGATTTGAACATTTAGAAATGAAACTTATGAGACAGTTCTTTATTTTTATTGTTGATTCCAAGTATGTAACGTAATCGTAAGCTTGGCTAACAGTCTTAGAGAATTTGATGTTTCCCCATTCTGAAAGAATGCCCAAGCATACTACATGAGAGGCAATTCAAAGATGGCCACAAAATGAAATTACTTGCCTTTAAGAGACTTTGCTGATACTTAAGGTGCTGATACTACACAGTGCCCCAATAAAAAGGGGGACAGCTGTGGACTAATGGTTAGAGAATTGGACTTTGCAGGTTCGATTCCCAGAATCAGCAGGGATTGTAGTTGGGGGGAGTGAATAACCAGCACTCTCTTCCACCATCAATACCACAGTCCCTTGAGCAAGGCACCAAATCCCCAACTGGATGTATGTGTGTGTGAATGTGGGAGTTGCTTTGGATAAAAGAGTCTGCTAAATGCTAAATGGATACTGTTTGCAGTATCAAGTTTTCTGATTAGTTGGTGTAGGGGTGATCCACACCAAGGAACAAAAGTAAAAATGGAATCATTTTGATAATACAAATATAAATCCCCCAGTTCTCATTTCATACTCTCAAATTGACAAAAATGGTCATGCCTAAGTTTTTCACATGAAAACAGTGTGCAGGATACACTGTAGGAGTAGCTGTCCACATCATACGCAGGTTTCAGATATCTTGTTGACATGTCTGCCAACACTTTGGCACTGGTTGGTTAAGCTTGGTTTTTCCCAGGAGTCTACTGTATTTAAGACCCATCTCCCACCACCCTCCCATTTTGTTATTTCTCCTAGCTCCCATAATTTCCGTAGTTTTGGTACAGTCTGTAACACCCCCAGGTCGCCAACTTTGGTATAGTATGCGATCGCAGTGGCTGCCCGAAACCCGGTTCCAAGTACAGTTTCCTAAACAGTGTTATTCAGACACCTCAGCCCTGAACAACCTCCTCCCCGCATTTTCAGAGACAAATGTTGACAGGAATGCTTGTAGAGAGGCTGTCCACTGTGTTGCAATGATTAACCATTAAAATGACGCATACCAACTTTTATGGCAACATCTATGGATTATTATATTGCTTGCAGAAATAGTTAAACATGCAATTTTTACACTTATTTACAAGTCACCGATGATAAACCCTAATAGTCTTAATGCATAGAGAGGCCTGAACAAAAAACAGACCTGTTCAAGCCAAACTTTCCCTTTCTTGACAGTGCTCCGGCCTGGTCTCAGTGGAGGGTGAAGTCATACGGAGAAGAGGGATGGGCCTAGAGAAATATGTTCGCTATTAGAGTTTAGGGTCCCCCCCCCCCCCTCCCTTTTCTGTCCCACCCAAACCTAAAGCAGCTGGGCCGCCTCGTGACCCACATGATTAAAAGCAGTTGGGGCCCTTGGTGAGATATGCAGAGTGGAATGTAGCGACTGGATATGTGTGTGTACTGTAAGCTTAAAGTGATCCGTCAGGAAAAAAAAGTTTCACTATACAAGACGACACACATTCCCAACACCTGTGCCACACCTGATGCATGTCATTACCTCCGTTCTGTAATTCCCCTTATAAACAGACCAGGATGAAAAGTTAAACATAACGGCACAGGTGGAAGAGCAGTATAGTAAGCGAATCCTTGTAAGGGGGCTCAAAAATCACAGCCAGGCTGATTTTAGGAAACACTCTTCACACAGTTTTGACCACATCAGAGGAACAGGAAATGAGGGGAAAATGCTGTTTGAATGAGAGAGAATACGAAGCAAGCCTTTACATACACAAAGACCAAACCAAACTGCTTTTACTTACTCCCTGATGACCCAATATACCACTAGTAAACCATCAGTTTTAAAACTTGCAAGTAGCATTTACTGTGGCTTAGCAGGCAGGGTGGGACGCACTGCAGACCAAAAAGAAGCCAAATAACACAACAGGACATGCCGCACGACAGCTGACCTGTCTGCCCAGAGCATGTCATAATACTCTCAGCACAACAGTGACCGTTATGAGGGACAAGCTCAGACGTGACAGCTCTGGCGTTAGTACTGACACCATTGTGTTGCAAGGCACTGCAGGACAGTCCAGGCTTATTCAATGTAAATAGATGCCACTGCATTTTTCCTGTGCAGTCAGGCCAGCACACTACACTTTAAAAAAAATGGGGGGGTAATTGCTTTGTTCAACCCACCTACATTTGTAAAAACTAGTCAGTTAACTCAATTCATTCAAGCTGTCCCAACACACATTGATATTCGAATATTCTAAAATTGGAATAAAACGATAACCGGTTTCAAGGTTTACCAGGGTTTGGAAAAGTCAGGATATTAAATCTGCTAACCTTTTCAGTTTTACGTTGTTTTAAGGTTTCTTGCAAGGTGTTTTTTTACAACTATTTTACTTTGATTGGAAGGTGTTTTCATTTATCGTGTGCTCGTGTTTTCCGTTCTTCTGTTGGTGTTGTGTAAAACAAGTGGCTAGGTGTACATTGTGGCCACATGCTTCAGTGCTCTCTCATTGGCTGCATGCTTCCAGTCCTGTTTTCTTGTGAGCACATGGCTAGTGTGCATCTTTGTGTCATGTGCTCTCCTGTCTATTGTCTAGTCCCACCCTCCTTGTTAACCCTTCATTAGTTTATTAAGTTCACCTGTTTGTTTGTTAATTCTTTCTCTTTATAGCACCCTCTTGTCTGCTGTCCTGTGCCAGTTTGTCATCATATATAGTCTTATCCAGCCTTGTCCAGCCCTGCCTTTCCTCGCCAGGCCATTCCACGTTTTTTTTTTTTTTTTTTTTAAACTTTGGCTGTTTCTCAATTCCAAGAACGCAAAGAACGGACTTGTGTTCTTGTGGAGACCGGTCTTGCCAGGTGTCCTCGGAAGAACGAACTCAGGAGACCGCGAAGGCAGAGAACGCGTCCTTTGAGAAATGGGATGCTGCGTTCTTCCTGATGGTCACATGACCTTCACGCGTTTTAAATGTAAATTATTTAAACATTACAGCACTCATACAACGATTTATTGTTGTCCCCCTCTTCAAAATATATACTTTGCATAAAACATTATAAATATACTCTGCACAATATAAATAAAACAAATTTTTATGCGATTTTCTGCAAACAAACACCCTTAATGTGTTTATTCCTTTATTAAGATATTCATGTTAATGTTTACTTTTACCGTTTCATTTAGGGAAACTCCTGAGGTAAATAAGTGATATCTCTGAACTTTAATAATAAATCTAAATAAAATGCTGCGCTTCCCACCTCCAGTCGCAATGACTTCTGGGACTTCACGCATCCTCCGTACTTGCGGTCTTGAGTATTGTAACTGAACTTAGGCAGCTGATGATGACGTTACACGAGAACACGAGGACGCAAGACCGCTGAAGAACGCACATTGAGAAACAGCCTGTAATTATTGTTTCCCCTCTTGTTTTCCCCACGCACAGCCGAGAAATGTGAAGGCTTTCATACTTGATGCGCTCGCCAGAAACACGAGCGTTTGCCAACTGTGCAGGTGAATTTAAAATATTGCAAATTAGAAAAGGTTGATTAGTTAAATTATGCTAAGGTAATTAATGTTTATTCAGCAATAATTATCCAGTACCAATAGCAGAACCGTTATCGTCAGAGCTTATTGATACTTCGGTCTTTAATAATGTAGCACCAATAGAGTACCAAGTTTCGTTACCCATCCCTACCTATAAGCACAGTACAGTGTTTTTAATTAAAGTAGCTGACAATAATAAATATTCTTAATAATATGAATGCATCTGCCTCGTCATTATGGTGGTACTGGGAGAGACAATTTTTTTCTGATGTGGTAAGTTTGAGAACCACTGATGTAGGACACAGTTCTTCTGGAGATACTTTTGCTCTAAAAACTAGGTAAAATAGTTGTAAAAACACATAATTTTTTTTGCGTATATCGTAAGAAAGGTATAACAGACAATTCTAGTGATTTTAAAAACCTTGACTTTTCCAAACTAGGGTAAACCTTGAAACCGGTTATCGTTCCATGCCTAATACCGGCCCATGCCTACAGCAAACACACACACACACATCCGGGAACGATGGGACTGTTTGGCAGTGGGCTCAGAAACTCTGACTGTAGCTTCATTCTGAGCTTTGTGGGTCTCTTAGCCGATGACCACACCCTGGCCCAGCTGGACCCAATAAAGGCCCCATTATACACTCCTACATTAAATATGTCTATCCTTATATGCTTATCTCTCAATGATAATACTTTCTTCCTCTATCAACTTTCATTTCTCACTCTATTACACCACTATTTCGCTGTGCTGTTCATATGTTTGTGCGTGTGTGTGTTAGGGAGGGTCAAACGGCTCGCAGACAGGAAATACTCCAGCTCTGAGAACTCATCTCTGGCATGCATGTGCGCTCTCTCTCTCTCTCTCGAATGAAAGCAGAGTTTGGATCGGATCGCTCACTTACAGAAACCAGAAACACCCTGTCAGCTCTGTCATCTATCAATACAATGGGATCAGGCAATTGACATATTTTCAATGAGGCATAAAGTGTGTTTTTGAAACAAAACCAGCTTCATATCTTGCATGGTGTGCACTTTTGATGTGCTGAACAAACTTCAGTGCTCAGCGCATGTTAAATTAACAGCAGCTTTATCGCAGAGAGGCTCACTGGGAAAAAAAAAAAAAACATCCAACCAAACAGCAAAAATTTGCAAGTTATTAAAAACAATTTGGAGTGTTTCCCTCAGATGAACTGGTATTACTATTATAATAAAGTTTGACCGGCCACAGACTAACATCAGGCGAAATTGTTTTCAACAAATTATATAATAGAACAAGATTTTAAATAAACATATTTTATTAAGTATTAATAAAATAAGTGCAAAATTATACGTACAATCATTAAATAAAATGTGCGAACAGCAATGCGAACTGCACCTGTATGGCAGTGTATGTGAATTTACACTTTCACGTTTCATTCAAGGCAATCAGTGTCCACGGTTAATTAACCGTATTAACAGTTTTGCTGAAATCATTGCTGCAATCAAAAACTAGTAATGTGTATGATAAAGCATAGCTTGAATTTACCTGATATGAAATGAGAACTGCAGAGTCGAGCATTTTTAAATAGGCCCTCACTCCATTCAGCTCCCTTTTAGCCAAAGATGTATGCAGTTGGCATTAAAAGCAGTGTGGTGTACAGTAAAAGTTACATTTGCTATTTTTAGACTTTTGAATTTGGCATCCTACCGCACAACACGACATGTTTGCTATTGCAGCCAGTCTTTTTTTTTGCAACCGGGAACCCGCGTGACATAGGTTGGTAATTCTTCTATAGACTGGTATTTCTCTGAGGGAGAGGCTTGGAACTGACATGTGCTTTTAGGACAGTTTATGTAATTAAACACACTAGAAACTCATTTAAAGTTTTTTTGTTTTTTTTTAACCTGTATGAACACAAACGAACGAACGCAAGTTACAGTCCATCCTGTCAAACCCATGTCGCATGACAGCAATTACTGAAACGCCCACAAACTTGCAAACAAAGAGTCACTATCATCATATATATATATATATATATATATATATATATATATATATATATATATATATATATATAATATATATATATATATATATATATATATATATATATATATATATATATGGTAACACTTTACAATAAGGTTCATTAGTTAATGCATTTACTAACATGAACTAATCATGAACAACACATGTACAGCATTTATTAATCATAATTGAACATTTACTAATGCATTATTAACATCCAAGTCCATGCTTGTTAACATTAGTTAATGCACCGTGAGTTAACGAACTAACAATGAACTACTGTATTTTCATTAACTAACGTTAACTAACATGAACAAATACAGTAGTAAATGTATTGTTTATTGTTTGTTCATCTTAGTAAATGCATTAATTAACATTAACTAATGAACCTTATTGTAAAGTGTGACCATATATATATATATATATATATATATATATTAGGCATGGGCTGGCATAACATTCTGAAGGTATGATAACCTTAGATAAAAGTATCACGGTTTCACGATATCATGGTATGGAGATGACTGTTCTAAAATATATTCTTTTTAAATGTCAGAGTTAAAAAAACAAAACTTTTTTTGCCATTGTACACAATTTTTTTTTAATTTCAGAAACAATTTAAATATTTTGGAGCCGTAAACACGTCAGGCTAAATATTTTAAATGAATTATGGACTTCTGCTGTTCTCATTTGTTTCAAAAATACAGATTTTTTTTTTACAATTTAAAACAGCAACTTTGGATATTTTTTTCTTCTGGAAATACTGCTGTCCTAAAAAACAATAACAAATGTAAATAAAAAAAAATCTTACTCATACCTTAGCAACTGTTTAGCAGAAAATGTTGACAGTTTTAAAACCTTGACTTTTCTAAACCGTGGCATACCTTAAACACGGTTATTGTCCCATGCCTAATATATATATATATATATATATATATATATATATACACACAAAATTGAAATACACACGTATATGGCTGTAGTTGGTGAAGTGTGTTCTGCTATGTGTTTTCCCTCCACTGCAGGTGGAGTGGGTGGAGTTACAGTGATGCATCACTGCTGCTCTCATTCTCTGGCCTTCATGCTGCCACTCACTGTTCCCATGGCAACCGCCTCCTCTTTGACCCATGACTATGATGTGTACGTTAAGAAAGAGTGATCTAGTATATAAATGCACGTACATGCGATTTGTGTTTTCTAAGTGAGTGGGGGTGGGGTTTAAGGAGCACAGTCACAAAACCACCCCTCCCACAGTCAACCGGCCCCTTATGATTCCTTTCCAGCTCCGCCTCCTCCTGCCTGCATTGCACCAAAAGACCTGTGTGGTTTCACAGGAGACGACACACACTCTCTCTCTCGCTCCTGTTTCTCATTCAGAGCATGTGAAACCTCAGATAACAGCACACAGCTCCACACACACTCCATAGAGACGCATAACGAGTGCATTTCGGCTATTCATGTCACTCACATCTTCCAATGATAAAAAAGAGAGCGATACATTTTGAGTCACAACAAATATATTTGATTATGTCAAGTGTTTTTTGTTTTTTAGATTAGATTAGATTAGATTCAACTTTATTGTCATTACACATGTACAAATACAAGGCAACGGAATGCAGTTTAGGTCTAACCAGCAGTGCAATAGAAGCAAATGCAGGATACAGGTATTTATTATAAAGTGCAATTGTAGAAAAGCTATGGTGATGTATTACAGATCGATGTACTATGAACATCATATACAGGTTGTATTAGCTATGAACAGAGATTTACAATAAATGAATGAATGAATGAATGAATGAATGAATGAATGAATGAATATCACTATTAAATTAGTGTGCCAATTGGAATGACTAAATAAGATTATAATAATATAATAATTATGATAAGATAAACACCATCTAGATATGAAACATGAACAGTCACTCAGCACCATGTTGTGGGTTATACTTAAAATTTAAGCCTGAGTGTATATGGTGGTCCAATATATAATTTTATACAACAGTTCTGTCTGGTTCTCAAATCTGATTGGCTGATAGCCGTGCGATATTCTGCAATATCAGAACTCTACACAGCCTCAGCCTCTTTACCCTTTGTGTATTACTCCACCCACATACAGCCAGCAAAAAGCAGACACTACAGATCAAAAGTTTAAAAGATGCACGCTCAACTGTTTAACTGTCAGCTTATGATTTGAATCCGGAAGAAAGTAGTTCCTCATACAAAAGGGTTTTTGAGACTCTCCATGTTTGATTTTGTTTTTATGTCCACAATTATGCCGTCAAATTGTTGTATAAACGCAATATCACACTCGTAGCAGTGCGATATGGCTGTATATCGGCACTGGTGGGGTATAAAATCAATACAACGCACGCCTCCCACCAGTGCCGATATACAGCCATATCGCGCTGCTACTCGTGTGATATTGCTCATTTATACAACAGTTCTGTCTGGTTCTCGAATCTAATTGGCTGATAGCTTTGTGATATTCTGCAATATCAGAACTCGTCCAGCCTTCTCACCCTTCTGTATTACTCCGCCCACACGGAGCGACAGCAGATTAATAAACTCACTACAGTTTGACAAATATTGCTGCTGTTAGACAACATAATGTACTTTTGAGACTTTTTTAGTCGAGAACGTAGTTGTTTAGATTGCAACTATGCAGTTTATTTATAAGGATAGTGCCTATTTTAAATATTCACCACTTCTTAGAGACAGGACGTTGGCGGTAATTAGACTTTCATTGAGAAGAGCAAAGATGGTTTTTAGACAGGAGTTTCATCTCACATTATGAGGAGAATATTTATGCTGCATTGATTTTCACTGCATATGGTAATACACTGTGCTGGGCAGTGTCAATGTGAGTACGAGCATGAGGGCTAATTAACTGTGCAGACACTTCTATGCAGAAAACATTATTTGGATGTTGTCTCGTTGCAGTCATTGATTACAGATCACAATCAGTTTGTTAAGGCAAGGCTATGAAAAGAAAGGCAATTTCACCATAGCAGTGTTAAAGGAAGAAAAATGTTTTCCTTGAAGAAATGCACTGAGGAATTGGAAGACTTAAATGATATTTTGCAACACAAACTCACAGCCCTCTCTCCATACATTTTTGTTTCTTGCTGTACCAAACACACATCAAAGATGAAAAATAACTGCTTTCTCAGAGGAAAAGAAAGACTTTTAAGAAAGTCTGAATAGTCATACTAGTATCATTCATTCATTTTCTTGTCGGCTTAGTCCCTTTATTAATCCAGGGTCGTCACAGCGGAATGAACCACCAACTTATCCAGCAAGTTTTTACGCAGTGGATGCCTTCCAGCCGCAACCCATCTCTGGGAAACATCCACACACACACACTCATACACTACAGACAATTGAACCTACCCAATTCACCTGTACCACATGTCTTTGGACTGTGGGGGAAACCGGAGCACCCGGAGGAAACTCACGCGAACGCAGGGAGAACATGCAAACTCCACACAGAAACGCCAACTGAGCCAAGGCTCGAACCAGCGACCCAGCGACCTTCTTGCTGTGAGGCGACAGCAATACCTACTGCGCCACTGCGTCACCGTCATAATAGTAGTACTAGCATAATAGTAATAGCGATATACGAGTAAGAACTGTTACTGATGACCAATTTAAAGCCAAAACATATCAAACACATACTTTTAAGGGCTCTTGACAACCGTGTTCACCAAGTTTCTGTAATTCAATATTTATCAGATATTTAAAGACATATATGTGTATACAGAATGTGTGTATGCACTTTAAAAAAGTACTAACACATAATTTTATGTTGCTTTAACTTACTGTAATATATATGTAGTTGATTAACTACCTGATTGCAAACATATTTTCAACATCAGAATTATTATAAGTAGAATAGAATTATTTATAGAAACCAGTAGACCTACACATAATATTATTGTTGTTGTTTTACCATATGTTTGAGAAAAAAAAATAATTTTTCCGACTCATATTAAGCGTTATTTTACATCTACAGAATCGTGAGAAAATCGTGATCTTTATTTTAAGCAAAAAAAAAATTGCGATTGTCATTTTAGCCAGAATCGTGCAGCTTTACTGTGAAAATTTCTTTGCTCTATTAAACATCATTTTGGAAATATTTAAAAAAAATAATAAATTCATTAGTAATTCTGGCTAATAATTCTGACTTCAACTGTATATTTGCAAAATCGTTTCACCCCATTGTAAAACAGTGAAAGGAGAAATCATGAGAAAATCGTGATCTTTATTTTAAGCAAAAGAATCGCGATTCTCATTTTAGCCAGAATCGTGCAGCTCTAGTGGATGATGAAGTTCGAACACTTTTAACATCAGTGGCACATGCAAATCTCTTTAGAACTTTGAGCGGAGATGATTCTAAAAGGGTATGACTATGATATGATAAGTCTACATGCTCTAAAATGCAAGTAAGTAGTTATATACAAAAAAGGCCATCTCCTAATGCAGCAACTTCCTATTTTCTTTTGATATTTGGTGCTAGGGTCCCACTTTATATTAAGTGGCCTTAACTAATATGTACTTACATAGGAATAAATAGTTTGTCACAATGTACTTACTGTGTAAATACATGTATTTACTGTGTATGCTTAATTAAATACATGTATGTAATTACATCCGTAATTAACTTTTGTAATTAGATTTGTAAATACACTGTTGACCTGTTAACCCACCCTTAAACCTACCCATGCCACCAAACCTGTCCATAACCCAACCTCTATCCCAACTCAAAAGCACCACAAGTGTTCTCAAATACATTATAAACACAGTAAGTACACTGTAATTATTTTTTTTGACGTAAGTACATAGTATTTAAGGACACTTAATATAAAGTGGGACCGGTGCTAGTTTATCAGGACGTGACGATTTTGTTCTCTCAACTCGTTGGATGGAAATGGTGCTTTATTTGCAAATGTTTTATGTGACATTCTTGTTTCGCGCATTAATTTAATTCCCATCTTTGGATGGAAACATGGCTTATGTAGCCCTTGGTAGAAAAATCCAGACAGATAAGTGCATTGAGCTGTTTCTTATGCATTAGCAAATGCACAAAAGCTCAGCTGCTGCACTGAAACCAGTTGCACTGTTTACACATATAGATTTAGCTTTTAGGTCTTGATACAGGAAATGACATGCATAAAGAAACAGATCCAAAAGGCCTGCAAAAAAATTCAAATATGTAGTGACCTCTGTACAGTGTCAAACACTGGCAACTGAACAAACGTGTTTCAGCCACACTGCAGCTGATCTGGAAGTTTTACCATTCCCTGTCTCACGTCAATGGAGGTGATTGTGTGGTCCTGAATTCCTCATTATAAGCGGGAGAGAAGGGCACATCGCAGAAGCAGACGCACTTCTCTCGCTATCACTCTTCCCAGGCATCAGGGTGAAATAAACTGATAGTTAATTCTCTCCTGGGACTGGGTGGAGTGAAATTATGTCAGAAAACATTGGTTATCCATGCACAATCTGCCTTTGATACTCCAATCCCTCTCAAGTCTCTTCCTCACACAGATCTCTATCAGTTCTCTCCGAGTGGACACTGCCAACGGGCTTTTCCGGTTTTCCCATCAAAGATCATGTGGAGATGCCTTGGAATGGTTGGTCTCAAATAGCCATTTGCAGTTTTGTTCATTATGTGTAAGGCTAAAATCTGCTAATTCACAACAGTTATTAAACAAAGAAAATGCAGGTGTAAAATGCACAGGTGTTTTAATTAAACTAAGATGTGAACACCTTTTAAAGATTTATCTGTATCCAAAGAATACAGTGGGAGAAATAAATAGTGAACACATCAACATTTTTCTCGAAAACATATTTCTAAAGGTGCTGTTGACTTGAAATGTCCCCCAGATGTTGGTAACAACCCAAAAAAAAAAATCCAAATATGCAAATAAAATA
This sequence comes from Danio rerio, assembly GCF_052040795.2. Classification (NCBI taxonomy): domain Eukaryota; kingdom Metazoa; phylum Chordata; class Actinopteri; order Cypriniformes; family Danionidae; genus Danio; species Danio rerio. The sequence goes on from NC_141044.1 coordinate 6,723,618, forward strand.
AACCTTATTAGTTTAAAAAAAAAACACATGAAGAACGGATGGTGTTGAAAGGCAGTGAAGGCCCAGACAGCGGCTGAAATCTTGCAGTTGTTGCAACCCTCAGCCCTTCGCCATTGTAAATAAAAATTAGCTGCTTCTGTCCAACATCTACATTAGCAGGATGATGAAGATGAGACCAGGGTGGACATTTCAGCAAGATCCAGTCCAATTGATTAAAGGCTTCCAGTGCAAGAAAGTCAACCCAGGCTCATTCTGAAAACGTACCACTATATACATTTCTGGAGAGCATGCAAGGAGGTATGTTTTTTTTTTTTTTTTGTTGCAGTTTTTGTTTTCATGAATCCACCGGAGGGAACTGTGTACACTATTTGAGATCTTAATTTTCTCTCACGAGTACCAATTGCGCCAGCTCTTTTCGCATAAATCCACCAGAGGCCTCTGTCAACTGACTGACTGACTGACTGATTGACAAACCGAACAATAACCCCACCCATCCCCTTCCTAAACCCAACCGATAATGTTTTAAAAAGCCCCAAATTGACCAGCACCCATCCACTTCCCTAAACTCAACAGACAGTTTTAAAAAGCAATCCAGAAAAAGAAAAGCCCCCTGATTTTTACCACGTTTTCAGATTTAACCAAATTGTCAGCCTGTTATTCACTTGTTTATTTATTTTTTGGCTTTTATTTTTGTCTTGCCTGCTTTCTGGAACCGTTCTTCACCAGACTTGAACCCCGTCATTGCAGTGAACTGCTCAATGCCTCTTAAGTCTGCTGACGAACCACTGGACAAACTGGTAACAGCGGGAAAGTCATCCATACGAAGGTAAGCGGTCAGCTGCTAGCGCGAAAAGGAATGGCATCATACAGCCCCGAAACATTCCTTTTTAAAGACAACATGCAGCTTTACATACTTCTAGCTACATAGTTTGCGACCTCCAGAAATGTAGATAGGGCTATGTTTTCAGAATGAGCCTATGTTGAAGAAAAAGAGCAACATACAGTCTACAGTCACTCTACTGAGAAATGCATTACATGTAGTACCATCGCTATTATTAGTTTGTTGCTCCCCAGTACTATGTGCCATTTGCATCACATGGCCTGTGAATAAGCCAGAAGTATGAGGCTATGTGAGAGTGATCTCAAAAGGACAGAAGGTGAGTTCTGCAGGCAGTATCATTAGTACAGACGTACAGCCCCTGGGAAAGTAAACCAGCTCAGTCTGGAGTCTTTCTGTAATGCTTTAATTCCCGTTCACAGCATGTTCCAGAAGTTTCTCCAGGGTGTATTGTCAGGGCGAGTGTGATGCGAGCGTGAGCCACAGTCACACAAAGAACGGGAGCCCCTCACCCTCGGCAGAGCAGGTGGGCCAATTAGAGTCCCCTGGGCCTCCACAGATGCTCCCAAAGACTAATATAATTGGAATCTTCACTGCTGGGCCACTATGAATTATTAATACGCTTTATGAAGGGCGTTATCGGTCTTGGAAATGATGAGACCAGCAGACAAGCTCATTTAACCACAATGAACTGAGAAAAAACAACACCACGGGATGTTCTTCTAACAGATTTTGGCCCGTCTGGAAGGTTAAGGATTTACCCAGCGTGGGACGGTCATTTTTTCCATCCAATGACCAGGTGCTGGAGTCAGTGCTGAATATCATACCGCAGGCCTTTGCACAAAGACTGTGTTCACAGCCCCAAACAGAGGCCCGTCAGTCCTACATGCTCGCAAACAGTTTCAGCAGAGCTAAAATTAAATTAGTTCAAGGGGCAAAGCGAGAAGGCACTGCAGAGTCTGAGGCGACGCAGCACGACCCGGCTCTCAGATCACACAGAAAGACAGAGCCGAACAATGATTACAGTCTCTCACTTGTCTGTCTGTAAGATGTGTGCCAAATGAACTTTGAAAAGAAGCCAGAGATCTATGCGCGCACACACATACAAGAAAACGCCACCAGCTGTGAACTAGGGTTATGGGGTTTATTGAATATGTGGAATTAATCGAAATTCAGATTTTGGCTTTTAACGATTATGAAAATACTTGATTTGAGATAAAATGATTACTGCGTGATATCCCGCCCCCTTTCCAGCAGTACACTATAGCCCCTTTCACACAGTTATACTGTAAAATATATGAAAAATTTCCGGAACGACTTCACTGGTAAATTCATAAAGCGCTGTTCACACAGGCGAGGACGTTACAGAATGTTTCTGGAAAAGAGCATTCACACATCCATTCATAAATACCGGTAAATTCTGACATCATTAACCAAAAATGACCTGTAAACGGCTGCGCTTGTATTTGTAAACATTTGACTACATCACAAACTCTGTGGATGGATCAGTATTGTGAACAACGATGAAAACATAAAAAGAAACACTTTCACATGTTGAGATGTACATGATATGTGTGTGTGCTGGCGCTCATGGGCTGTTTCATGGGCACACGCAAAGCTTGAAGTTTAAACAAACAACGGCTTATCATAAGCATCTTATCGATAATTAATTACACGGTTGGCATTAAAATGAACATATAAACGTTATCTGACTAATTTCTAGCAGCTAAATGTGTCTGGAAAAATATCCAAAGGCTTTTATTCTCATAAACCGCGTGGACGCAAATGTGTCTGACTGTTCTGATTGGCTTAAGCAGACGTCTCACGTTCTAGACGTGCACACGCTTTTTCCGGCAATCTTCCTTTTGCGTTCCCACAGCGCAGCATTCCGGCAAATTACCGGTTATGTTACAACTTCTCTTTCCGGAAAATAGCCAGAACGAATTTACCGGTATTTTTAAAAAGGGCCTGTTCACACATACACACCTTTCCGGAAAATTGCCGGTAATTTTCCAGAAAGGTGTGTATGTGTGAAAGCGGCTATTAGTTTCACTAACACATGGTTTTTCCCATAATCAAGCAGCCCTAGAGGTTTAGCAGTACAATAAAATAACTAAATTATAAACAGTACCCTATATGTTTACTCTTTTAGTGCTAAGGAACAATAAAAAATGACTAAGAAGATACGCATTCCAGAAGTACTATAATATTTTATCAGCAGACATACAGCATGCAAAGATGAAAACAGAAAAACTACATGATATTGACATATAGGTATATACTTTTTAAATCTACAAAACATTATAGATCAGTCATGAGTACTCTGAGTAATCAGACATCTCCTATTCAACCAGTTCTGCATTCCCACGCTGCAGGAATACACACAAGTTATTCTTGGTATCAGACAAGCATTTCCATGAGATAAGACATAGGGCTGTCTGTGTCAGAACAAGGAACTATGAATATCAGCAGAACAATGCGACTCTTTGACTGGAGATACTGTGCTTTTTAAAAGACATGCAGGCTGTGATGTATTTTATGCATAGAGATGAAGATGACTGCACAGACCTGACTGTTAAAAGCGCAGTAAAGGTCACATATCCGGCTCCATTTGTAGCTGATCATGCAGTCCAGGACGCTTACATGAGCCATGTCATTAGTCCTGACTCAGATGGCACCCCTGTGCCCACCTGTGCCCTAGGATCTTTTATCGCCGGGTTCTCCGGTTGGTCCCTTGGAGCCTGCTCCTGGCACAAAGGTGATGGGGGGGTTGGAGGAAGTGTGCGCGTCAGGTCTGAGCCCATCTGCCTGCCCAGCAGGCACTCCATCAGCTAACCGCATCCTTTCCACAGCTCATTAGTGCTGGATTAATAATGCATACGGACACCAAAACACACAAAATCCACCCAAACGTCAGTACCAAAATGTTCCAAAGAGAGGTCTCCAAATAACGAAAAGGTGATGACACCAACAGGAAGGCTCGTATCCCTATGGTGCTCAGTATTTAAGAGTGATCGGTCTCTCCCGCTTGCTCACACTACGACTCGAACGCTCCATCTGTTCGTCTTCTCGCAGTGCTGAGTCAGGTAGCAGTGCCGCAGCAGGCTTAACCCCTGGATGAGAGAGGGAGGACTGCAAAAGACAAATCACATCTCGGAGAACTCTAAATTCCCTACTATGTTACAGGAACACTGCAATCCTCTCGCGCATTGCAGAAGCAGAGGAATGAGGTTGAAACAGAGCATGAGACTATAGCACACTATGGGTGAAGATGCTTTCAGTTCTGAGTTGGATGACACATGCGCAAATCGGGGAAAATGTATTATTTATTTATTCACTGTATAGTAAGCCAGCATCACTATACAGTGATTAGTGTTCATGCTTAGGTATGTATTTTCAAACAAATTACTTAAAAGGAGAGATCCAATTATTTTTAAGGGAGAAATGGGATAGCCCGTTTTGGGCAACTAAACAATCACCTGCCATGCAACCAAAACACTAGGTACGATAAAGTACAGTACAGTACAGTTCGGTACAAGTCTTGCATTTTCACTGCTAACAGTACTTCCTTTGTAGTCATGCACTACACCAAAAAGAAATCAAAGTTGCAATCAACATCATTCTCGCTCAAGGAAGTAAACCATACTGCCTGTTAACATATTGCCTATTTACCTTATTCTTCAATGCTGAATTGTGCACCTTTTTGCGATGGTTTTAAAACTTCCAATTGAGTTTCCTATGGGAGAAACGACTAGGAATAATAAACGGCAGAAAACGGTCAAACTACTTGCATGACTACACAGACAAAGTAGAATAATATAATAAGACAATATCAGTTTGCAGCATCAAGCAGCAAAACAAGCTGTTTTTAACATCTAAAAATGAATGGAAGTAAATGAGACCGGAAGTCTCGAGCCAAAATGATTCAAAGGGCTGCGTCCGCTCATTTGAAAAGAATAAGGTGAATACACTCAAGTTCATTATTTCAAATGTAGACAGATAGAGAAAAGAAGCAGCTTGTTCTTTTCACACATTTAGATGCAACATGTGAACAGTAAACAACAATAGAGGACATAGCGCCGATCATGTTCTTGCTTCTTGTCAGTGACTGTAGTTCCACCATTTTGGAAACTTATTCTGCTACTTAGCCTTACAAAAAAAGTGCCAAAAAAGTAGTAAGATACAGTTTTTTTGGTACCTTTGTCAGTAATGTACTGTACCAAACCTTACCGCTCTGTGGAAATGGGTTATTATTCTGCTGCTTGACTTCATCCTGCCTTTATTATTTGTACTGCAGTGTTTATTTGTGGCTGAAACTAGGACAACTCTGCCCTAGCAAATGCCCCATAATATTGTGTATTACATGGGCAATAAATAGTAATAATATCCTGTAGAACTCCTGTACTTTTATCTCATTTAAATCTTAAGTATGTTGGCTATTACAACCAGATAAGAGAGAAAAAAAAACACAATAATCATGGGGTATCTACAGTACACATCTGACAGATGTATTGTAAACATTAGATCTGTGATATCGGAAGTGATAAGATGCCAAGGTGACTCTGACCGAATTTTGCAGATCTTGGCTCAGAAATGCATCGACCACAAAAGGAATCCAACTGTCAGCAGATTGGTTCCACACATGCAGTTTTAATAACTTCCAAATGCCAACTGTCAGTCAGACAAAGACAGTTGGCAGACAGAACCACATCAGAGTCTGAGGCGAAATAAAAGCCAGGGTGCTGAATAGGTGTTATTTGGTAGAACAGGTTCAGTGGACACGCACTACCATGGAGAGGGTTTTCAGAGGGATACTAGGTCAAGCCTGAGCGAGTTAAACCAGAGCAATCCACCAGAGACCGACAACTGTGTTAGGTTATTCTTGGCTCTGCCAAACATTTATGCTGGAGTGTAATAAAAGGCTGCAGCAACATGAAATTCAAAGCGTAGATGGGGAAGATTACATTAAGATGTGGCGCGGATTGATGAAGCCACACATGAAGGATCTCTGGGCAGGTCAGGGCTACATACACACTCGTGTTGTGTGGGTCAGTTGGGCCAAACTCCCAATATGCAGACTTGGAACACGAGGAACTCATCTGTAGTTATGTACAAACACATGCTCGATACGACATTGATCTTGCACACTTAATATAAAAGCTTTGTCTCATGTATGGTGTTCCTATGGGCACTGCGAGATCCAACACAAACATTGAAACATACCCTAAAGAAGAGAAATGCAGTTACCCTGATCTCATATTACTGGAAATTGTGAGGGGTCTGCTCCCTAAAAAGATAAATAGATCAACCTTGAAAGCTCTGTCATTAATAAACGGAGTCCCCCCTAAAAGTGAATGGAACAGTCCATGGCTCACAACCTCATATTCTGACCCCTTCCCACCAGCCCAGGGGCCAATCAGATGAAATCAATACCGGTAGTGAAGCTCTTCTGTCACAGCACACATCAAAAGAACAAATCAATGATGGGCTGCCAAATCCCTGGATAAAAACCACACACATACACATCACATCTGAATAGCCCACTCAGGCACAGGCTGATGTAACACAAACTCATCAAATGATTCAGTCATATAACTCAGCCAATGAGATACAGTTATTAATATCTCTTGGGAGGACATAAAAACACGACAACAAACTGTTGCACTAGCTGAATGGAAGAGTTGACCATATTTTGTGCAATTACGATTATCTGCATTTAGTGACTGTGGCCATTTTTATTTTTGCCACTTATTTTGGCCAAACCAGCCACTTAGTGGTTATCTTTTAAAAGACTATATTGCCGTGAATAGACTATAAGCATCAATTTACAACATCAAACTGACATTATGTTGACATCCTGTGCCTACTGTGCCATTACCCCTAAAATCAGTTTAGGTTTGACGTCAACCCAATTTTTTTTTACAACCAAAATGCAATGTCCCTACGACGTTGGGGTACAACATCAATCGGACGTCATGTTGACATTCTGTGCCTGCTGTGCCATTACCCCCTAAAATCAGTTCAGGCTTGATGTCAACCTGATTTTTTATTTAATTCGGTACCGCTCTGCAGCCTGGGGGTTGGGGACAGCTGCTTTAAACCAATGTAGCCAAACGACCCTGTCCCATCAATCTACAGTCTGATTTTTTTAATTGTTAAAACAGAACATGCACAGGTGTTAATACATAGTCACAATGTGTGTGACATCAAAGCGAGGAACTAGGTGCAACAGAGTAGGTGGTAGCATCTAAGCACAGATTTACACATGTGTAATGCATCCAAAACCAAAACTAACCAGGTTTCCATTCCGAGTTGTTAGAGCAGCAGACTGTAGTATTTGTAACCTAGCAACCAAAGGTAAATAACGCAAGCATAAAAGAGACACATTTGGTACTTCAAAATGCAATCGGCAGATGCATTTCCATGTCCCTTTTTGTCCAAAACCACAACTTGTTTTTGCAAATTAGGGGATTTTAACACATTCATTTAGAAATAATAAGAATGGGGGATCCCAGACTATAGTAATCTATACAAGTCTGCCTCTATTCTGACTACAGACTCCTGGAGACCAAAAAAAAAAAAGATCAATACTGCACTGTATACCCAATGATTAAGCACTATGAATTGAATATGCAGTTCACATTTCTCTTAAATGAGACCCTCCTGATGCTTCCCAAAGGAAGACTGGAGCTCTGAGAGGTTTATTGGCAGAATTGTCTGTCTAGAGTGGATTCAGGTCAAGAACTGGAACACCGGGTTTACGGAAATCTTCTGGATTAGAGATCAAAGCATGTATAGAATTTGAGCATCTAAAGAGGATGCTGATCTTACCATTTCAGATTTGATGGGATTTTACTAAATCTCCGCAGAGTGAAAACAAAGCAAAAGAAAAAAGATCAGACCACCTAAGGCTTTGCAGACTGGTCTGTCCTGAAGCTACAGTTGACCGGCAAAGACTGGCAGTGATATGACTGTAAAATATGGTAATATACACTCATCGGCCACTTTATTAGGTACATCTTACTAGTACTGGGTTGGATTGATCTGCGCTTATAGACAGAAGTGCCTTAATCCTTCATGGCATAGATTCAACAAGATACTGGAAATATTCCTCAGAGATTTTGCTCCATATTGACATGATAGCATCTTGTTGTTGTGGCAGATTTGTCGGCTGCACATCCATGATGCAAATCTCCACCACATCCCAAAGGTGCTCTATTGGATTGAGATCAGGTGACTGGGGAGGCCATTTGAGTAAAGTGAACTCATTGTCTTTTTTAAGAAACTAGTCTGAGATAATTCGAGCTTTGTGACATGGTGCGTTATCCTGCTGAAAGTAGTCATCAGAAGATGGGTACACTGTGGTCATAAAGGGATGAACATGGTCAGCAACAGTACACAGGTAGGCTGTAGCATTGACACGATGCTATCAATTGGTACAAGTGGGCCTGAAAGTGTGCCAAGAAAATATCCCCCACACCATTAAACCTCCGCTACCAGCCTGAACCGTTGATACAAGGCAGAATTGATCCATGCTTTCATGTTGTTTATGCCAAATTCTGACCCAAGCATCTGAATGTCGCAGCAGAAATCAAGACACATCAGAACAGGCAACCATCTATTGTTCAATTTTGGTGAGCCTGTGTGAATTGTAGCCTCAGTTCCCTGTTTTTAGCTGACATGAGTGGCACCCAGTGTGGTCTTCTGCTGCTGTAGCCCATCTGCCTCAAGTTCAACGTGCTGTGTGCTCAGAGACACTCCTCTGCATACATCGGTTGTACCTAATAAAGTGGCCAGTGTGTGTATATCATATGAACAAAATAAGTCTAATTTCATATTATGCTCTAAGGTTTAATTTGTGGTACACAAAGTACATTTTTAAGGCAATAGTTTTTTTTTAATTTATATGAGTGCAATATTAGACGCCAATACAGAGATGCAGACAGACATATGAATAACATTTGCAATATTGAAAGTACAATCTTTACATTTTTTATAGTGTTTTATTTTAAATTTCTACATTTTCAATCAAACATTTGCCTTTAAATTGTACATAAATTGGGAAATATGATCGCATATGAATGAGTGAATATCTGAGCATATAATTAAACATTTAAAAACAGAAATAGACCTTTACATGTGGTCTATACATAAACTATCAATTGATTGAAATGGTACTATATTGTGCTATTTATAATTACCAGGATATGCAATGACTTATATTATGAAATTCCATTTTAGCGCAAAGCCCTAAACAGAAATACCAGCCTCATTACAACAAAGTCAAAAACGATGGGGAATTGTCTGTGCATACTCTGATTTGCCGGTGTTTATGGCATTACCTGATTTGCATGGTCTATTTTTAGCCAATCCTCTCCTCAGTGTCAGACAGTTTTGTGTGAAGAGCATTTCCCAAATATACTGGAATAGAGGGCAAGCCAAAGGCAGGCACACAGAAACACATTCACATCAGAGGGAGAGGCTAAAGACTGAAAGCGGGGGTTATTTCGTATTTACACATACACACTCACACACTGAAATCCAGCACCTCACCTTGTCTGAGCCTTTGTTTTGCAGAACAGACATCCAAAATCAATGCCTATGAAAACAGGATAAGCTGAAGGTGCGATCTGAACGCTCAGATTTGAGACAGCGCACATAAAAAAGCCCTGTCAACACTGGATTATGGTTTGGCCTGTTGGATTCAATGAGACAATGGTCAGATCTAAACTGAGAGTTTGTAAAGGGTGGTGGTTTAGAAGGGGTTATTATGCTGATGTAGAATAGATGAGGGTAAAATGATATGAGATTTATTACAACTTTTTAAATATTTTTAGTTTTGCATTTGTGTGTGTACTGGTATAACTACAGATCATTTAAGCTGAATCAAGTGGCACAGGCTTAGATAGGTGACTGGTTACAATACGGCATTTAATATTTAACCTATTATATTATATTATATTATATTATATTATATTATATTATATTATATTATATTATATTATATTATAGTATGTTATGTTATATTATATTATATTATATTATAGTATATTATATTATATTATATTATATTATATTATATTATATTATATTATATTATATTATATTATATTATAGTATATTATATTATATCATATCATATCATATCATATCATATCATATTATATTATATTATATTATATTATATTATATTATATTATATTATATTATTGTGGCGAGGGGGCGTGGCCGAGAGCCGTGGGAACGGAGTGAGGCCACCGCGTAAGTGGATACACATGTGGTGCACACCTGCCTCGAATCTAACGGAAAGAGCTCTGGACTCTAAAAGGAGGAACGATGGCAGAGGAAGCCGAGAGAGGACCGGGCCCGGACATATTTTACTTTTGCTTTCAGTTTGACGGCAGTCTCTGTGAGGAGCTGCCGTTCATGTTATAAATGAATATTTTAAAACTGCGTCAGTTCTCCGCCTCCTTCTTCCCGGCAGCCAAAGGGCCGTGAACGTTATTACAATTATATTATTCATTCATTCATTTTCTTGTCGGCTTAGTCGCTTTATTAATCCGGGGTCACCACAGCGGAATGAACCGCCAACTTATCCAGCATCTATTTTTTTTTTCAACAATGCCATCCAAATAGTTTTTCCTTCAGCACTAAATTAGCATATAAATAAATTACTTTTTTTTTAATATTAGAACAGAAAACAGTTATTTTATAATATAATAATATTTTACAAACAATTATGAATTTACCCTTGTCAAACATAAATGATAACATAAAATAACATGTATATAATATAACTAACTAATATGATTTCTGCTGAATTTACAGCAAGATCTAGGCTTCATTTACACAACAACTGGTGGTGGATGAGGAGATTCCCCCCAATGTGTAAAGCACTTTCAGTGTCTAGTAAAGCGCTGTATAAATGTAAGGAATTATTATTATTATTATTATTATTATTAACAACAATATTTTACATACAGACAATAATTCCTTTTTAAAGATCCATTAAAATGACAAAAAAAGTCACATTATGCGTGCCAAGCTAGTAGTTGGCGATGTCACTTTGTAAAGAAACATGTATGGTAAATGATGTCTTAAATCAAGAAGCATTTTCTAGACAAGCAAAAAATACTGTCTAGTTTTAAGAAATAATATGACAAAATGAAGTGAGTTTTTCCTTAAAACAAGCAAAATAATCGTCTTTTTTGTTTAGACAGATGATTATTTTGTTTACCTCACTGGCAGATTATTTTGCTTGTTTAGATATTTGGACTAGAAACAAGATAAAAACAAGACAAGCCATGTAAACCAAGTTTCAAAATATTGCATTTTAGGCCCCTGAAATGCCATTATCATTTAAAAAAAATCTTCAAAATGCACAAAAACAAAATGTGTCAACTCAAGTAAACGCCCCCTTTGTTTGCAAAAAGCTTTACACGACAAACACAAAATTCAGAGCCTCCAAGGTGACCTCGTCTGGGGAACACCAGAGTATATATATATTTGTGTGTGTGTGTGTGTGAGATGGAGGTGTAAAAGAGAAGAGCAGCTGGGCTTTAATTACCCTCCATGGCACTGGCGTCCTCACAGGGGGCAGGGAGACACAAAGAGAGAGAGACAGACAGGGAGAGACGCCCTCATTAGACATGGAGAACTAGATGGGACGGTCCCACCTGAGACCACCGGGCACAAGGAACCCATGGGGGTCGTCTAATAAGTGTCAGGAGAGAAGGGAGCAGGTACAGTCCTGCACCCTTTCATGTTCTACAAGGACGAACTTAAGAAAACGCACAGTCAAAATGATTAGCCCTCCTGTGATTTTATACAATTTATATTTCCAAAATTTTGTTTAACAGAGCAAGGAATTTGTCACAGGATTTTCTATAATGTTTTTTCTTCAGGAGAAAGTCTTATTTGTTTTATTTAGGCTAGAATAAAAATAGATTTGAAAGGATTTTAAGGTCAAAATTATTACCTCTCTTAAGCAACTGTTTACAGAACAAACCATCATTACAATGACTTGCCTGAAGCTACTATCTTAAATATCTAGTAAAATATTATGTGCTGATATCATGGCAAAGATTAAAAAAATCAGCTATTAGAAATGAGATATTAAAACTCTTTTATTTAGAAATGTTTGTCTATTTTAAAAATATAGAGGGAGGCTAATAATTCAGGAGAGCCAATAATTCTGACTTCAACTGTATGTGCTCTAATCTCATTTACTCTTTATGCGTGTCTTGGGGGTGATGTTATTGAGCTAGAACACTGCTTCAGCTCATGTTAAAAGCCCGAGAGGAGGACTCCGGGGTGATAATGAATTAAACAAGCTTCATTACAGGCGTGAAACATAACTGGACACAACAATTAACCATGAGGGACACCAAATGTGAGGATGATGTTTTGATTGGCCAGTGGCACAATGACTAGACGTTCCACTTAAAATTTGTCTTTCTGTTCTGCATAAATGACGCCAAAACCTAGCCGACTGTCTATCTAGATTCAATTTATACAATACTGGAACAATAATTAGCTGCCTTCTTCTAAGGCACCATTTACAGTAATATGCTTTAGTTTTAAAATGCATACGTTTTGCTACGGTTATGCCTTCCATCCACACCGGAGCTTTTGAGCCCCGAAGACGGAGCGTTTTGGAAACACTGAAGAGGCCATTTTGGTTTTAAAACGTTGCTGCTCCGTGTCAAATGTACAGAATCAGTGTACGTGGTTACATAAATTAATATATTAACTTATCTTTGCGCTCAGCCAAAACACGTTACCTAAGAACAAGTTATAGATTCAAAAGACCAAAGAGTCGTTAGATAGAGACAAGCTGAATTAAATATCACGTTTAACAACCAACTGTACGACGTGTGCTGCTCACACCTAGAGAGGTGTGCTCAAAGCACCCGCTGACTGCCTGGAGCTCAGACATGCATTGATGTGCATTTTCAGCGTTGTAGTGCGTACAGAAAACTTTTCAGAAACGCCAGTGTGGACATGAATCGTTTTTATTCAAAAAAACGCCATTTTGAAACTAAGGCCCAACCCCAATTCTATTTTTGTGCCCCTACCCCTTCCCTGTCCCCTTGGCCCTTAAAACAGAGTTATGATTATGGATTATAGATAGTGAAATTTAGCGGTTTTTATTTTAGCGTTTTTTTTTTAAACAGGAACGCGTTTAAGAATAATTACAATTACAAAAAAATACTAATTTGTGGATCTCCTTACTTCCGGGTGCAGCTATCCTGCTGTTGTGGCTGTAAAATTGCTGAATTGTTTGCTTGTATTTTGGTGTATGTTCTAGTTACTATCAGGTAATAACACAGAGATAATTTTTGTTAACATACATACATTTTTACCATACCCTTATTTTAGGTCCACAGAATCGTGAGAAAATCGTGATCTTTATTTTAAGCAAAAAAATCGCGATTCTCATTTTAGCCAGAATCGTGCAGCTCTAATGTACACTATTGGGTGTTATGTTTTCAGAAAAACTTTTCATTAAAAAAATGTCACATTAAATTACTTTTTCCAACGTTTAAACATCCAAAAAGGAGGAAAGATTAAGGTCCTAAAATGCCGTTCAAGAGAAGTATAAGTATACAAAATAAATATAAAGGTGCAGTTTGTCCAAAATCAGTAAAGATGCTGCCTTCCCTTTAGACAGTAGGACAGCTTAACAGATATTAAAGAGCTACAGTCTGTACACCAAATATTCCATTAAAATACAAGAGCAAATCTCATTGTTTTAAATTGAATCCCAAACTGCATAACACAGTGGTGTGTTGTGCAGTGATGCTGAGTGAAGCCCAGATGCTGTTAACTCAAGAAGGCATTATTAACGGTGTGGATAAAAGCTTTTTTATGAGTCTGCTGGGGACATTCACACACCTGCTGAGAACTTCAGTTACTGTTTAACTTCGGAACTAGGTAGCGGTGAGACGCAATCAACTGAGACAACCAGAGCACAAAGACTGTGCCAACACCATCACAATCTCAGATTCAGAGTTAAGAGACAAATGTACAGCCATAAACTATGCATGTATGTATGTAAATGCATTGCTTAACAATCATTTCCCTTTACATTTAAAAATTCCAAGACACTAACACAATAATGAACATCTAGCATCTTCATATATAAAAACAATAGAAATGCAGTGCTGTAGAATTTTAAATGTACTCCCTGTTTACTCAATCTCAAGTTATTCTAATTTGATAATTTAGGTAATTTAGATAATTTAAGGAAAGCTGAAACCTTTAACCATCAACTTTCATAGTAGGCAAAACTAAAAATAGGCAAGTGCATGGTTACAGGTATGGAACACGTATAAGGGTGATTAAATAATGACAGAACTTAAATTTATTAATGAACTGACCCCTTTAAGAGTTTTAGATGGACGTTATTCCAAAAACGTAGCGATGTTCTGATACCCTTTTTACCTTTCTGATACCGATACCTGAGCTCAGGATATCGGCCGATATGGAGTACTGAACCGATACCTGAGAGTGTATCTGTAGAAACAGTTCCGTAATCTACTAGCCCTGTATAAAACGACAGAATTATACAGTGTGCGTCAGACTTATCTATTAAACATGAATAAATACATACAGTGAACTACAATATTTTTATTATCAGACATTCAACAGTAATATTATTTACTGTACTTTATCGAAACAAGTTTAGCCACAAATTAAACACCATAAACTGAAAAAATATATACATTTAAATTTTACAGTATAACTTAATAAATACAGATAGAAAAAATAAAAAAGCATAAAAAAACTACTTTTTTTGAACCTTAAAATTCATTAAAAAATTGTGCAGTGTCAGCGAGTATTTCCAATATTAGTATTGATATTGGACCAATCCAAAAAAAAAGCCTATTGAAAAATTTTTTGGTTCATTAGTCCCTTATTTATCAGGGGTCGCCACAGCGGAATGAACCGCCAACTATTCAAGCATATATTTTATGCAGTAGATGCTCTTACAGCCAAAACCCAGTACTGGGAAACACACTCTCACAATAACACAAGCACTTTTACACTATAGACCAGTGGTTCTCAAACGTTTTTCATCAAGTACCACCTCAGAAAAAAATTGTCTCTCCAAGTACCACCAAAATGAGCAGTATTGAAATACAGTAGTGCAGTAGGACCAGTAAAGCAGCTACAACTCTGCACAGTTAAAAAATGTGGCAGATTACATCAGAAATATAGGCTGTATGTCATATATGACATATTATATACATACATTTTTATCAATTTTGAAATGTGTATAGCATGTACATGACATATTTCATTCCTCCGAGTACCACTAGAAGGAAGACTGCGTACCACTAGTGGTACACGTACCACAGTTTGAGAACCACTGCTATAGACAATTTAGTTTATTCAATTCACCTATAGCGCATGTCTTTGGACTGTGAGGAAGGAAACGTACACGAACATGGGAAGAACATGCAAACTCCACACAGAAATACCAACTGGCCAAGTCTTGAACCAGCAACTTTCTTGCTGTGAGGTGACAGTGCTAACCGCTGAGCCACTGTGCCGACACTATTCAGACCATATCAATAACTATTTTATCAAACAGATGCAAAACCTCTTATTTTAAAGCTAACATAATGCAACCATTCTTCAAAAACAACGCAATGTTACTTAAAAATATGCAACAAATTGCACTGATCCTTCAAAGCAGTGCTTTTTCTGGCTGTGATAGAAACAAACCCGTAGAATATAAATACCGAATCCCTCTAGACACATGATCTGTTGACGTGTTTGCAAACTACTGTGCCCACCAACCTTCTGTGCCCACAGCCCCAGAGCCCACTCTGTGAGGAGATTACACACATAAATACACACACATACTTGTATTGCCATTACTGATTGGTTAATCCAAGCACGCGCTGCGTTATGTTCCTCTGACATGTGCTGTTACATCATCATTACTGAGATTCTGACTGGACACACAAAATCCAAAGCTGCTGCTGCTGTAGTATTCAGAAGACTGACATTATGCACTGGCAGCCGCACAACATTACTGAGATTAGATAAGTAAGGGCTTTGCTTGCCAAATAAAATAAACAGGTTGCTTCATTTAATGATTGCAACTTCAATGTAAACAGTAAGCGGTTGTCTCTAAATATATATATATATATATATATATATATATATATATATATATATATATATATATATATATATATATATATTCATTCATTCATTTTCTTGTCGACTTAGTCCCTTTATTAATCCGGGGTCGCCACAGCGAAATGAACCGCCAACTTATCCAGCACGTTTTTATGCAGCGGATGCCCTTCCAACCACAACCCATCTCTGGGAAAAGAAAAAAATAATATATATATGTATGTATATGTATGTATGTATGTATGTATGTGTATATATATATATATATATATATATATATATATATACATATATATAATTTTTTTAAGACACTATTGACTACGTTTACATTAACATCTGTTATCTTGTAATTTGCCGTAATAGACAATAATTTAATTAAGGTGTTTACGTGAAGTGCTTTCATGTAAGGGTTTCCTGTAATTTTGGGTGACTTTAACTGCAGCTCCACTCATTTTATTCATGCCCCAGGACAAACTTTAAATGACTAACGTCCACACTGGCGTTTCATCTAGCATTTCTGAAAAGATGCGCTGCTGCATATATGCACCTCTGAGCTCCAAGCAGTCAGCTGGTGCTTTGAGCACACCTCCCCAGGTGAGAGCAGCGCACGTTGGACAGTTTATCAAGGATATACCACTGGATCATGCTTAGTATAGTTGTTAAACGTAATATTTAATTAATCTTGTCTCTATCTAACAACTCTTCAGTGTTTTGCATCAGGGAACAGCATTAGTACACTGCTTCGATCTTTCACTTTCACTCTTGTAGTAATTTTAGCGAAAACCTCAGACACTGTTGGTTGGCTCCTGTTAGTTGTGCACCTTTTTTACCAACCAAGTTTGTCAACGCCATTATAACGACACAGATCACTCTGCCTATTCATGCCAGAGCCCCTTAGAAAAAGTGATTGACAGGTGGTATTTTGTGTGCAACATATCTTTATTGATTTATGATTTGGTTATGAGTAAAACAAAGACCATTCGGGTCAGGTAGTTGAATAGGTAGGCAACAAATAATTAATTCATTATGAATTAATTAAATATTCATAAATAATTAATTCACCGCCGCCTACGACAATGCCATCGTCCATCGTGATGTTTCACATTAGACATCTTACAATGCCAAATTGGTCAACATCGCCCAAACCTACTGCAGTAAACAAAGCAGTGTGATGTCAAATCTGACAGGATTTTATCCATTTCATAAACTACACAGCATTCCAATATTCAAAGATTAAACTCAGGCAAACTTTAGCATACTGATACAAAATATAATAGCTTTTAAGACTTTTTTTATACTTTTAAGTGCCTTAAATTTCTCAAAATTGATTTATCGACTTTCAATACTTTTTAAGACCCCACAGACACCCAGTCGAAGATTTGAACAGACCACCATTGATACAATCTCAACATAGACAAGTCAGACCTAATTCATTAAAACCTTGTACAAAACCTTGTATTGTACAGACATCCAACCACTAGTGTCATTGCACATTCAAAAGCATCAACATTATTTACCTCACAAACTGACGACACGGCTGGATGTTTCTTCTCATCGTGTTGTGACGATGCGGTCCAACGCGTCGCCATTATTTCATTTCAGAGCACAAAGGCAGAGGTCCTCTGGAGCCCAACATTGAGATGAGAGAAATCAAAGTGGTATATTCCCAATAGTCTAATCCACACCGTCCGATTTCTTCATGTCCGAACACTGTAAAGTCCTGCAAAACATAACACAGATACGACCTAAAATGAGTGTGACATTAAACCAGACCTATTCTAGTCAACAACCACCAACATACCTCCCCAACATGCATACCTGTAAAGAACGGATGTGCAGAAAACCTTTGTTTATTAATTATAGTAGGCATATGTATAGATAATAACTTTATGAAGTTGAATGTTGCAATAAGGGCGACGCAGTGGCGCAGTGGGTAGCACGTTCGCCTCACAGCAAGAAGGTCGCTGGGTCGCTCAGTTGGCATTTTTGTGTGGAGTTTGCATGTTCTCCCTCCGTTTGCGAGGGTTTCCTCCGGGTGCTCCGGTTTCATATGTATGTCATATGTAGTGAGGTGCTCTCATAAGAGAGCATGAAACCTAAATTAAAACAACATTTAGAAACCAGAAAACACATTTTATTAACAGTTTATCATTAACAGTATTATTCTTTTTTACTTTGTAATGTTTCTATAATTTGACGCATTTTGTTGAATGACAGCAATAAAATAGTCTTTATTAGTAAGTCTTGGTGAATTTCTTATGATTTATCTGTCACTACTTGTTTATGGTAACAAATAAATACAATTTAAGTATAATTCCTAAAATTGTATTATAGTTCCTAAACGTTTGGGTCGCGGCTTGATGACCATGTAAAAATGTGGGTCCCATGGCCAAACCAGTTGAGAATCCCAGGTTTTATATTCAAACATTTATTTAGTGACATGCTCCCTGTGCTACCATGGTACTTTAAAATATTTGGTCTGAAATCAAATGTAAGTATGATTCAGGACAACGTTAGCACCATTTAATTGACTGTGAACGATGTTGTACTTTGATATTCATTGGTTGCTCATATGATTTCCCTATTTAGAATTCGTAAAGAATATTTTTCTGAAGTTATTAAGAAGGTAAAAGTCTGAATGTGCGGAAATAAAACCAATTTTACCTCAATATTTTACATCTGTCACAACCAGAACGTTTTTTCCTCATAAATGGAACATATTATTTTAATAAAATAAAATAAACACATATTTTTGACTCAACAGAGAGAACTCATACTTTTGATAGTATTATTTTTTATTTAATTCACATAATTTCTACAAAGCGTCTTGTATTCTGTAAACTCACATAGACTACTTTTTAGGGTTATTTCGCTCAATTATAATAGAAAATACATTTACATGTTAGCATTTTTCTGATCCTTTAACTCTCTGGTTAGTTGTCTTGGAAAATATCAACATTTGTTTCAATCTAAGTTTAATTTTACTGTCAATGTCACAATCATAACACTGGAATTGTTGGTAAACTAAAGAGCAGACTATTCAATAGTTTGCAAATGAGAGTAAAACAGCAAGGTAAACAAACACATTGGGGTAAAGATGGTTTTATATTCGCACATTCGTTCAGTGACATGCTCCCTACATTGTTTACTATGGTATTTTGACTATTCGGTCTGAAATCAGGTAATGTAAATAAGACTTCAAAACAACATTAGCACCATTTAACCGACTGTGAAAAATGTGGCACTTTGATAGTCATCGTGATTTCCCAATGTATAATTCGCAAAGAATACTTTAATGAAATTATGTTAAAGAGGAAGTCCGAATGTGTGAATATTAAATCAACTTTACCTCAATAACAAACACATTGCTACGATATATTCAGGTACAGCTGTTTTAATCAAGCAGAATTGTTATTTGACCTGCTTTAAACGATACAAATCTGCCAGCGAAAGCCTGTCATCTGACATACTGCCCTAACTAGCGTTTCATCTCGGGTCCACCATGTGTTTCTATGGCGCGATCTCTGGTATTTGAGAGACATTTCTAAATCAGTACAGAAGGTTGGTCCCGATATAACACCATACCCTGTCAAGAGCAAAAACATTTTTGAATACATAAAGGATGTTTGATAGCACGAGTGTGTATTATCATTCTGTTTATTGATGTGGACTGTAAACAATCATGTCTCAGTCTGAATGTACATCTGTTCCTTGATGTTTGCTTTATTTCAGACATGGCAACAATACCCAACAATAGCAATAGAGAGAGAGAGGGTCGAGACACCTACCTGTTCCAGTTATTAGATGACCATGAATCATAATGCATATTTTCTCTGCCAAACGCGAGATTAATATCCAAATATCCGATGCGTTGCAATCGATTTTCAATCTATCGACCATACAGTATTCCACAGCCCAATGAGGAGCTTCATGATGAAAGAAAAACACAGTGAAATCGCAAAACGTAGCTGATACGGACGCGAAGAAATGCCTAGCGTTTAAACGCAGCGCACGTATGTATCAACGTTTTGAACGACCAGTTTGATCTCGGTTACTTCCAGTTGGCGGCGCGACAGATACTACTGATGTCCGAATCGCCCGCGAGTCGTTCTTTTGAATCGGTTCTTTCTGTTCATTCGTTCTTACTCGAGCGTAAATTATTGGACTTGATGGATTTGTGGCTTTAAAAAAAACGTCTGGATCCTAGCCTGGATCCCAGTTATTTAACAACAACAACAACAACAACAACAATAATAATAATAATAATAATAATAATAATAATAATAATAATGATGATGAATAAATAAGGTGGTTAATTCCGCTGTGGTGACCACTGATTAATAAAGAGACTAAGCCGAAAAGAAAATGAATTAATAAATTTATTAATAATGATGTTGGTTGGAGGTTATAGAGATCTAAGTTCTAACGATGTTTGAATAAGTTCTCATTTGTGTTTATTAAGTATTTAAGGCATTATTCGTTTGTTTGTTTGTGTATCTATTTATTTAAAGTCTAATCGATACCATCATTAGTAGTGTATTCAAAATATGTATTTTAATCTAAAGAGAAACAGTAAAATGCCTTGAGCATCCCTGTTTGTATATATCTATGCTGTAATGCTACTTGGTGACGATTCGAACTAACTGTGAAATCAATTCATTTGAACAAATCATCAGAACGAACCGATTCGCTTAAAGACTCGCACTTCACAATGCCAAATACATTTGCTATTGACTGGCGTTCACTCACTACAAAAGCCCGCCCACTCTGACTGCCCGCCGGGCCTGATGTCCAATAGCATGCGGTATTCAAATACGCTTGTCGACGTCAACCAACCGGATCTCTCCTTACATAAGAGGCACATGCTTATGTATTCTCTGCTCAATTACTTACAGTCACTATTTATTAATGCGGATTGTGAGTGCTTGTGTAATTCGCTAGTGGCTCAGAAAACCTGTTGTTTTTTAAAGCCTGATTTTAATTTTGTTACCATGTCCATCAGCCAGCAGAGTGTAAATATTTTAGAGATAATATCTCAATCATGCTGCATATATTTTTTTTATATTAAACTTGTTATTAAGTATAAACATTTACAGACCGCCATTTTGTTTTCTGTTTACCTTAGAAGATAAACACAAACAGTTATTCACAGCATTTCATGTGGAAATATTATTTGGCAAATATTGTTGAAGTGGAACACATGAAATTAACTTTGTATGGAGTTTTAATAATATTCTACAGGCCTGTAGCCAGCCTATTGAAAGTGGTGATTCTTTTTTTGGAGCTTTTTGCTGTTATTCTCCTCAATTTCTATTAAAATATAAATCTCATTTTCATGACATAGCACTAATCTAATCTGCATTAGCTTGTCGGATGGTGTTGTATGGTGATCCTAACCACACTTTTTGATGCAACAAAAATATTTCCTACAATTTTGTATAAGTGCTTACCATACAATTTTACCACAAATGATTAAACTATGATTTTACAGTTTTATAAATAATGTTATGAGATAATAATTTTACATTTGAATAAAGAGATATGAAAAATACTTATTTTTAAAAAACAAATTTATTATCATGCATTATTAAAAATAAATAAATAAATAAATAAATAAACTGTAAGGAATCTGTTAAAACTTATTAAAAACCAAATAAAACATTTTAAATCTGTAGCCTGTACAAACTGGCCAGCTCATTTCCTCAGTCAGAATTTATAAATTTGACTAAATAAAAATGAAATGCGTCTTAAAGCCTTCGTCTATCGGTTATTTTCAAAATTTATGATGGCATATTGTCAAATATGGGACTAATAAGCTCATATAGGGGCCAATTCTGGATTTTGTCAGTGAGGGGTGGCTACGGGCCTGTTTTAAACTATATATATATATCTTTTTTTGAAACTCAAACACTGTCATGAATGCTGGCTTCTACTTAATTCTTTCATGTTGTTCCAACACAAATCCATTACGTTAACTTAATATTTTTTTACAAATTTAAGTGGATTGAACATGAAACAATTAAGTTGTGTCGGAATTGTGTTGTTTCAACTTTAAATGAGTAGTTTGAACAAACAGAAAAGGTGATTTTTTGAGTGTATTGCACAACTCTTTTCAGGTTAAACTTTTTTTTTTTTTGGTAAGTATAAACATTTCCTTCGGTTCATTCCGCTGTGGCGACCCCTGGGCTAACTAATAAAGGGACTAAGCCCAAAATTAAATGAATGAATGGATAAACATTTTCAGACAGCCATTTTCTTTTCTGTTTACTTCAGGGAAAAAACACAAGTAGTTGTTTTTTAATTATCCACAGCATTTTATGTGCAAAGAATATTTTTTAAAGTTGAACACATCAAATTAACTCTACATGAAGTTTTAATTATATTCTAAGCTAGGCTATTTTTTGAAACTCATATTGCACACACTCCTTTTCAATTCTTTCACATTCAGGAATACCTGCTAGTCACAAATCAGACAAACTGCAACAATATTTCCAACATTCCAACAGAATCTTTCTGAGATTTAAGAACATTTCAAGTCTCAAACACCATTATAGCGACACAGAGCGTGGAGTTTTTAGGACAAAAGCAATGGAGGGCACTGTTTTGTTTGCCTCTTTCCACCACAATGCCTCAGGAACAATAGGACAACTCTTGTGACCCGCTCTGAAATAAAAGACTGCTGAATCTCAAAGCACGGCTTTTCTCCTATTGTTTAGAGGCCTGGTGCACTATTGACAAAGACAATGTGAGGTTTACTAGTGTTTTGTTAGATATCCTAGTTGATAAAACAGCAGCAATAATACTTTCACTAATAATATGTTGTATATAATAAACGTTTTATATGTAGCTCTCCACTCTTTAGGACTTGATGTACATTAGTTGTGATTTTATACATAACCAGCTACCAGCTTTTCTCTCCTAAATCATTTACTTTCAGAAAGAGCTAAAACTATATACATTTGCTAGAGTGATGCAATGCTTACAAGAGTTATACATAAGCCTAATTAAAAGTGTATATAAGTGAATCTAGAAAGAAAAAAGGAGAAAAAAAGAGAGAAAGAAAAGTATTTATTATACTTATGAAAAAGTAAAAAATATGAAATTCCTCATTTGTGGGTTGCTTTGAGTACATGTATGTAAATGTTTAAAAATACATTTATATTTAGTAATTTAGCAGGTTTATGTGTTTCTTCACTCTAAACAAGATGTTTGTATTTACATTGACATCCAAAAATGTTGGATGATGATTATTATTGAATGATCGTGTTGTTTAAAGTATGATTATTATAATTTTTCATGTGAGGTGTTTTTTAAACCGTATATGAGAGCTTATAGAAGATACAAGACAATGCTGATAAATTAGTCAATTATATTAATATGAATCAAAATGAATTTAATAATATGCTAATAATAGTAAAATGCATACACTATTATATAAATTAAAAGAGACTATTTAACAGTTTATAACCATAATAATGTCTTTTGTAGCACTTTCAGCTCTTTGTGGAAACTCACAAAAGGGCTCTGCTGTTGAAAGAATTCAAAAAATGTGTGAACGCTTGAATTGGTTTATTGACATGTTATCTTTGAGATACACTGTTTCTGCTTAATCCTTTTACTGTCACCGTTACACAGATGGGACATTTTTTAAGAACTGTTATTTATTTATTTATGTAGTTATTTATTTATTGTCTAAACCCAAACTTGTCTTGACAAACTATATGCATTATAACGCATCATTTTCAAGCATGAACCCAAACTGATGATAGAAGGCTTTAAAATTTTTAATTAAACATTTATAAATCACCTATATATTGACATACAGTTGAGGGCAAAACGATTAGCCCTCCAGTGAAATTTAATTTTTTCAAATATTTTGAAAATGAGTTTTGATAGAACAATTAAAATGGTCAAATTATTTCCCCCTTATATGTATTTTTGTGTTCTTGAGAAAATCATATTTCTTTTTATTTGGCTAAAAAAAAAGCATTTTTATTTTATTAACATACTTTTTATATTTCAAAAAATTAAGGTTAACATTATTATCCCCATTGCGATATATATCAAATATTTCCCAAATGATGTTTAACATAGTAAGTAACTTTTTAAGTCTTTCCTATAATATTTCTTCTCCTGGAGAAAATCTTATTTGTTTTATTTGAGCTAGAATAAAAGTATTTTTTAAATCATAGGTCAAATCATATTAATAGCCTTCTTCATGCAATAATTTAGGAGGGCTAATAATCCTTTTGCTAATTACTATAACTATATATATATATATATATATATATATATATATATATATATATATATATATATATATATATATATATATATGTATATATGTATATATATATATATATATATATATATATATATATATATATATATGTATATATATATATATATATATATATATGTATATATATATATATATATATATATATGTATATATATATATATATATATATATGTATATATATATATATATATATATATATATATATATATATGTATATATATATATATATATATATATATATATATATATATATACGTATATATATATATATATATATACGTATATATATATATATATATATATATATATATATATACATATATATATATATATATATATATATATATATATATATATATATATATTTATATATATATATATACATATATATACACATATATATATATATATATATATATATATATATATATATATATACATATATATATATATATATATATACATATATATATATATATATACATATATATATATATATATATATATATATATATATATATATATATATATATATATATATATACACACATATATATATATATATATATATATATATATATATATATATATATATACACATAATATATATATGTAATATATATATATAATATATATAATATATATAACCAACCATAACCACATAACCAATGCTGTTCACTAACTTGCCTAATTAAACTAACATAATAAACCTAGTAAAGCCTTTAAAAAGCTGAATACATGTTACAAAATAACTCAAATATGGTGTACTGTCTTTTTGAAGAAAAGACAAAGAAATTAGCTATTAGTAATGAGGTATAAAAACTATTATGTTTCAACATGTGTTGCAAAAATCTGCTTCAAAAATCTAAAAAATCTAAACAGAACTTCAGAAAACATTTGAAAAAGTATACAATGTATTTATGTTGCTAATATTGTTGCCTTTATGTGGGGCTAATAGCATTGCCTTCAACTGAATGTCAATATGTATTTAAATGCCAAAATATATAATTTTCTCCACTTAAATTTATTTTGCCAACGTGCATTTATCAAACATATAGCCTCAACAAAAATCATCTGGGTCAACCCACGAAACCAGGACATTGGCATCCATTGAGAGATGAAACTGTATCCCGAGTCCCATGGCTAATGTGAAGCTGCAGTGTTTCCTTACTGTGTCTTTTGTACACTTTTGTTGCTCCTCTGGTGATGCTGTATCTGCAGACCCGGCATGAGAAACTCATCCATCTCTTTGTCTGTCATTCAGCAGATCTGGCTTTGGTGCTGCTGGGAGAGGATCTGCAGGTTCCCACAGAGGTGCGGAGCGCTTATCGGCTAGGTAAGCTAACCGTTCCTAAGTGCTGATGTTTGATAAGGGCGAGCGAGTCACAGCCAACACAACAAAGAGGGACTTTGTCGGTTTTGTCACATAGACCTAAAATGCCTCTTTATTAAATGAACAAGAGGTGTTTTTCTTCAGTAATCTGCAGCTATACGTTGGAAACTCTAGCTGGAGGTAAGAGCGCTGTTGGTCCTTCACTTACATTAGCCCACAACACCTGTACTTAGGCCTGTGTGCTTGTATTGTATAGAACAGCAACACGATACAACATAAACTCGCTTTAGATTGAACTTTTTTTGATACAACACCATGTAAGTTAAACCCTTTTCAAAATCCTGGTGTACTGTGTCTGTGATCAAAACCATACCTGTACAGAACTTTTCTTTTAACACTTGTCACCACTACCAAGCCGATCAATCACAAAGCTTGCGATACACGTTGTTGCAACGTGATGTTACTTTTATTAAGACAGCCTTAACCCTACATCTCATTGGGGGATGAGCATCATACTAAAATGTACGAATGATATTGCACAGATTACTGCAAATTAGCCACTAAATAAAAAATGACAAATTGCTGTGATATAGTGTTATAGGGCGACCGTACTGAGCATGGCACCTAACGAACTACAAATCCCATCATGCCGTTTCACTCACACCAGTTGCCGATCACCGTTGTTGACACACATTTAAAAGAAATAAACATTTAAAGCTTGCAGTTTGTCACTTTTGCCAAAATGGATGATGTTTTTGACATCACCTCATACTTCAGTTTCCCACCAAATCATCTGACCAATCAAAAGCTCTCTAGTATCTGACATGTCCTGGCCCATTCAAGACGCTTCTCATTTGATGCACTTTATCTTAACCACTCTCTTTGGCAGAGCTGTTATAAAAATGAAGCGCTATTGGCTGTTCGTTATGTCCCACCCTGTCTTTATGTTTCAGTTGAGATTATGTCAAATTTGGAGTAAAATAAATCACATTTTAAAGCTCTTCATGGAACCTTTAATGTGGTCTTGTGAGAAAGAAATGTAATGGTAGGAAACTATTTGCACAATCATATCTAATATTTTATTAAAAATGGTCTCAAAAGAAAACATGGTCACATTGATCTGTCAATCTCTGAGCATGCAAAAGTCTTCTTTGGGCTTCTCCACACCGTAACTCTCCTGGATGTGGGAAAGACACTAAAGATGGACTCATCAGAGAACATTACATGTTTCACATTGTCCATAGCATAAAAACATAAAGCCACAGCTGCCCAACTCACTTTAGAATTAAATGTGCACCTCAACCTGGTTTTACCAAAACTGTTCGTCAGGAGCTCAACAGGTTCATTATACAGTACATGGCCGAGCTGCTATAGCCAGGGCCGGAGCAAGCTGAACTGCCGCTCTAGGCAGAAGACGATCACGCCGCCCTCAACCCCAATGTAAAAACGAAAGTGACCGGTTGTGAAAATGAAGTGAGGTGTCGCGGACCTCTTTTCCGGCGCTCTATGCGCAGATATAACTGAGGATGCGCGGGTGCTGAGGGAAGGAGGGAGAGAGGTGTCGCAGACACTGCGCTCTTTATTCTGCCGCCCTTTGCGCGGACTAACTGAGGACACGTGGGTGCTGATGGAGGTGACGCTGACGCTGCCCTCTCTATTCTATCGTCTATGCGCGAATATATCTGAGGACGCGGGGGAGGTGTCGCGGACATAACTGAGGACGCAGATGGTAAGGGAGGTGTCGCAGACACCGCCCTCTCTATACTGCCGCCCTAGGCAGCCGCCTAGGTCGCCTCTATGGACGCGGCCCTGGCTATAGCCAAACCTTTGATCAGTCATGGCAAATGCCAAATGTCGGTTTTCAATCGTGCCAGAGTTTTTGTGCAAACTACCAAATGTTGTATTCCGTGTGTTTTGTATTGATGTGATTTAGGAAAACCCAATAGTAAATCATTTTCGTCATGTCATTAAATACACAAAAAAGCCTCTCAATCTTTTGTAGGACAAATAATAATAATGCGCCGTTATGACCCACTGACTGATTTAATGAAATGAAATGTTTTGCATCTCCAGTGCAGCGCTGCATTCTCCAGTCATGAGGTGCAGTAACTGATGGCAGATGGCGGCTGTTGGCATTTGTACCCGGCTGGCGCCCAGACTGAATCACGGAAAGCTCGGTGTGAGGCACAAACAGCCCTCACTCCACACTTTCAACCAACCGTGCAGGACAATATCATAACCAGATTCAAAAATCACTCTCAAAATACAAAAAAGTCTTTCTTTTTTTTGTGGAAATACTAATGGAATCCTGCAAAATGGTTCAGATTTAGTGTTAAGTATGACTGCAATCGCTAATATGTTGTAGTGAGTTGTGTTATCTAACACTATTGGAGGTGTTAGCAGCTTTTTTAAACTACTTATTACTTGAATAAACGAGGCAGAGGTTTCAAGCCGATTGCCTGTAAGTCAGCATATTTAAAGCAGATGAGCTGAAATGAGTTTCTCAGGGAACATCAGCTTTGAGTTCTGTATTAGTACAGTAAATTTCCAGCACAACTATTGCCTGTCTGAAATGTTAGATAACCACCAAGGGTTGTAAAGAAAATCAAATCCTTATGTCATTTATTTTTGTCTGGTTGTACTCTGACAAAAAGGTCAAACCCCAGGCCAGACTGGTAAAAAGGAACCAGCCAAAGTTTCAATAAAATATTTCAATAAATCATCTTTATTCGAGGCTGTTCAGATGTTCTCTGTTTAGCACACTTTTACTTGAATGCAAATACATGTGTTATCTTTCTGGAACCGAATACAAGTGGGAAGGATGGATGGATGGATGAATGACTGGATGGTTGGATTGGTCGAAGGATAAGTGGGTGGATGAATGGATAGATGATAGGATTGGTTATTAGATGGATGGATAGGTGGGTGGTCGAATAGGAGGATGGATGAATAGCTGGATTGACAGTAGGATGGGTGAATAGATGGTAGGATTGGTAATTCAATGGTTGGATGGATGGTTGGACAAGTTGTAGGATGGGTTGGTTGGTTGTTTGTTTGTATGGATTGGAAGTAGGATGGGTGGGTGTATGGATTGGTGGTAGCATGGGTGGGTGGGTGCATGGGTGTATGGATTGGTTGTAGGATGACTAACTGTATAACTGAATAGATGGTAGGAGTGGTACATGGATGGTAGGATGGATGGTTGGACAGTTAGTAGAATGGGTTGGTTGGTTTTTTGTATGGCTTGGTTGTAGGATAGGTTGGTGGGTGGGTGTATGGAATGGTAGTAGGATGGGTGGGTGGGTGTATGGATTGATGGTAATGACTAAATGGATAAATAAATAGATGGTAGGATTAGCACATGGATGGTAGGATATATGGTTGGACAGGTAGTAAAATGGGTGGGTTGGTTGTTTGTATGGATTGGTAGTAGGATGGGTGGGTGAGTGTATGGATTGGAGGTAGGATGGGTGGGTGGGTGGGTGTATGGATTGGAGGTAGGATGGGTGGGTGGGTGGGTGTATGGATTGGAGGTAGGATGGGTGGGTGGGTGGGTGTATGGATTGGAGGTAGGATGGGTGGGTGGGTGGGTGTATGGATTGGAGGTAGGATGGCTGGGTGGGTGGGTGTATGGATTGGAGGTAGGATGGCTGGGTGGGTGGGTGTATGGATTGGAGGTAGGATGGCTGGGTGGGTGGGTGTATGGATTGGAGGTAGGATGGCTGGGTGGGTGGGTGTATGTAATGGTAGTAGGATGGGTGGGTGGGTGTATGGAATGATGGTAATGACTAAATGGATAAATAAATAGATGGTAGGATTAGCACATGGATGGTAGGATATATGGTTGGACAGGTAGTAAAATGGGTGGGTTGGTTGTTTGTATGGATTGGTGGTAGGATGGGTGGGTGGGTGGGTGTATGGATTGGAGGTAGGATGGGTGGGTGGGTTAGTAGGTGGTTGTATGGATTGGTGGTAGGATGACTAAATTGATGAATTAATAGATGATAGGATTATTGAATTGGTGGATGGATGGTAGGATGCATGATTGAATTGGGGGTAGGGTGGTTGGATGGATAGATGGTAGAATTGGTGAATGGATGAATGCATGGAGGGTTAGATTGGCAGTAGGATGGGTGCGTGGGTTGGTGTATGGATTGGAGGTAGGATGACTAAATGGATAAATGAATAGATGATAGGATTGGTTAATTGATGGATGGATGGTAGGATGGATGGATCCCGTTGTACCATTATAGTGCATTTCCACTACAGCATCAAATCTGTGCCCAGTCTTGATGGCAATACTATAAAACAACTGTTTTATGTTGTGGATTGACAATGGATTGACAGTAGGATGTGTGAGTAGATGGATAGATAGTAGGATTGGTACAGTAAATGGATGGTAGGATGGATGGTTGGACAGGCGGTAGGATTGGTTGGTTGTTTGCATGGATTGTATGGTGGTAGGATGGGTGTGTGATTGCTTGGGTGTATGGATTGGTGGTAAGATGACTAAATGGATAAATGAATCAATGGGAGGGTTGGTGAATTGATGAATGGATGAATGAATGGTTGACATTAAGAAAAAGCTCCAATCAGATGTGAATGTCTGCAGCCACATCTCTGTTTTTAGATGTCTCCGCTTTCCCCAATCCACACTGACACAAAGCAGCAGCGTTTTAAAACCAAATGACCTCTTCGTTTTCAAAACACTCCATTATCAGGGCTCGAAAACTCTGGGGTAGTGTGAACGGAAGACATAACCATAGCGAAACGTATGTGTTTTAAAACTAAAACGTAATAATGTAAAGGGGGCCTGAGAAAATCCAAATAAGCAGCTCAGCTCTCAGAACATAGTGAGTGTATTAATGCACACACACACACACACACTATAATCTGCCGTTTTACTCTATAGAACTACATAAAAAGGCCTATGTAAAGGATTAATGCTGCCAACTGATGATCAACAGTAAAAATGACACATTTTACCTCTTCCCAACAGGGAAAACCACCAACAGTCAAGTTTGCACGATTATATGCATTCATGTCTTCGCATGGATGGATTCATACAGTAAGTGACTGATGTAAGCTTTGGAATGGAAACGATGTCTTCAGTGCATAGATGGTCTCTCAAAAAAATTCATTCGTTCCCAAATGAACAGCTGGGCTCTTACACGAATACAGCATTTAAAACCAATCAGAGAAAGTCTGTTTTCCACATCATATCATGTTTTTAGTATTGCGATGTGACTTCACCCAATACATGCAAAACAAATTATATAATATTTAAACGACAATTGAGCATGTCAGTTACAGATATCAGATCTCTGATTGGAGAACACAGTAATCTTGTGTCAGAGCGAGCTTTTCATCTGTTACGGTAATATAAATGTCCATTCCTCTTGAAGGGAGCATCGTCACACTTTATATTTCTGCTTCCCCGTCTCACTGATGACGCAGATGTGCTGTGAAGGGGAACACATCGCTCACATGAGTCAAGTGATAAATAAAGCAGAAAATAAGACTGTAAAAATAACGCGGCAGAAATGTTTGCTTCTGCTTCTGACCGAGAGATGTTTTCCATCACATTTACAGCTTAAGGAGAGGATTGTACACGTGATGGGTGAGGATGATTAGAGTTTTCTAGGAAAGACGAATGCTGTTCTGCATGCCAGATTTCATTTGGATGTTCACCAAGTGCTGCTCAACGCAATGACATTCATGCTGAAGGTTCAGATGACTGAGATTCATCTCTTATATAATGCTGTTGGATGAGCTTTGAGGTGGAGAGGCTTTTTTTAATGCAGCTTTATAGCATTTACAGTTTTTAGTTACTGGTTATGATTTCAGTTTGTTGTGCTGTGTTTTGATGTCCCACAAACATAGCCAGTCAAACTCCATTTGAAACGTATGTATATATATACACTCACTGGTCACTTTATAGGGTACACATTACTAGTACCGGATTGGACCCCCTTTTGCCTTAAAACTGCCTTAATACTTCGTGGCATAGCATTCCTCATACATTTTGGTCAATATTGACATGGTAGCATCACGCAGTTGCTATCTCTTTATTTTACATTCTCTGTAAACCTTAGAGATGGTTGTGTGTGAAAATCCCAGTAGATTAGCAGTTTCTGAGATATTCAGACAAGCCCGTCTGGCGCCATCAACCATGACACACTCAAAGTCACTTAAATCACCTTTCTTCCCCGTTCTGAGGCCGACAGTTTGAACTGCAGCAGATTGTCTTGACCATGTCAACATGCCTAAATGCATTGAGTTGCTGCCATGTGATTGGCTGATTAGAAATTTGCATTAACAAGCAGTTAGACAGGTGTACCTAATAAAGTGGCTTGTGAGTGTATATATAAGTCTTGTCGCCTATCTAAGATTTAGGAACAACAAATAATAACTTGACTTCTAGTTGATCATTTGGTATCAGAAGTGGCTTAAATGAAAGGCAAAGGCCTCTAGATTACACTTATTTTAACAAAATAAAATATGATCATGCCTTGATTTTTAATGATTTAATTAGAACAGTAAGGTCTGACTTTGCTCAGACACAAGTCTTGTCACTTAACAGAAATAATGTTCAGCATAGAATATAAAGTCATGCTGCTGTGGAAAAAAAGAATTAATATTGTGAATGACTCCCATGAGCTTGGAGGACTGCATTCATACATCTCTGCAATGACTTACATAACTTATTAATAAAGTCATCTGGAATGGCAAAGAAAGTGTTCCTGAAGGACTCCCAGAGTTCATCAAGATTCTTTGGATTCATCAACAATGCCTCCTTCATCTTACTCCAAACATCCTTAATCATGTTCATGTCTGATGACTGGGCTGGCCAATCCTGGAGCACCTTGACCTTCTTTGCTTTCAGAAACTTTGATGTGGAGGCTGAAGTGTGTGAATGAGCGCTATTCTGCTGAAGAATTTGCTCTCTCCTGTGGTTTGTAATGTATTTGGGCAGCACAGATGACTTGATACCTCAGGCTGTTGATGTTGTCATCCACTCTGCAGATCTTTCGCACACCCCCATACTGAATGTAGCCCCAAATTATGATTTTTCCTTCACCAAACTTTTTCTGTGAGAATCTTGGGTGCATGCGGGTTCCAATAGGTCTTCTGCAGTATTTGTGATGATTGGGATGCAGTTCAACAGATGATTTATTTGAAATGATCAACTAACCTAAGTTATTATGTGTTGCTCTAACAATTGGGATTAACGATAAGACTTTAGTCAGGTAGTGTATATATAATAATAATAAAAATATATATATATTAATTTAAAAATGCTAAACTATTATAACCTTGTCCCAAACACAGCCATTGTTACAATGGAGAGTAAGACTAAACAAAATCAATAAAAAATATAATAAAATCATCAATGATATATAAAAAACTAAATAAAAAATGCAAATGTGCATATTTTCATGATTCCTTTGTTTTTAAGACTGTCAGAAACACATTCACATTTAACTCTTTATTGTATTGTGCTTTATTTGTTTACTATTACTGTACTATTTACGATATTAAAACCCATTTCTTAATTTTTTTAGAAGTATATTTTTATTTTTATTATTAAGTGAAAGGTGCTAAGGAAAAAAGTAACGCTATTATTGTATAAAAAGTAAAAACACAATCCAACACACTATTAATACTTGCTGAATATTATGTAACAAATGCAATGTTTTGGTAATAAAATAAAATAAGGCTCAGTGGCGCCTCAAATAGTGGCTGTTTCGAGCCCCAGCTGGGTCAGTTGGCATTGAGTGTGTATGGATGTTTCCTAGCACTGGGCTGCAGCTGGTTGGCCATTTGCTGTGTAAAGGCTGATTTATACTTCTGCATTACTTTCGCATAGCCCTTCGCCGTGGCCGTCGGCGTCGCTGACGTGCACCTCTCAGAAAATGTAACTATACGTCACAACGACGCGTAACACAAGCTCTGTGATTGGTCGGCTTGGTAGCGATGACGAGTCTGGGCGGGACCGAGAGCCACGTGAATGGTGCGAGCCTGATGGAGCGATTGTTTACAAGTGTGGAGTCCCGTGAAGGAGCTCTGGATGGAAGGTTTTGTTTTGTGTTTACCTCATAGTTAAAGTTGTTGCACGTCCGCCGGTTCCTGCCACAAAATGAGCGAGTTTGAGCCACTTGTACATCCCGGAAGTGTTCAGAAAAAGCAAAACAGCAGCGAAGAAACTCGACACAGAGGAACATTTACACCTCTCTGCCAACTAGCGTTTCAGAAGTGTTAATGCAGACCAACAGAGACAGCGCGCAGAAGTATAAATGCAAAGCTACACGCGTTGCATGCGCCGTAGGTTACGCCGGTCACTTGACGCAGAAGTATAAACCAGGCTTAAAACATGTGTTGGATAAGTTTGCGGTTCATTTCGCTGGGGCGACCCATGATGAATAAAGGGACTAAGCCGAAGGAAAACAAATGAATGAATAAAACAAAACAAAATGGAAAAACTGTCAGGAACCAGAACTGATTCAAAAGTTTGTGGAGACTGGCTGAGCGGATGGATAGATGAATAGATTTTTGCCATGATATTGTGACCAAAGAAATATTGTGCCTTTATTCCATCCTAATGACTTATTTGAAAGCTTATAGAGTTAAAAGTATATAAGCTTAATACAACTAAAGCAAAATAGTAAAAAAAAAATGGAAATCATCTTACATTGAGGTCCCTGAAGTATTCATTGTAGTCCAGAGCATAACCCACCACAAAGCGATTAGGAATGACAAATCCAACATCTGCAGAGAAACACAAATAACCAGATCACGTGATCACAGCTATATAAAGATAATCACTCCATCCGCCGTGTGATATTCTGATTCATCACGGCCCATTTGTGCAGGGCGGAAGTAGCATTTGAGCACCCTTGATTTACTCACAGTCTGGAAGCT
This sequence comes from Danio rerio, assembly GCF_052040795.2. Classification (NCBI taxonomy): domain Eukaryota; kingdom Metazoa; phylum Chordata; class Actinopteri; order Cypriniformes; family Danionidae; genus Danio; species Danio rerio. Next base: position 6,758,166 of record NC_141044.1, read on the forward strand.
CTGCCGCGCCGTGAGGAACCCTCTTCACCAGGAGCCTGAGCGAGGAGACACATTAACACTACTAACCAAACACCCTCAACCTCTATTAGATCAGAATGATGGAAATGTCAAGATCTGCCACTCTCAGACAGCATGATTTGATTTCAGCTCATGCATCCTCTTAATGTAATTCTCTCTCTCATCTCACCCTGCTACTTTAACCATCTTGGGTTGGAAAGTCTCCACGTGCTGCAAAAGGGCTCTCATGGTCTTTCCTGTGTCCACTATCGCCTGCAGAAAATGAATGCATTGATGTATAGGATTACACTGGAATGGAGATATAGGGCTCTGTTTTAATGATGTAAGTGAATGGTCTAAGGATCAAGTCGCAAGTGCACTTAGGACAGAGGTGCCCAAACTCGATCTTGGAGAGCCGGTGTCCTGCGAAGTTTAGTTCCAACCCCAATTAGACACACTTGAACCAGCTAATCAAGCTCTTTCTAGATATACTAGAAACTGATAGACAGGTGTGTTGAAGGAAGATGGAGCTACAGTAAACTACGCAGGACAGCAGCCCTCCAGGAGTGAGTGTGGGCGCTTTTGCAATTTTAAAGAGGGGAAAAACTGTTGACGCACCAAGCGCATGGTCTAGTAGGGTTGTCCTTATTCTCTTAATGAGTTATAGGTGTGTTTTAGAGGAAATTTTCATTTTCATTGAACCAAATAGAAGCTCATCTCCTATTCCCTTTAAGGCTATGTGTACATTAATCCAGATAAAATCAAAAACGGCGTCTAAAAACGCTCCATATCTACAGTATTGCTTTCAATTATTTCCTTTATCCACACTAAAACAACTGAAAACGTTTTAGTTCAGTATGGCGCATGCGCACAGGTGTAAGACACTGTTGTCTGCATCATACCCGCCGGATGTTTACTACTTGAAAACGTTGCGCCAAAATGTCACAAGTGTCGTCTGCTTCCGTCGCTGAAAAACATCTCTTAGTAAACATCCCATGTCCTTTGAAGACATATGGAGCATGTACAAACTCTTATTTATTTTTAATAAAGCTGTCAGAAGTGACAGCATCCAAAACATCTGTTTTACAATGTCGTCCACTATGTTAACTGAATTGGTCACATGACTGCGTAACATGACTAAAATGCGTCATCGTTTTTGAAAGCCTCCATTTTCACAGTCCAAATTAAAAACAGCGTTTTCAAATGTATCCATTTTGGATTCAAATAGATACATTTTCATTTCCTTTGAACACCATCATGGTGTGGACAGAAGGCCAAAACAGAGAGAAAAATATGCGTCTTTAAATGGCATTAGCGTGAAAATGGTCAATGAGCAAGTTACGATTATGCCATGACACATTCGGTTTACATGGCTGACATTGTTAGCGGAAAAACTGAACACTTCACTTGCAAGGAAATGGATTTGACACTGATACGATTGGAAATAGATTTGACACAGATATGGCACGATTGGTCAAATTATTACCAAATACCATTTGTCATTATTGCAAATATGTAGGTGGGCTAACTTTTTGATTAAATGTATCCGTTATGACATGTAGATATTTTTATATTTATGTAGACAATAATAATCTTTTACATTTTAACATTTATAATTTTTTTTTATATTTAAAGATGTTTGTGTGCTGCTGCACATCCTTGTGTGTGTAATGAGCAACAAGGGTTTCTCATCCTCAAAAAAACATTACTTGAAAAAGAAGAGTATTTATTTTAAGCAATAATGGTCAAAAATAATATAATAATAAATGGTCAATGTAATGTATCTGTAAATAATAAAGGTGTTCAAATCTTAAATAATTAATGTACAAATGTAATAAATAATTAAACAAATTAATCAATAAATTCATTATCAAATTTATATTTATCAAATTAATAATTAACCAATAAAACTTTTGACGGACCAAGCACATAGTCTAATAGGGTTGTCCCTATTCTCTTAGTTAGTTATGAGTGTGTTTTGGAAGAAATTTTCATTTTCATTAAACCAAACAGAGTCTCATCTTCCATTAATATAATAATAAATAGTCAATGTAATGTACCTGTAAATAATAAAGGTGTTCAATTCTTATATAATAAATGTACAAACTTAATAAATAATTAAACTAATTAATCAATTCATTAATTATTAAATTAATTAAAATCTATTTTTTTATTGATCAATTAATTTAAAAAAAACCTAACCTCAAGCTTTGAATGCTTGATTCCATAGCACATTTATGCTAAACAAAACATTTTAAGATTTCACTGTTTATAATACATTTTTATTGCTAATTGCAGAAAAAGCTTTGTTTTTTCAATTTTCACTCAGCTTATTGCAATGTATTTTAGCAGCTTTAAATGTTTAAAATGTATATCAAGCATAATATGCCATTTAAGTGGTACATTTTAATACAGTGTTATGAACCACAGAGCAAATACCAAAAATGGTCATACGACTTCATATGAGAGTTTAATAACATTTAACAAAACCCAAAGTTATGGAAAAACGGATCAGCAGCGCTGTTATTCAATGCAGCGCAGCACAGGGAATGATCTGCATGGGTGATTTCAAACTGGAAAATGTCTGATGTGAAATCTGATCGGAAAGGAAAATACCTTTCTCCTCTATTGTTTTCCAGACAAATCCCAGACTACCCTGTCCACAACCAACTTTGTTTATTTCTCTCTTGCATTTGTATATTTGAGTTCAATTTTGCAGTCTTGTTACGTCTTTATGATCTTTTAAATATATTTTCTTTTCCTTTGTTTGTGATAACAATAAATGAACAATGTCTTACCTCCACAATCAAGACGTTCTGTGTGGCATGTCAGGGGGGAAACAGAGAACGTATTAGACTTTAGAGAAGGCATCACTCTTAAAACACTCACAAAAAAACAGCATAAACAACAAGTTATCATCAGAATACTATTACCAAACCTACTTTGATTAAAACATGTCTGATATTAATAAAACTGTAAATAGTTTATAAGACAAACGTTCAAAAAGTTCATTTAAATATTTTGCATGCACAACACTGTATGCTAAAATGATGTGTGCATGAGATCGACCAAGGACAAATATTCAAGTACATTTATTTGTTAAGCAAATTTAAATGGCTTCTCCAAATCTTTGTGGGTTTTCTTGTTTTTCTGCAAATTTTCAAAAATTCCAAAAAATAAATATAAATAAATAAATATAAATAAAAATCCAATAAAATATCCAATAAATAAATATATTTATTTATTTATTTTTTCATTTTATTTGTAAATGGCACCTTTCAAGACACACAGAGGTCGCTTTACAATAAGCATCAACAGCCAAGCTAAAACAAATTGAACATTACTAAAACAATCATTGACCAAACAGGTTAAAACACAATAGCGAATATAAAAGTACATGATAAAAAGCATAACAAAAAAACGTTAAAGAAAAGCCTGCTTAAAAAGCTGGGTCTTTAGACGGGATTTAAATGTGTGAAGACTATCACTGCTCCTTAGATCTAGGGGAAGCGAGTTTCATAGCCGAGGAGCTATAGAGCTAAAGGATCTGTCTCCCATTGTGCTCAGTCGAGAGCGAGGTGGTACCAGGGTGGAGTTGTTGGCTGATCTAAGCGTACGAGAAGGGGTGTAGATATGGAGAAGTTCGGTGAGATATTGAGGAGCAAAATTATGAAGTGCCTTGAAAGTTAGAAGTAATATTTTAAAATCAATACGATACTTTACTGGAAACTAGTGAAGCTGATGGAGGAGTGGTGTGACATGCTCGTGAGATGGGGTCCTAGAGATGACACGAGCTGCATGGTTCTTAACCAGTTGGAGTTTACGAATAAGTTTGGAAGTCCAGAAAGAAGTGCATTACAGTAGTCAAGACGTGAAGTAACTTATGCGTGCAAAAGAATTGCTGTGTTATTGGTTGTGAGAGAAGGGTGGAGACGAGTGATATTACGCAGGTGGAAATATGCAGTACGTGTAATATTATTAATGTGACCTTCAAATGAGTGTGTGCTATCCAAGATGACACCCAAACTTTACCTGCACAGAGGGAAATATTGTGCTGTTATTAATAAAAAAAAAAGTATATATATATATATATATATATATATATATATATATATATATATATATATATATATATATATATATATATACACATACATACATACATATATATATATAAATAAAAAGAGATTATTATTAGTATTAATAATAATAATAAATAATAAATAGTATTTTTTTTCCTTTTTTATTTTATATATATATATATATATAATATATATATATATATATATATATATATATATATATATATATATATATATATATATATATATATATATATATATATATATATATGGGCATATATGATTCACTATCATCCTGGATGTGAATAGGCCACTAATTATACATACAAATACATTCTTATGAGTAATAATTTTTAAAAAAATCAGGTACAAGACCTTCCCTTTCAGCATGGAGAGGTCATCTGGCCCGATGATATGCAGATCTTCAGTGGACTGGTCATTCTGTAAAAGAGTGAAAAACCCGGAGGCAGATGTTGAAAAAGGCTCCTGCTGTGGTCCCTGTCAGCACATATGATCATACAGTCAAACAATCCGCTGCTGTACACCCAACAGAAGCTGCGTTTGTCTGTGAGATAATTGGGTCATTTTTTCTGCTCAGGGTCAAGTTGATCATCTGTGAAGGGGTGAAGTGGCTCTTCTGTGCTGGAGATGAACATTCTGGGTCAGTTCAGTAATATAGAGCTGGTGGATGATGAACTCGAGGCTCCTCAGGGGCCCATAAGATTCAGCAGAACAACCAACTATGAAGACTCAGCCATCCATGACATTCAGCTTGACTTTTATTGTTTTCTTAGTGGATTCTCGCTGTGTGTTTAAGTAAAGCATAAACAACATAGAGTACTAATGGAGCGCATTATATTGGTAGATTAAAGTAGTATATAAATAAACACATATAACATACAATACTCAATGTTTATTTATAATTATATATAATTCATATTAGTTTATATACAGAAATATATCTCAAAAATAGATGCAGGCTTGCATTTATTTGCATAATTAACATACACTGCACATACACATACCGGCCACTTTATTAGGTACACCTACTAGTACCAGGTTGGACCCCATTTTGCCTCCAAAACTGCCTTAATCCTTTATGGCATAGATTCAACAAGGTACTGGAAATATTCCTCAGAGATTTTGCACCATATTGACATGATAGCATCACGCAGTTGCAGCAGATTTGTCGGCAGCCTATCCATGAAGTGAATCTCACGTTCCACCACATCCCATAGGTGCTCTATTGATTTGAGATCTGGTGACTGTGAAGGCCATTCGAGTACAGTTGACTCATTGAAAATACTCCTTACACCATTACACCACCACCAGCAGCCTGAACCGTTCATACAAGGCAGGATGGATCCATGCTTTCATGTTACTGATGCCAAATTTTGCCCCTACCATCTGAATGTTGCAGCAGAAAGCTCTGCATACCTTGATTGTAACGAGTAGTTATTTGAGTTACTGTTGCCTTTCCATAAGCTCGAACCTGTCTGGCCGTTGACCTCTGGCATCAACAAGGCATTTGCGACCACAGAACTGCCACTAACGGGATATTTTATTTTTTTCGGGGTGGTAAGCATAGAGATTGTTTTGCATGAAAATCCCGATAGATCAACAGTTTCTGAAATACCCAGCCACTCTGGCACCAACAACCATGCCACATTGAAAGTTACTTAAATCAACTTTCTTGTTCTGATGCTCGGATCTGCAGCGGATCTTGAACTGCAGCGGATCGTCTTGACCATGTCTACATGCCTAAGTGCTTTGAGTTGCTGCCATGTGATTGACTAATTAAACATTTGTGTTAACGAGCAGTTGGACAGGTGTAGCTAATAAAGTGGCCAGTGAGTGTACTGTACATCAATAATGTACACAAATCATTCTCGAGAAGCAGCAGTTAATATTAATACATAGTACTTCAAAAATTTCATAGTTAATCAGCCATTTTGAACCAATTAATCAAAACAACCAAGTCTACAAATAAAGTATTTATGGATATTCACTGACTTTACAAAGACTTTAAATTAGAATGTTAGTATTTTTTAATGTGTAAAATAATCACAAACACAAACTGCCTCAACACATTGTCTTGTATTTTGAACAGCATCTTTAAATGTAAAATGTTTTGAAATAATAGTGTCTAATTTTTAAACCAGACTTAGTCTTTTAACTAAAATGCATATCAGTTTAAAAGAAAAAAATATAATTAAATGATTAATAATTAATTAATAATAATAATGAATTATGTACTTAATTTGCTATATATATATATATATATATATATATATATATATATATATATATATATATATATATATATATATATATATATATATATATATATATATATATATATATATATAATGTTCAGTGAGATGGTCAGCTCACCCCAAGGCTGGTCAGTTTACCCACTGGCTCTGATCAATTTACCTGGGGTAAATTTAACCTGGGGCAAATTGAGTGGCATGACCACTATGTCAAATCTTTAAAACAGTTTGTCCAAAATGCATTATCATCATTACAATTAAAAGGAAACATCCTGAAGTTAAGTTAATAGCTAAAAGGGGCTCAACTACCCCCACTCTCCCTTACTTTCAACATACGAACAGTTCAGATGCAAAAACCTCTAACCTCATCTGGAATTTTCTCCTAGAATAAGTATTTTTTGGGGCCTCTTAAGTTCATGTTCAGTTATTTCATGTTAAAAGCAATGAAAATAACATCATTTGCCATAAAAGTGAAAATACTTAATCAATAGTATGAGAAAAATGCTTATTTTAGGAGAAAATTTCAGATGGCACTTAGAGGTTTTTGCATCTGAACTCTTCATATAAGAGTGAAACTGAATGTGTACTGAGAGTAGATTATATGATAGTGTATTGTATGATCTTTAATTAATAACAAACTCTACAGTCACAACACAAAGCCATTTAGGCCTATTATATTCTCCAGATATAGCTAGTGTGAAATATATATATTCTATCCTTAAAGAGTAAAACTAGAATTATGAACCAGTATTAATCCTATGTCAGGTGAAGATAAATACATTCTTTGAAACTGACGATGTTGTAGAATGAAACAATTAACTGTAGTGTTACCTGACGTACATGCTACTTTTTATGGCCATTTTGTTAAACCATAAAGGTAAACAAACTCATCTTGACAGAATCGACAGTGAATAAAGAATGTGTTGTTAAAATGTCTTTGTTAATTGTGTATCCTATCTAATAATTCAAGTTTCAAGTATTCCAACATCCAAGTAGTCCAACAACTGCTTCGGGCAAATGTGCAAAATTACACAGCATTAAAGCGCCCCCTGCTGATCATAGCCAATGAAGGCAACCCATTCATTAACACTTGCGTCAATTTCTTTTAAAACACTTAATATCTTAAATAAACTCATTTACCTGCAAAAATTGTCACACAATAAGATAAATAATTATATACAGTAGTAACTATAGTTTTCTGAACGACACTATAGTAAAATGTATTACTGTAGGCTACATATTATTTACAGCACGTGAATGCTACAGCATACTGTAATATTAACCATAGTGAACTCATAAACTGTAATAAATACTGTAGTATACTTATAGTAGTAAACTAGTGTAGAAAACGTACAGTAATGGGCAATTTGTTTACATTATAGCTGTTGTATACAGTATTCATTTTCCTTCAGCTTAGTCCCTTTATTCATCAGGGGTCGCCACAGCTGGAATGAACTGCTAACTTATCCAGCAAATGTTTTACATAGCGATTGCCCATCCAGCTGCAACCCAGTACTGGGAAACATCCATGCACACTTATAATTCTTCTATGGGGCATGTCTTTTGACTTGTGGGGGAAACAGGAGCAACACAGGGAAGAACATACCAACTCTACACAAAAATGCCAACTGATTCAGCCGAGGGTAGAACTAGTGACCTTTTTGCTGTGAGGCGACAGCGCTACCCACTGCGCCACCATGCCTCCCTGAAATAATTATTGATTTATTTTTTGTCTCCTCACCAGATAGCTCTTGAAGCGGATGAACTCCACCCTGGTGGTCAGCCTGCTGTTGGTGCTGCGGCTCTGAGCTTTGATGGACTCCACCAGGTCCGAACAGAACTTGTATCCACCCTTCAGGACACACAGAACCATCATGTCATGATGTCCGATGTCCTCAAGGATGTCTCTGGCCAGACACTCGATCCTACAAATCACATCGGATCAGAATGCGGTGAACTGAGGAGGTGATCATGTGATTTCAGAAATTAGATTTAAGGGTCACATGAAGTTAATGTGCAAGGTTGTAGATTAACCCAAATGTGTAGGGAATGTGACTGTTGAGCTCAGAAAGCACGAGATATAAAACAAGCAGACAAACAGATTGAAAAAAACAGACACCGGTACAGCATTTTTTAAAATAGTTATGTACTCCAATCGAAAGGAACACACATATATTTAACAACATTTATCAATATTGATTGATGCTGTGGAAAAACTTTTTACTCATAAATAAGAAAGTACACATTTTAAACATTAATATTACTAACAAATCTTTCTCAATTTGTTTAACAAATCATCATATTAACATACTTTCTAATGCTCATACGTCACTTTTACAGTCATTTAAGACTAGACAAAGCTAATTTATTTATATAGCACATTTCATGCACACTGGCAATTCAAAGTTCTTTGCATAAACATGAATAAAAGACAAACAAATAATATAAAAATAGATGAAAACAGCTTAAAGACAGTTTTTCCATATTTCAAAAACACCAATGTATCATATTTTCTCATTTTACTCTGGGACTTCCCCATTTTAGTGATCACCCCCCCCCCCCCCCACCCCCCCCCCCCCTCTGTGGACTTTTTCGGTACCTGTAAATCTATTGGACGTCTCCAACAGATTAGATTTTTCACCTTAGATCGAAAAGTTGAGCTTTACATCTCTAATTACGTGCCCCCCAATTTCAACTTCCTTCTGGAAGTAAATCGCACGGCACCTGATTTCTACCCCCTCGCTGTATTTTTTTTATTTTGGAAAAAACATCGTTTTGTGCCAAAGTACTATCATTTAAAATCAAGCTATGCGGTAAACAATTTTGAAACAAGTAAATACAACTTTTTGGATTAGGCTTTACAGAAAATGCTTTTTTAACATTCTTTAAAATATCCCTTTCAATATTTCTTCTTTAAAATATCCAGTTTAACTCAATGTAATTTCCTGTTAATTGTTACATTTAAAAGCAGGTTTTGAGTTAAAATTAATACTAATCCTTTTTGGTTGATGCAGAATTCTCAGTTTGAATTATAATAAAATATATCCAAATGATCTGATGATCTACAGTCATGTTCATTTTAAGCTATTCTGCAATATTCTGCTATTAAATGTCTTATATTTTAGAGGAAACCTAGAAGGTAATATTGAGACTGGAAAATTGAGAAGGAAAATGACTACAAGTTCCATCATGTATTTTGAAAATTGTGCATACAAACACTATATAAACCCCTCCCCCACCACCACCAACACCACCATGCACCTGAAATTAACTTTAGTAGTACATTAAAGTAAAACAGGAGACATACTGTATAAAAACATATAGGAGTAAACACAATATTATCAATTTTCATAATATTTCCTGTATAACTTTAATTTTGATTAGCACAGATTCTAACTGAATGTTTACCTGTTCATGATGACTCCATGAGGGATGTACACACACTCCAGATCTCCCTTGTAATGCTCAGGATAATTAAACAACTCCAAACTGTAACCCGTCCAGCCATCTTTAATCTATATGTCAGACAAAATAAAATAAAAACAATAGACCCACTGTATTTTTTAGAACTCAAAATTAACAAACATAATCGTTTCAGTATCAATCAAAACCTAAGTCTTTAAAAACAATATTATGTCAAACTTGTATTTACCACAACGCCAGGTTCTTTTCTCTGGTCAGCTGCCATGTCGGTGGACATCTGTGTATTAAACTGATGCTTCCCGAGTGAGCACAAGATGTTGTGACTCCACCCACTTTACATCACTGAACATAAAGGGGTGTGTCCTGAAAGTTTTGATTATTAAAATAAGACATATTTCTCATAAACATTTATGGATGTGTCGTAGTTTAAAAGTCTTGGTTCAATGAATGGTGTTTTTCATTCGTTCACATGAGTCACATGAGTTACATGTTAAATTGAAGTCATGCTGCTCATTACTGGAGAACAGAAACATTCAGCACAACAGAATCTCATTCACTGTAGACTCACTTTGCTGGTTTTTATTTTTTATTTATTTATTTGAAAATGGTGTGTTATATCATTGTAATAAAACAGCATTGATTACTTACGAGACCAATGTTTATTTAATTATTATTTATTTAGCAGATAGTGACAGTGTGTTTTTATTTTAAAAAGAAATTTAATGAATATTTTTTTATTAAAAAAGTATTTAAACAAATGTACCAAACATCATTATATATATATATATATATATATATATATATATATATATATATATATATATATATATATATATATATATGTATATATATATATATATATATATTCTCAGAGAATATAGACAATGTATTTTAGTGCAATTAATAAAACACGTTCATTTAACAGTTAATTTATTTACCATATTAATTAAAATAAATGTGTGGTGTCCTAACATAACAGAAAGATAATATATTTAGATTCAAAAGAGGCATTGTGAAATAGATATTCACACTTTTTATGTTAATGCATTTAATATAGTAATATTTCCCCTAACATATATTCATTGGGCAGTACAAGTTATTTTAATAAATGAGTTCTGGTACTGACCACCTGTGATTTATTATTATTTTTTTTTATTATCAAATATTTCCCAAATAATATTTAACAGAGCACGGAGTATGTCAGTGTATGTAGTTTCAGAGTATGCCTTTTTTTCCTCAAGAAAAAGTCTTATTTGTTAATAGCAGTTTTTTAATTTTTTAAAAACATTTTAGGGTCTATATTATAACCCCCCTTAAGCAATATTTATTTTCGATAGTCTACAGAACAAACCATCATTAAATAATGACGCCTAATTACCCTAACTAGCCCAATTACCCTAATCTATAAACTTTTAAATGTGACTTTAAGCTGAATACTAGTGTCATCATGGGAAAGATAAAAGAAATCAGTTTGTGAGTGTATATATATATATATATATATATATATATATATATATATATATATATATATATATATATATATATATATATATATATATATATAAACATACACACACAGTTGAATTCAGAATTATCAGCCACCCTTTGAATTTCTTTGTTTCTTTTTTAAATATTTCTCAAATGATGTTCAATAGAGCAAGGGAATTTTCACAGTATATCAGATAATATTTTTTCTTCTGGAAAAATTCTTATTTGTTTTATTTCGGCTAGAATAAAGGCAGTTTTTAATTTTTTAAAAGCCATTTTAAGGACAAAATTATTAGCCCATTTAAGCTATATTTTTCCCGTTTATACAGAACAAACCTTCGTAATACAATAACTTGCCTAATTACCTTAACCTGCCTAGTTAACCAAATTAATCTAGTTAAGCCTTTAAATGTCACTTTATGCTGAATACTAGTATGTTGAAAAATATCTAGTCAAATATTATTTACTGTCATCATGGCAAAGATAAATCAGTTATTAGAAATGAGTTATTAAAACTATTATGTTTAGAAATGTGTTGAAAAAAATCTGCTCTCCGTTAAACATAAATTGGGGAAAAAAATAAACAGGGGGTCTAATAATTCAGGGAGGCTAATAATTCTGACTTTAAGTGTATATATATATAGTATTGTATAGTAATTTAATCCAGTAATTTAATTAAGTATTTACTTCTTTTGGAATTAATGTTCATTAATGTTCACTTGAGCAACACTAGAAACATTGAATAAGAAAGCGTAGATCAATCATTTGGATTCCAAATTTACTTTGAGCAATGGAATTACCAGGAGACCATTGATTTAATCCATCACTTTCTTTATTAGATTTATTGCTGTAAAACTCTACTAAAGCCCTTTAACAAAGACAACAGATGACAATGAGCGAAGACATCTGTTTTAAATGTTGTTCTTGGATATTTGCTGAACTCAGAACTACTAGTTATTGGAAATGTAGATGGTTTTGTGACGCTCAATCATGTCAATATCTCTCTCCAGCTGCTTCATTTCCTGCTCTAGTCGCTCCTTCCTGTATTTTTTGGGAGCCGTGTCAATGACAACCGAGAGACCCTGGTATTGGTGATGAAGATCGTCCCAGTTCTTCTTCAAAGCCTGTCAAAAGTCAAGTCATTAGACAATTCTTGCTATTTAAAAAATCAGTATACAGCCTTTCTTAGACAAACAAGCTTCACAATTACCTGTTCAAATAAAAAAATTAATATAGCACATTTTGCAATGCAAAGCAATAAGAGAGAAGTGTCTGTAAACAATTCAAAATGATGTATTGCATAGTTTGTTTTTGTCTTTACCTGCAGGATTTTGAATCGCTCTTCACCCGAGAGCTGTTTCATGGCCCCTTCTTTCATCCGCTCTTTGACGTAGCTGTCATATTCCTCTTGTGCTTTCCTGACTTCCTCTCTGCGCTGAAGCAAATATTCTGGAGTCTGACCATAATCCTGGAAACACACATTAAAACATGCCTGAGGAGGAGTCTCTTATTTGTATATATATATATATCTATCTATATATATCTATATATATATATATATATATATATATATATATATATATATATATATATATATATATATATATATATATATATATATATATATATATATATATACATACATACACACATATATACACATATATACACACACACACACACACACACACACACACACACACACACACACACACACACACACACACACACACACACACACACACACATATATATATATATATATATATACACACACACATACAGTCGAAGTCAGAATTATTAGCCCCCCGTTTAATTTTTTCCCCAATTTCTGTTTAATGGAGAGCAGATTTTTTTCAACACATTTATAAAGATAATAGTTTTAATAACTCATTTCTAATATCTGTAATTTATTTTTTCTTTGCCTTGTTGACAGTAAATAATATTTTACTAGATTTTACTAGATATTTTTCAGGACACTTTTATATAGCTTAAAGTGACATTTAAAGGCTTAACTAGGTTAATTAGGTTAACTAGGCAGGTTAGGGTAATTAGGCAAGTTATTGTATAACGATGGTTTGTTCTGTAGACTATCGAGAAAAAAAAATAGCTTAAAGGGGCTAATAATTTTGACCTTAAATTTTTTTTTTAGATTAAAAACTGCTTTTATTCTAGCCGAAATGAACAAATAATTCTTTCTCCAGAAGAAAAAATATTATCAGACATACTGTGAAAATTTCCTTTGTCTGTTAAACATAATTTGGGAAACATTAAAAAATAATAATAATAATTCAAAGGGGGGCTAATAATTCTGACCTCAACTGTGTAACTGAGGGCGTTTAATAGCGAACAGGAAATCCACAAAGTTAGAGAAATACTCATCAATTATGCCACAAAATCAAGTTTTAGGAGTTTTTCAAGTGAGAATATAGTCAAACTGGCAGTTTATGTATAAGCATAGCGCGTCTTTAAAAAAGGACACAATTAACTTTGCTCCTCTGAATTGATACATTATATTGCCAAAAAACTAATTCCTCAATATTTTTTTCTTTGGGATGTGCAATTCTCTTGATAAATATTCTTTAGTTGAAAAATATGAATATTCTGCATTATATGTACATACAGATTTACATAAAACTGCTGAATGTACAGTATTTAAGGAAGTACATTATAAATAATTGTAATAAAATTACCTAAACAAATGAAAGGCAATTCTTGTTTAGCTGAAATAATTTAATTACAGTAACGAATTACTTTATAACTAATTACACTCAACCCTGGTCACAGGATTTTAATATAACAATTAATGAATACATTTTTATATTAAATCGCTTTGAGCGGCTTCATAAATTGTTATAAAATATTTATTATTTAAATGATTTGCTCTTCGTTTCCTTTAAGCAGAGTTAACAAACACTGCTTTATTTTCTTGACATTTATCAAAAGCAACTATGACACCGTTTTGTGCAGACGAAAGTGACTTGATGAGTTTATTACAACTATAGAAGTAAATGGTTACCAGTTTCCAACATTCTTCAAAATATCTTCTTTTGTGTTCAACAGAAGAAAGAAACTCATAAATGTTCTGAAACCACTGAGGGTGAGTAAATAGTGAGAACATGTTTGGATGAACTATCCCTTTAGGCAAAAGGGGTCCAGTACTAGCAAGGTGTGCTTAATAAAGTATGCTAGTGTCTGTTCTGCATGAATACAAAAGCAGGAAACTGATTAAATCCCTCTCCTCACCTTCTTCTTTATATATTTAGGAACGAGACCAGAGTTTTCAAGCGGTTGCTTGTCTCCCTTTTTTGTATCAGTGTACGCCGGCTGTGGTTTCTTCGGGACTGCCATGATATTCTCAACGGCATTGGTCTTAATGAAGTTCTTGTTGGTATGAAGACCCATGAGCGGCTTGTCAGTTCTAGCAGGTACTGGTGGTTTATAATGCAGCTCATCATCTTCATATTTAAATGGTTTCTCTGAAACAGCAAAAATTAATGATCAGACAAATCTTTAGTGATTTATACAAAAACATTGGCATTTATTATTGTATGAAAAGATATGTATGTTATGTAATAAAAGTGTAGTTTATCCAAAGATGAAAATGTTGTCATTATTTACTCCTCCTTAACTTCCAAACCTGTTTGAGTTTCTTTCTTCTGTTAAATACAAAGGAAGATATACTAAAGACTACAACAACAACAACAACAAAAAGGTCATTTACTTCAATAGTAATTTTGTTCCTGCTATGGATATCAATGACACAACAGAAGAAAGATATTCATACAAGTTTCGAACCACTCAAGTGTGATGAGGAAATTTTTATTTTTGGGTGAACCAAGTAAATTTAATAAATAAATAAAAAAAATATATATATATTAGATATTTCACATACTTTCAGGGAGTTTGGGTTCCTTCGAGTGTTTTAGTAGATATTTCTGTGGCAATGGGACGTCCACTTTAGCTGGTCCCATAGATTTATTAGGGGCTTTGTTTGACTGTTTCTCCAGTTTCACCTGCTCTCTGAACTTTGACATGTACCTGAAAAAAGAAGATGCTACTGAATGAATGTCACAGAAAACACGTGCTTCATTCAAATCAAATACACTCACCGGCCACTTTATTAGGTACACCTGTCCAACTGCTCGTTGATGCAAATATTTAATCAGCCAATCACATGGCAGCAACTCAAAGCATTTAGGCATGTAGACATGGTCAAGACGATCTGCTGCAGTTCAAACCGAGCATCAGAATGGGGAAGAAAGGTGATTTAAGTGACTTTGAACGTGGCGTGGTTGTTGGTGCAGTCAGCTAAGAACAGGAATCTGAGGCTACACTTCATGCAGGCTCACCAAAATTGAACAATAAGAGATTGGAAAAATATTGCCTGGTCTGATGAGTCTCTATTTCTGCTGCAACATTCGAATGGTAGGGTCAGAATTTGGCATCAACAAGATGAAAGCATAAATCCATCCTGCCTTAATTCAACGGTTCAGGCTGCTGGTGGTGGTGTAATGGTGTGGGGGATATTTTCTTGGCACATTTTGGGCCCATTATTACCAGTTGATCGTCATGTTAACGCCACAGCTTATCTGAGTATGTTACTGACCATGTCCATCCCTTTATGACCACATTGTACCCATCTTCTGATGGCTACATAATGTGCCATGTCATAAAGCTTGAATCATCTCAGACTGGTTTCTTGAACATGACAATGAGTTCACTGTACTCAAACGGCCTCCACAGTCACCAGATCTCAATCCAATAGAGCACCTGGGAGGAATGGGAGATTCACGTCATGGATGTGCAGCCGACAAATCTGCAGCAACTGCGTGATGCTATCATGTAGCATGGACCAAAATCTCTGAGGAATATTTCCAGGCCATTCTGAAAGCAAAAGGGTGTCCAACCCAAAGTGGCAGGTGATTGTAGATAAAATGGGGGGATGAGGGAAATCCCATTTAAAACACATTCTGACAGTACATTTTGCATCAGTTTCTGAACAGAAAGCACATTTACCAATTCTTTCTCTGTACTGCCGACAGCTTTTTGCTTAATTTCGGTAAAGTTGGTTTTATATTCGCAAGTTCAGACTTTCTTGTTAATAATATGATTTCATAAAGGTAGTATTTGCAAATTCCAAATAGAGAAATCATATTAGCAGTCAATGGCTATCAAAGTACAAAAATGTTCACAGTCATATAGATAATGTTGTTTTGAAGTCATAAATTACATGGGATTTGAGGCCGAATATTCAAAGCTCCATGGTAAACAATATATCTGCATGAATGTGCAAATATAAAACCAACTTTACCTCAGTTTTTGCTTTGTTTGTGGGATATAGGTGATGATTCACATACGTTCTCCTAAAACAGAACATATTGAAGTTCAAATTTACTTGAAATTTTTTTAAATATATCTTATATATTATATTTTTAATATAATATACCTTTTTTAAAATAGATTTTTGATATATCATCATATTCACATTTGCTATAGTAACGAAATGAGTAGACAGTGTTATAATGAAACAAACAACTACGTTGTAAAATATAAAACCATGACAAATTATTATTTACTGGGGCAAATATTCGCACATTTGAACTTTCTCGCTAATATAATTTCATTAAAGTATTCTTCGTAGTAGGGGAAATCAAAGTAAAAATAGCAACAAACAACTATTAAAGTAAGCATATTGATCACAGCCATTTAAATATGGCTAACGTTAGTTTTGTTTTGAAGTCAAACAAGTGATTTCACACCTTCAAGTTATCACTATTCATAAATGAACCAATGTGCGACAATAAAACCAATTTTACCTCAATTTATTATTTGAGGCCTTTTATTATTGATAAGTCTGGAACTCAAACGTTACCTGGGGGCTTTCATGGTTTTCTCTTCCTCTCTGGGGATCAGATTATAGATGCTCTCTGCAGGATAAATGGTGTCGCTCATGATGCCCGATGACAGAGACGAGAAATGACAAGAAAGAGAGAAATAGAACTGCGATATGAATGAAGACGTGTTTCTTCGGCGTTGTTTTACAGCTGTCCCTATGACAACTGCTGCCAAGCAATGTTAAACAAACAGCTTCTCTCGTGTTTTATTATTTCCCGCATATTAATTTCGTTATTTTAGCTTATGTTCTTTAAACATATAACTACAACAAACGACATGCTAAGCTAAAGATTTATTTCGTTATTATGATTTAAAGCTGAAGGAACAAGCCGTTTATTAAACCAGTAAACGAGAAATGTCCCTTTGCAGTTGCCGTATTGCCAGGGTTTGTTTACAAAGCAGCCACTGTGAGCGCACGTGAAATCCTGTACTAGACAGATAGACGCCGTTTTAGGTAAACCTTGCTTACTTTGCTAGTTTTAAACGTAATAGTTTCGGCAGTTAATAGTGTAAATCTATGTAATGTGAATTTTGAGAATATTTACAAAGATCCATAATGCACATTTACTAACCAAGAACCCTTTTATCCAGCTATTCTTACGAACAACATTAAGCAAAGTACTTATAAAAGAGCCATCTAACTGTTCTTTTACTTGAAATCTCCAAGATTCTGTAATTCCACAAGCCCCTTACCCTTTTTTAGTACGCATGCTTATACATATTGTATGTTTAATACTCTCAAGACACTAGGTCCAATTGTACAAAAGACAGACCAAACAATAGGCTACAAACCACACAGTATGCACCTCAGCAAGCATAGGGTTGATCAACAACAGTAAAATGCTATTCTGAGAATTCTGACAGATGAAATTTCTCACCAAAGCAAACAATGACCTTACAAAATAATTCACCTGACTACACATCTATGTTTTTAAGAAAAATCCTCATACAATCATTGTATGCAATCTGCAGGTTATGAAAGATCATTTTTTTAATTAATACCATTTAGGATCTGTGTATAAAGAACTGCAATCATTTCTAAAGAGGTTTACCTTAACCTGCTCTGAACACAAGTAAAACTTTCTCACCAGCATATTTGCTTTAATGTATATATATATATATATATATATATATATATATATATATATATATATATATATATATATATATATATACATACATATATATAGACATTGACATTATATATAAGAAATAACCTTCAACGTATTTGTCTCATTTATATTTTGTTTTCTTTGTACCACTGATCCGTTTTTTCTTTTTCTTTGAATTG
Organism: Danio rerio; assembly: GCF_052040795.2. NCBI lineage: Eukaryota > Metazoa > Chordata > Actinopteri > Cypriniformes > Danionidae > Danio > Danio rerio. Next base: position 6,776,618 of record NC_141044.1, read on the forward strand.
TATATATATATATTAGATATATTATATATATATATATTAGTACTCTGTCATTTATACAGAGATAGATAGATAGATAGATAGATAGATAGATAGATAGATAGATAGATAGATAGATAGATAGATAGATAGATAGATAGATAGATAGAGAGATAGATTTTTTAATACTTAAACCTACATATTGTGTGACAAATTATTAATCAATTAGTAAGTAAAGTGCATTTATATAGTGCATATATTGTGTATGGCCATACACCTAAAGCGTGTTACAATCATCAGGGATCATCAGATCATTCGTTGATCGCAATAAGAAAATATATAAATAAATAAATAAATAAATTTAAAAAAAAAAAATATATATATATATATATATATACCCACACCACCACCAGTCAATCATTATAGTATTTATTTGTTCTTATTGCAATCAATGAATCCATGTTAATCCATATTTTTATTTTACATTTAGTGTATTAATGTGTGTATTCATATATCCATGAGGGTATATTGTTTAATTTAATATTACAAAATATTAAGTTAAATTGATATCATTTTTAATTATCAAAGTATAATAACTTGATCATGCACTCAAACTGCCTTTGCAACAATTTAATCAGCTTAAACTAATAATGAACAAAACAGTATGCAATAAATCTCATATCAAACATCCTTAGGTGAAGTTTATGAACAGATTTTTGAGATGAACACGTGCTTATGATTGACCACGGCTGGTCTCGCATCATCAATCACTAACCGACCAGTTAGACACATTCAAATGCATATAGTCTGCCTTACTTACTTTAGTCGTCCTTGTTTTTTTGGCGAAACCCCTTTTCCATCCTGACTCCTTCCACTCCTATAGAAGGGAGTTCTTGAGACTCTCCTCTCTCTCTTCTGTTTAAATGGAGGGAGCCCTGGGCTTGTGGATCTTCAGAGCTCAGGGCTCTCTCCTGGGATAGGATGCCAAATACGCTTTTACTTAATCAAGCATCAGCTAAGTGTGAACTCTTGAAACATATTTAAAGTACAGTTTAACAAATGCAGTTAAGACATTGCATTGTTCTATTACTTTACTATCAGATGTACTGACATGGTTTTAATTCTGATCCTTTTTTTTATTTGCTTTCCAGATTATATGCTCTTCTTTCCAAGATGATCCCTGCAGTTTTAGGCCAGCTGTTGACTAAAGTAAATAGGCTAAAGTCTCACATGCTGTTTGCTCCATGTGGTTCTTCACTCTTCACAGCAGCACAGCTATCATCAAATCAATTCTCTAAACCTCCTGATAAAAATATCCTCCTCATGGGTCTTCCAGGAGCAGGGAAGACCTGTGTGGGCCGGATTGTGGGATATAAACTTAGAATGCCTGTTATCGATATAGATGACGATGTTCTTGAAAAGACTTGGGGAATGAGTGTGGCAGACAAGCTCTCCGAAGTCGGCGGAGATCGTTTTATTGAAGAAGAGGGTAAAGCGGTGTGTGGATTCACAGCTACTGGAAGTGTCATCTCAATGACCGGCTCCAATCCGCTGCATCGGGATACAATGCAGCACCTGAAACGCTCTGGAGTAATCGTGTACCTGGATGTAGACACAGAAGATATCATGCAAAGACTCGGTCGAATGAAAGTGAATAGGATTGTTGGTCAGAATTCTGGCGTTTCCATGAGAGATATATTACAATACAGGAAGCCATTTTATGAGGAATGGTTAGATGCGAGAGTGCTTTGTGGGACGGGAGACTCTATAGAGGACGTGGCTGATAAAGTCATGAAGACTCTGCTTAGGTTAGAGGACTCAGAATCAGAGACGTTCATTTCAACGAGGAGCCAAAGGTCAAGCGATCCCAAGTTCTTTAGTGATGTTGTCATTGAAGGTCTCGCACCAGATGGGGGGCTTTACGTACCACAGAAAGGATTCCCTAAACTTGATCCTTCTGAATGGTTGAGGATATCCAACATGCCATATGACATGAGAGCTGTGACCATATTGGAAAACTGTATCCATCCTTTGGATGTGTCCCCTCTGGCATTGAGCAAAATGGTAAACCGTGCCTACAGCCAGAACTTTGCCGATCAATCAGTTGTTCCTCTAAAGCACCTCACTGATCATCAGTACCTTCTAGAACTCTTTCATGGCCCGACTGCCTCTTTTAAAGATCTGGCACTGCAGTTAATGCCTCAGCTCTTCGCCCACTGCTTGCCACAGATGTGCAACTACCTGATTCTAGTGGCCACATCTGGAGATACTGGAAGTGCGGTGCTAAACGGCTTCCGGAATCTTAAAGACAGTGACCGGGATAGGATCGGCGTGCTTGTGTTGTTCCCTGAGAATGGAGTGAGTGAGATTCAGAAACTACAAATGACAGGATTCCAAGGTGGAAATGCCAAGTCTGTCAGCGTCCTGTCCGACTTTGACTTCTGCCAAAGGAGCATTAAACAAATGTTTGGGGACTCCAACTTGATTGGACACTTTGCTGTGGAGTACGCCACAATTCTCAGCACTGCGAACTCAATAAACTGGGCCCGACTGCTTCCTCAAGTGGTCTATCACTGCTCGGCGTACATGGACCTGCTTAAAAATGGCACATTGTCATTCGGGGATCCCATTGATGTGTGTATACCTACTGGCAACTTCGGGAATGCTATGTCAGCTCTGTACGCCAAGCAAATGGGAATCCCAATACGGAAGGTGATCTGTGCGTCCAATCATAACCGTGTCATATCTGACTTCATCACTAGCGGTGAGTACGATCTCCGTGACAGGAGGCTGCTGGTTTCAAACTCCCCTGCCATTGATATCCTAAAATCCTCCAACCTTGAAAGGTTCATCCATCATGCATCTGGTGGAGATGGGAGTCTTGTCAGAGATCTGTTTTCGAGTCTAGAAAGAGATGGGTTCTTTAAAGTGTCAGAGACTTTACGGCAGAAGATAAATCTGGAAGTTCAAGCTGGTTGGTGCTCGGAGGATGACTGTTTGACGGCCATACGGGAGGTGCATAAATCAACAGGGTACATAATGGACACTCACACAGCAGTTGGCAAAGTAGTTGCAGATCGTCTGCATGACAGAAGCTGTCCACTGGTGATATGCTCCACTGCACACCACGGGAAATTTGCTCCGGCTGTCTTAAGAGCTCTTCAGTGTCAAAATATCCCACAGGACCCCGTCAAGCAGCTGGATGAACTCTGCAGCATTGGAGGTCAGGAGCAGACGCATGGAGCTCTCGTAAAATGCATGAGGAGTGCAGGAAATCATCCTCATGAAGTTTGTCAAGCTGACTATAGCAAGCTGACAGATCAAGTAGAAACTATGATACAAGATTTATTTCTGAAAGTCCGGTAAGACCTGCAATGTCCGCAGATGTCCACTAGATGGTAATGTCTGCCAAGAAATAATCAACAATTGTTAATTTGAACACAAGGTGGCAGTAATGTGCTAGGATAAAATTACAATGTTGATGTTCAAGAGATGTACAAGACTTTCATAACTTCATGATGGAAGCCTGTTTTATACTTCTAGTATCCAAATTGATTTTATGTAGTTGAAATGTAATATTGAAAATAACTATCACACAAAAACAGAACATCATGTCAACCCAAACATGAAATTCTCTCTACTTTTGCACAGACAGGCATTTTAATAAACATGTCAGTGTTTTTTTGTACATTGGAAGTCAGTGGTAACCCAAATTGTTTGATCACCAACATTCTAAACAATACAATGTTCTGCAGAAATCAAGAAACCTAAACATATTCAAGATTTTACTATCCTTATAATGTCAAAAACAGAAAATAAAGAAGGCAATAATGTAGATGTGCTGATTTGATTCATTTACCGCCTTTCCCAGATTAAAAAATACTAAAGTAATAATGGTAATCTAAGAAATTACCTTACAGATAGTCATACTATAAATGCACCCATTCACTTAATTCACAAGAAAACAGGACATCGACATCGAAGGCTTTCAGTTTATTTTGGTTACTTACGTATTCATCCTCTTTTCTCCAAGTGAGGAAAACAAATCATGACAAAGGTGATGATAAAATAGTTTGTTTTCTGAGAGGTGCCACAATATGACTGTTCTTGCTGAGTCAGTAAACAGCAATCCCATCACACTCTTGGTCCCATGTGATTTTTTTTTCTGTCCAGTTAGAGGCGTGACCGCGGCCGCTCTGCTCGCCACAGGAGAACGAAACACCTTCATATGCATTATGTACAAGAAACACTCAGATATTCAGAGACTTAAATGATATTCGAGTAACATTTACACATCAAGCAGACAAGACCCAAATCTCACTCACAAAACCAGAAATGAAATCCAGGTAGGAACATTCAAGCCGTCAAAAATACTATGCGGATATTTTAAAAAATAGCTTTTGAGTTGTTTTTTTTCGACATGCAATATGAATGCATCAAGAATAAACATGAACATTTCATCCAAAAGAAATAAAACTGTTCTTCCTCAAGAGCTTTTATAGGCAAACGTCACAACCAATCATATACAGTACTGTGCAAAGCAAATAAACATACCATACATGACATAATGAATGCGAAACATTTGCACAATACTGTATGTTATAGGTGTTAAAGGGACAGACATTTTCATATCATTTGCTCAACCTCGTTGCAAACATTTATGGCCATTAAACAAGTAAAACAAATGTCAAAATTGAATGTTTGTTTTGCTAGAGGACACAGTTGTTCTTTAAGTTAGCTTCTGCGTTTGGGGTGATGGCCCTTTTCTGTTGGTGTCAGTTTGGTAATATTGTTAACCACGCCCCTATTGTTATAAGGGAATGATGCGCCAAAAAGCTCCGCCCACTTCTCAATATTCAGTTTCAGTCAGAAGTACATTAGTACACGCACACTTTGAAGGCTAATTTATACTTCTGCATCAAGCGCACGCATGCTGTGGCCATCCCTGACGCGCACCTCTCAAAAATTTTAACTACACGTCGCAACAATGTGTAGCACAAGCACTGTGATTGGCTTGGTAGCACTGACAATTGTGGGTGGGACTGAGAGCTGTGCAGACCTATTGGAGCGTGTGTTTACAAGTGTAAAGTCCCGCGAATGAGCTCCAGATGGAAAGTTTTGTTTTGTGTTTACCTTAAGTTATTGCTTGTCCGCCGGTTCCCATCTTTAAATGAGCGAGTTTGAGCTACTTCTAAACTAAGGTAGCGTTCTACAAAAAACAAAACACCTACGAAGAAACTCGACACAGAGGAACATATAAACATACTGCCAGCTAGTGTAACGGGGGAAAAAATTAAACTGTAAATTAAGTATGAATGGTGTCAAAATGCTTGTTTTTGTTGAAAATATCTGTTCTAATTAAATCAAAATCCTATGTTCACTGTTAAACTGTGTAATACATCATGGGGAAAAATAGACACCTACAGGTGAGAAAGGGGGTTTAATGGGTGGAGTCAGCCAGCCATTTGGTCAGTTCACTTGTTGTTCAAAAGCTGTTGAGAGTGATTTTTTTGATGACCAGACCTGGTACACTTATTGTCTGTGTGGAGCCCTGTTTTCTTTCGGAGAACACTATAAAGTGAATTTGTTCAGGTAAACTGCTTCCGCGTGATCATTATTAAAAAACATACGCACTAGGAGGGGTAACACTAGCATTTCGGAAATGTTACTGCAGAGAAACACAAATAGCACGCAGAAGTATAAATGTACAGCTACGCGCAGGGCATGCGCTGTGGGTCCCGCCGATCACTCGACGCAGAAGTATAAACCAGGCCTAATGATCCCATACTAAACACTGCTCATGTTCTAATTCATACAGGCTAAAGGATTGTTATGCTGTGTTCACACCAGACGCGGAACGAGGGAATAAATCCCGCTATTCACATATAAATAGACACGTGAACATTTTGAGTTTACTCGCTTCACAATAGACAGGGATTCATGTCATGGGCAGAGCTTCTGTCTGCCCTGTGACTTTTAGCTTTATTGCTAAGTAGCTAAAATGGATTTCATTGAGAGAATAGCTACGATTATGTGCTTCATAAAGGCTGAACAACATGTCTGAGTCCACTAGATCCATTCAGAGGTGCAACCAGCTCTGTGAGTTCATCAACTCCTCTAGAAACTATACCTGGATTTCAGCGGTGCTTCAGACTGAGCTGAGCCCAGTTTGATGAACTGTTGTTAAGTGTCAGCAAGACGATTTCCCCCCAGGACACCAACAACAGGCACTTTGTCATAATCATGGCCCTACAAGAGAAAGCTCCTGATTGGTTAATCGGCGCGAATATCCTTTGAAGGTCAGATTTTCCAACTAGAGCAATTCAAATGTGCAAAATGCTCAACTGGTGCCACTTCATGACGCGATTTGAATGACTCGATTTGCTCGAAATGCACCAAGGGATGTCTATTTGCGTCTTTGCATTGACTTAACATGCAAAACACTTGAGCTTGATGCTTCATCCGCGTCTAGTATGAACACAGCATTAGACTGCGTTAATTAAGGCAACCGGAGCCTGGAACACTTCCCAAAAGACATCATGATTTGAACGGCATCTACGCTTTTGTTAGTCTGTTTTTTATTATCCCGAAGTCTCAACAATCCTAGACCAGGCTGTATCCTAAACAGATGCTGTGATGGTCATGGAGGAGTGGAGAACATGAGACTAATTCCTGAAAGACCCCAGTGATAGATGAGTGTCTGCATCGATACCGAAGGGCAAGGCTGTACACCCACCGGTGACCTACTCACACACACATGCAGTTTCTCCATGATGGACGTCCAGCATTCTCCAGCCTCTGGCACCTAGACTGCAGCTCTGCACCAGAAGCTTGGCCAGAGGAGAAATGATTGTGCCCAACTGAGCCTGGTTTATCTTGAGGTGCTTTCTCTTACTTTTGTCAATTGGTTAAGTTTGTTCCTCGCCACTGTCACCACTGGCTTGCTTGATTTGGGACTTGTGGAGCTGCACATCAATGGATTTGTTCTTCAGTGTTTGGATTTTCAGCAGTGAAATTTAAACCACACTAAACTGAACTGAACTTCAACTCTAAAAACTAGACTAAAGCAGTTTAAATTTACTAGAACTCTTCTGTTAAGCTGCTTTTACACACTTTACATTGTAAAAGCACTATAGAAATGATGATGAATTGAATTGAAGGTTAAATAACTGTCAGAATTGTTATTTTTTAAATAAACTGTCCCTTTAACACAGAAGTGTTTCCTACCCTACTTTTTTATGTACAGATTTGTTTTTGGGCATGAATCAACAAATGTTCTACAAAGTGTCTGTAAACCCTCAGAGGGGCTTTCGTTTAATACTGAGGTAATGCTGAAATCATACATTTTAATTTCATGCTCCATTACTCAGTCCTTAAAGTGGATGGAAAACCGCTATTAGCAGGATGCGAGCGGGTTTGTTTTGTTGGCGATAAAACAACACTGGCTCACACATGCGCAAATAAAAATTTGTAATTCTATTATGGCAACAAAAAAGCGTATGCTTTAGATACAGGATTTTACTCGATCCAACATAAGCCTGGTGATATTCACAAGGGGGCTCCTCGAACATAGTTCGCCCCCATAATAAGGCACAGTGACTAAATCAACATAGAGTGCTTTCTCCGGCACTGACAGACCATCACTTCAAGAAAAAAAAAACACACGATGAGAAGTGGGATCAACAGTCTTGTACAACTGTCATGGTCTGCGAGAATAATGAGAATCGCTTTCGCTCCCCTTCCGCATGATGAAGTTACGGCAATGAATAAACACCATCTAAATACACACTTGAGGCTACACGATTTCCAAGACTCGGACACGCTTGAGAACACGGAAAAAAACAAGTTTTATAGATTATCCAAAGGGAATGTTTTTCTTTACATTGGAACACCAGACACGAGTACAATTGGACATGAGAAGACCTTTTGAACCACAAATGACACGTTCTCCCGACGACAACAACCCCTTTTTCGCCCCCAAAACACCAAATATCAAACACCGAATGACCCCCTTCAGTCTCGCTGTTTCAACTCCTGCGAGTCCCACAGCTCTAGGGGATTCGAGCTCGGCGGTCAGTTAATATCGCGCCATCTCATCCGTCAACGTGATGGACAGACCAGAGACTCCTAACACCTTCAGAAGCTTATAACTGGCCTGCTGGGGAGAGCGAGACGATGTGGCGCCAGCCTGATGCCACGTCGAGGGTTGATGGATGGTGAGGAGCACCTGAAGGGGAGCTGAGGCAGGAACACAAGGCCGGGGCGTTCTCAGAGTCAGCATGCTACACCGGGAGGGAACTGAAAACTGTAGGGTTCAAATCTATGGGTTGCATATTATGTGGCAAAAGGAGCTGGCTTTGTGCTTGGACTTTCATGGAACGGGTGGACTAACCCTCTTCTTCGCTCTCCTCCTCTAACGCCTCCTCGAACACTAGATCCGGGAGCCGGAAACACTCCTCGAAGAAGTTGACCAGTGACTGACTGAGATGTTGTCGCGTCAGCTCGTTGTGAATGAAGTGTCCTTCGTCTGGGTAGATCTGAATGAAGGACACAATGACAAGGTAATCAACCCAATGTCACAACACTTTAAAATAAAAAAAATGTTTGATGTAATAACTTTTGGTATAAACACAAATCTAGTTTCATAGAGTCTGGTCAAATCAGTAAAGTCTTTGATTTGTGAACCTTTCTTACTTTACAAATTTAATTACAAGTGTCTCAGTGTACAAGTTTCAGGATCGTCTCAGAATAATGATGTATAGTTAAAACTATTTTCCATCTTTTTTGTATGAAGGTCTTAATCATATATACAGCAAGTAAAATGTTCTCAGTAAACATATTTGAACAAAAAAAATTTAGAAATTAAGTCATAGGGAAACGGTTTTGAACACATAAAGAAAGGAAGGTGTAAAAAGGCATGGAAAGTCTCAGTGGGTATCCAGTAACCCTGCCTCTCATCAGTGTAAATATTTGCTGCTTCAGTCTAACATTTACCAGGATGATGAAGATGGAATCAGGGTGGACATTTCAGCAAGACAATGATCCGAAACTTAACTTGTTTCAGAAAAGAAAATAAAGCTGCTAAGATGGCCAAGCCAATCACCTCACCTGAATCCATTAAAAAAATAAGAAGATCACAGTTCATAGATGAGAATCACAGAACTGTCAGTTTTTTTAAACGTTGAAGTCTTTGGAAAAAAAATTGAGCAATGCATATGACTGCATTCTCCATACAAGAGGCATTTTGAAGCTGTCATTAAAAAAAAAAAGCCTTTTATATTACGTATTAAATGCATTCCGTTGCCACCGTGGCATAAAAGTGCTGACAGGATACTACTCGCGAGGCCTGGCACACTTTAAAGTTTTGTTTTGTGCTATGTAGTGTCATTGAAACCTTTCAGTCAGTGTGATACTTTTTGTTATGTGTCTACTTTTGTGTTTTCTCCATTTGTATACCATCAGTTTTATGCTCATCTAAGGTTGGAGAGCGAGACAGAGACGCAACATACATTGTGCACATGTCACACGTAGGCTTTGAATATCACTTGGTGGACACACAGGGGTGAGTTCCAACTGCTGTACATTTATTTTTCTGTTATCTTAGTGTAGGTAAGTTAGTGCACCAGAAACGTAAAGCATTTCTTCTCAATATTGTCATATTTTTCTATTTGGATAGTTAGGCTTGAAATTTGGCAATAGAATAGGTTGTTTTGTTTTATTCATTTCTATTGTTTTAATGTGTCCCGCGTCTCCAACTCTCCCATCGACCTGTTTAAACACTTTGTGTTTCATTAGTTGCCTGTGATTTTCAATATATATATATTTATTCAATATATATATATATATATATACAGTTGAAGTCAAAACTATTAGCCCTCCTATGAAATTTGTATTCTTTTACAAATATTTCAAAAGTGCTGTTGAACAGAGCAAGAAAATTGTTTTCACGGCATTTCCTTTTGTATTTTTCTTCTGGAAAAGGTTTTTTTTCTTTTATTTTGGGTGAAATAATTATTTATTTACTTTTTTAAGTAAAAACTGCTAAGGTCAATATTATTAGCCCTCTTAAGTAATTATTTGTTTGATTGGCTCCAGGAAAAAACTACTGTTGTCCAATGACTTGCCTAATTGCACTAACTTGCCTAGTTAAGGTAATTAACCTAATTAAGCCTTTAAATTGCACTTAAAGCTTAAAACTGGTGTCTTGAAAAACAAATAGTACGATAATGCATTCTGTCATCATGACAAAGACAAAAGAAATAAGTTTAGACTTGAGAAAAAGAATTGTAGAGGCTCACAAAGAAGGAGAAGGATATACATGTTTATCAAAGCGTTTTCAAGTGTCAAGAAGTGCCGTGAGAAGTATTATCAAGAAGTTTAATGAGATCCACACTGTGGAGAACATGACTGGCAGAGGTAGAAAGCGAAAGATTTCCAAAACTTTAAAAAGTAAATTAGTAAGAGAGGTTTCTAAAGACCCAAGAACAACTGCCAAGACACTAGTGAATGACTTAGCCAAGTCTGGAATTAATGTCTCAGCAAAGACGGTCACTAGAGCCCTGCACAGGAGTGAACTGAAAGGTTGTCGACCAAGAAAGACTCCTCTTTTAAAAAAGAGACACCTCCAAGCTAGACTGAAGTTTGCCAGGGGCAATCTAGAGAAAAATAATGAATACTGGAAAGTGGAAACGTATCCTTTGGTCAGATGAGACAAAACTAGAGCTCTTTGGCCATAGAGATGTTGCCTATGTTTGGAGGAAGAAGGGAGAGGCATTTAATCCAAAGAACACCGTTCCCACAGTGAAACATGGCGGTGGGAGTATAATGCTATGGGAATGTTTCAGTGCATGTGGAACTGGGAATCTTATCAGGGTTGAAGGAAACATGAAAAAGGAAGACTACCAGAAGATTTTGAAAAATAACCTCAAACAGTCTGCAACAAAACTTGGTTTGGGTCGACGTTTTGTATTCCAGCATGATAATGACCCAAAGCATACCTCACTTCTGGTAAAGAACTACCTTCAACAGAACAAAGTGAAAGTCCTTGACTGGCCTGCACAAAGCCCAGACTTGAATCCAATAGAAAATCTGTGGGGGACACTGAAGTCAAGAGTTCATGCCAGAAGACCAACAAATCTGGAAGAGCTTGAGAGATTTGCTAAGGAAGAATGGGCTAACACTCCTCAGGAGACATGCTTGAAACTTGTTGAGAGCTACAATAAACGACTGATGGCTGTTATCAAGCAAAAGGGTTACACTATTGACTATTAACATCAGAGGGCTAATAATTTTGACCTCCAAGCTTTTTTTTATTTTTGATTATAATTGTGTTTCTGTTTGTATTACAAACACTCAAAGCTTCCTGAATAAACTGTTATGTTTAAAAATTATGTGTTGAAAAAATCTTTAATTCATTATAAAGCACTTGGGAGTTATTTGAAAAATAATGAAATATTTTATAGGGGGCTAATAATTTTGTCTTCAACTGTATATATATATATATATATATATATATATATATATATATATATATATATATAGTTGAAGTATATATATATATATATATATATATATACATACACTTATTATGTCTATTTTTTGTAAATAAAACTCACTTTACTGCATTTAGTTTATTCGTGGCATTTTTTCCCTCACTTGTTGATATTGTGTGTTTGCTTATGTGTTTCATCCAAAATCAATGTTACTCTCCTCACCCTTTACTCACCACCTTTAAGACTGTAACATGATGGTTTAGGCTTTTACCAAAATCTGGCTTAGTTTCATATCAACAGAACCTTTAAAAATATATATTTACCAGGATGAATCATGACTTGTTCAATACTTATTTTACCCACTTATTTATTTTTATCAGAATAGCCAATCAAAGCTTCACAGAAAAATGCACGCTAAGTTAGCATTTTGCAGTGAGAATATGTAAAAACCAAGGTTAGTTTTGATTCTATCTTAGCAAAAATATGCAATTTGCTGCAGTTGCTTCACAGATGAAATCCTGCCAGCTTGTAAATCAATAAGAATGCAGACTGCTTATGTAAAGCACATTAAAATATCATTGTTCACTATTTCTGCCGATAGTATACCTAAGCAAGATGTCATTTAAAAGTTGAATATTCAAAACCCTCATAGTCTTACTGTGGGTTTAAAACATGATGAATTCCAATACAGAGATGAGTGAGAGATGTACAAATAAAGGTTGTTCTGATAGATGACAGTTCATATTTGAGACCCTCAATATAACATGTCTAAAACATTATTTGTGTTTGTGTGTGTAACGATAGATAGATAGATAGATAGATAGATAGATAGATAGATAGATAGATAGATAGATAGATAGATAGATAGATAGATAGATAGATAGATAGATAGATAGATAGATAGATAGATAGATAGATAGATAGATAGATAGATACCATTAGAGTACCATTACCATTAGAGACAATTTAAATTTGACCTCTTCTTTAAGATAAATGCAGAAAGTATGTAAAATATGTAGACATAAACAATCACATTATGGTTTCTCTGTTCAGGTGAGGACAGAGATAATTATATATGGCCATTATTCCATTGCTAACACAAATCCAATTGCTGCCTTTATAGTGATGCAAATCCCATTCAGTACTTAAGTACTTTTGTTGCATCAACATTAATGCAATCTGCCTAATATTATGCAGCATTCCCCTTTGTGCTGCCAAACATTACTGATGTGTTGAGGCATGGAGTCCATGAGGCTTCTGAACCTTTAATTTGGTGCCTGGTGCCAAACACCATTAGCAGATCCCTTTTTAAATACTTCACATATTTTCCTCGGTCCAGCACATTCCATAATTTGGGGAATTCGGAGGTCACAGCAACACCTTGGACCCTTTGTCATTTCTCACACCATTACAGAACAATTTTTGCTCTGTGGCAGAATTTTCTTTTATTCAATTTGAGCAACAGTAAAGGTGTGATTATGTGCATCATTAAGCCTTGTGTGGCTGTGACTGTGTTGTAGATGCTGTGATCTGAGCCATAAATATTTGGCCCTTGTTAAATTCATTTATTCGCTGCTTACCATTTAACTGGTGGCTACTATATTTAAGCTCTTAAAAAGTGCCTTTTGACACTGCATTCACTTCACCTTTCAGTGCTTTTAATATAGATGGCCAGTGCATTTTTTAATGTAAAAACATGAGCACTTTTCTACTTTGTCTATTGCATGGAGAAAGCGGTCACATTTGATGCTCAGGTGTGATTTTTAGATCTGTTTTTAGATCTAAAAATCTTATCTACAGGTCTCGTCTATGATCTCTGATCTTTACTTCTTATTTTCTATTGGATTCAGATCAGGTGATTGCCTGGGCCATTCTAGCAGCTTCATTTTCTTTTCTGAAACCGACTGATCGTTTCTTTGGCTGTGTTGGGAGCATTAGCTACATTTCTATCCACCTATTTTATAAAAAAAAAAAACGTTTGATGTGCATACATTTTGAAAATGTGCATAAAAAACATGCGCATAACTAAGTAGGATACACTTTTTATTTGATGAGAAAAGATGCACGTAAACTGCAATGGAAAGACTTTTGCCGAATAATTTCCAGTATGTGCATTGAATAAAGGTCATTGTTTTGGGTGAAGCAGTGGCGCAGTAGGTAGTGCTGTCGCCTCACAGCAAGAAGGTCGCTGGGTCGAGCCTCGGCTCAGTTGGCGTTTCTGTGTGGAGTTTGCATGTTCTCCATGCGTTCGCGTGGGTTTCCTCCGGGTGCTCCGATTTCCCCCACAGTCCAAAGACATGCAGTACAGGTGAATTGGGTGGGCTAAATTGTCCGTAGTGTGTGTGTGAATGTGTGTGTGGATGTTTCCCAGAGATGGGTTGCGGCTGGAAGGGCATCCGCTGCATAAAAACTTGCTGGATAAGGTGGCGGTTCATTGTAGTTTATTAAATCTGATTATAAAAGACACGAGTATAAAGTAACCCATTTCACTTCAAATTCATAGTGATTTGCTTACACATTCTTAAATCAAAAATATAGATTTATAATATTAATATAATATTAATTATGAAGCGGTGCTTTATATAATTAAATCATTTTATTTTTAATGTAAAATGAAATCGATGAATCCATGGTGAGTTAAGTGACGTTATAAGGTACACTGCCGTTCCATTTGAAGAAGTACCCGACTTGTGTCCTTGCATGCACGGTAGTTTGTTCTTCCAAGTCTGAACTTCCAAGGACGCAAGTCTGAACTTTGTGTACTTAGTATTGAGAAACAGCCGATGAGTACTGCAGAGCTGCTGTAATGCAAGCATTCGTGGTTCGTTACGATCTGTTTATGTAACTATAGCAACTGCAGCGCCCGTCGCCATATGTTGCCAGAAACTACGTGAAAAAACGCTTATAAAATAGGCACTTAGGTAACGGTGACAGATAACACGTTTGTTGCAATGCTCTTAATTAAATCCCTTAAGTTAAATTACTGAAGGACTATCATGCAAGCGGACACATGTCGATGGTAAATGACGTCACTTGCGGAGGAAGGGTTGGTGCCTAAGGCCCCGTTTACACTAGTGCGTTTTAGTTTTAAAATGGCGTTTTAGAATGAAAACGATCCGCGTCCACACCCGCGTTTCACCCAGCGCTTCTGAACTGCTCTCCGTCCACACCAATACGCTGAAAACGCACATCGCGTGACCACACACACACTCTCGGGCAAGCGCCACAGCATTTCTACCCAGATGAGAGCTCTGCTAGTCGGACTGCGCATCAAGCATCTCCCGCTGGATCTAATCTCGCTATATTTGCTAAACGTGATATTTCATTCATCTTGTTTTCTTTATCTAACGACATAGGCCTATTCCCTGACTTTGGTCATTGGAATATATTACTTGTTTACAGGTAACGTGCTTTGTTTAAGCGCAAAGAGAAGTTAATAATTAATCCAGGTACATTGACTGATCGCTTGCCTTTATTTCCTACAATGTATAAACTTATAGTATGTTATACTTTTATAATGGCCATTATCGATTATTAAAACTGATATTCAGCAAAAGAGAGGGTATGTTTTGTATTTTCACTGAAATTGAAAGGAGACAGTTGTTATCGGCTCCGTTTTGTTATAAATATCCACACAGTGAAGATGACGCTCATATTATACAGCATGACGCCTCAACATTTCTGCTGTCTGTTAAGTTGCTAATATTACAATGAAAATAGGCAGTTCCTTGAATCATGTTTACATTTTATTGTTGAGAAAGTGAAACAACGTAGCCAGGGTGATGTGAATGAAGTTATAAAGTAACGTACACTGTTCCCTTTGAAGATTTACGCGTGTCCTCGGTATGTTTTCCATATCAAACTGAGAAGGGGGAGACTGCAGCCTTGATCAAACTTGCGAAGTCTGAACTTACAAGAAGAGGATGCGAGACTGAACTGTGCAAGCCTAAAAGTGCAAGTGCAAATCTGCAGCCTGACTCTACTGCAATCAATACATGTGTGAAAACATCCAGAAGCTTCTCCTGCAATGCTATAAACTTTACTGTACATGTGTGGCGTCTCAGAACCTTAACAAAAGCTCATGAATGGAAAAGAACAGCTTGACACACTGACGATCACACACGTCCCGATCAATATCTGCCCTAATGAATTCCACACTCATTCGCCAGCCAGCAATTAATAGCAAATCTGTTAAGGAGCTGAAAGCAGCGAGCAAATCTCCTACTGTGGGAATATAATGGGATTATTCAGCATGTTAGCATGTGGCTCATGAGAGTGGCCTGTATAATCTGTTTAAATGAGCTGCATGCATTGAGTGTATCTAATCCCTCAGCTGGCAGCCCTGCTGGATGAACACAGGAGCTCAGTATCCAGTCACTCCACACACCTTTGGCCAACACTGGTGTATGGTCAGATACATTTGGATACAGGGTGTGCAGTCGGCTTCCAGAGGTTTAAAAGAAAAAAAAAACATTCATGGGACAGAGATTTTCTACAATACTGTGTAATCCTGTCATAACAACCCTGCCATAAGACATCATATGATGATTTATGAATTTTAACAAACCACAAGTGTGTTTTTAGATTCTTTGTGAAGTTAAAAAAGGGAAGAACTATAATATCCACAATCCTAGAGAGAAATCCCCTAATAGAGTGCAATAGTCAACTCAAACCACAAAGTTTGGCTAAAATGGATATCTATTTTTAGATAATAACTTATTAAAACGTAAAGACAGACCTACCGTGAGCAACAGTGAGTATGTTTACAAGGCCACCAATAATCCTATTTGAATACGATACAAGACGATGCAGTTGTCCCTCGCTATAACGCACTTCACTTTTCACTGCCTCGCAGTTTCGCTGATTTTTTCCGTACAATTTGACTTGCTTGTTTTTTTTATTTTGTTCTGCATCCTGACTGGCTGTAGTCCATTGTCAATTAATCCCTGTGGCGTGTCTCCTGTACAGTACAGAACTGGTTCGGCTTGCCAAATTTAGATAAATCTTCAATCGCTAGCAGTGTGACTCTGAAGTGCTGTATTGTATGTTTGCTAGTTTTCTTCAAACAATGTCGATGAAAAGTTCTGCAGGAAAAGTTTTGCACCCGTCAAAGGCACCTGCGGTAGCACCCAAAAGCCAGAGGAAGTTGCTAACCATCGCACGAAAAAATTTCTCAACTTTTTGGAAGTTGCACGACTGAAGGGCGCCATTACGGAATACATAAATGAAGATCAAATGGTTTTGCTCTTTGGTTTCATTCTATAACACTTCACTTACCTGTTTACGAAGGTTTGAGAGTGTTTGAGAGTGACTTCTCTCTGTGTCGTGTCCTTTGGAAGCCCAAATAGCAGAATTTGGACAGCATTTTAGCCCTCTCTGCTACATTACAGCACCTCTGGCTTGCTGAGCGGGGTGTAGGCGCATAGTAAATGCATTCAAGTTTTGTAGTCCCCAAACTTTGTTTGCTGTAGGCTTTGCTAAGCTAACTCTGTAAAAGCCAATGTCTCCCTTAGCATTAAACTTTGAGCGTATTAAATTCAAAGATGTTGTTAATGTTCACACAGCTACAATACACATAAAGTTTAAAATATGATTTCATAGTGGACCACCCCTTTAAAATATAAAACATTACGTCCAGGGCTTTACATTAACTTTTTTGGTCACCAGCCACTGTGGCTAGTAAATTTCCAACATAGCCACTTGCCATTTTCACTAGCCACAATTTTGTTGTTTGGAAAATATATTTTATATAAATAAATGTGACTTTGACATGCTAAAATGACTTGATTTAGATGTTGTGTTGTCCCAGATCAGCAGTTACTACACACAAATGGTTGGTTAATCTCATATTAAAGAAATGTTATTGTAAAGGATGATAATTAAACTATATTAACAAAAATAACTGTAAGCAAAAGAAAGCAGGTAAAAATATACCACAAGTGATAATGAAAGGATGATCACGTGCCTGAGAATAATTAAAACAAAAGCAGTGATTGCTGCTGTTGCTTACAAATATATATATATTTCATTCTTGAGCTATTAAAAGCAGCAGGACTGTGGGTACACGAGCATAGTTTTTTGTCTAGTCTTTTTCAAATAGAACCGATCGCAAGTGAACAGAAAAAAAGCGCAAGTAAACAGGAGCGCGAGTAATAATCCTCTTATACGGTATTCACCTGCTTTGTCTTACGTGAACACAGTTATTGTTTTCAGTTGTGGTGTTTCTCGATTCTAAGATCACAATTGCAAGTATATTGGGCCATCCTTACTGTCGAACCCTGCTTTAAGAAAACTACAATGTAAAAATTATTTCCAACCTGCCAAAGTGGCTAGTGTGAGCGGCTGTCTAACCCGCCAAAGCTGAAATCTACCCGCATTTGGCGGGTGTTAATGTAAAGCCCTGATTACGTCCCATCACAACTCAGAACTTAACTTAGAATCTAAGAAAAGAGGAAAAAGTTGTGCAAAAACTCTTACCTGCAAAGAATAATTGGCTCTCTCGCTGATTAGCCTGGAGATGAATTTGGCCGTGTGCTGAAAATGAACTTTTTCTAAAAGGTAAATGAAATATGTATCAGTTGGCGCCGGCATTCTTTGTTTTACAAACCCTGTCTTTCCTTCGCAAAGGGAACGTACCATCTGCTGTCGGATGAATGATTAAAAACTTCTTATCAATGAACTGGGATGCTCTGTATGCAAGGTTGGCCATCTGTGGAAACATTAAAAAGCACACTGTCGGTAACTGCGAATCTAAAACACAGATTATAAGTGAAGAAGAAGTACCTCGTATGCTCTCCGGTCTGGCTTGGGAGGGCCCAGATATCTCTCGGAGAAAGCTGAGGCTGCAAAGCAGGAAATAAGAACGGGAATAAGTCAACAGTCACATTTGTCACAAGCAGGGTTCATTTCCGAGCATTTCCTTTGATAGAAATCACCGCGTGGCCATTTCACAATACAGGCTGATGCTAAGGGTGACTTATGGGCAGATTTCTGTGTTGTTGCCGCTGTGAGATGTGAAGTATTGTTTATGATGAACACACATGCGCTTCATTTTTCATCCCGCTGTTCTTTTAGAGTTCTTTGAGTGTCTCGATCCTCCATCAGGTCCTGCTCTCAGAATACTGATGGATCCACTGACAGAAAGCTATACAGAAATAAATTGAACACACAGGATGCATTCTTTATAAAATGTTTAAAAACGTTGGTCCTGATGTGTTTGATCTCTCTATATATTTTTTTTTCAGTTCAGTGTGCTACATTACATCAAGTTACAATAGAAGTTGTGTGTCATCACTGAGCATCAATGGCAGTTTTACAAACAGAGCTGGGGGGTTGGAACAACATGTTTAACATTTCTGATTTCATTCTTGGAAAGTAATTGACTAAAATGTATCTTTTAAAAAAAAGGCTGGTCTGCTTTATAGTCTAAGGGTGCTTTCACACCTGTGAATCGATTCAGTTGTTCCGAAACAGAGATTACAATTGTTGCTCTTTGCTCTTAGAGCGGTTCGCTTTCACACTGCAAAGTTTCTAATCGGACCAAAAGAGCTAAAACAAGTTACGTGCGAGTAAACTCTCCTTACATTGGTCAGAGTGTCAGGGTTTATTTTGCAGCGTCCCGCTCAGCTCTCAGGAGAGGTGGTAGTTTGGTGGTGATTGACAGGGTGCGCGCGCGACGTGTCTGAGGAGAGACGCGGTGGGGAGGGGTGAGAAGGGTGCTCGACGATGCCTATTTGAGGACCGGGAGGGAGAAGCAAGATTACCGGGAGATCATCACTCGTTTGCGGGCATCCGGAGACTCGCGAAACTTCCATACTCATAATTCTCTCTTCATATAGCCATAAGCCTATTACATATCCATAAAACACTGTGATATAACCGCGCTCGGATCAGATCGCTTTCTCACTGCAATCGAACCGCTCCAGGGTTTGAGCCGAGACCACCTCATTCAAGCAATCTCGGAGCGATTACTTTGGCGCGGAACAGAGTGCAATTGCCCTGTTCACATATGCCAAACGAACCGCGCTAACTGGGCAAACGAGACACGTTCTGAAACAAAAGTGTAGGTGTGAAAGCACCCTAAGGGTGCATTCACACCTAGATGTGTGTTTCGAAATCTGGTGCACTTCCCTTGTTAGCGCGGTTTGATTGGCATATGTGAATCCACCAATCGCCTTCTGATCAGCACCAAAACAATCAGCTTAAGATCGCCCGAATGAGGTGGTCTCGGCTTGATTGAAATGAACTCTGGAGCAGATCGACTGCAGTGACAAAGCAATAAGATCCAACAAACCAGGCTATATCACAGTGTTTGATAGTTATGTAATAGCCACAGCTATATGAAGAGAGCATTATGAGTAGGGTGGGATGTCATTTTACCTGTAAATGTGCGTTTTGTATGAAATACGAATCTATGCTAAAGTATTAACAAGAGCTGTTTATCAGTTTAAGAAAACTGACTGATATTACCATCTCATATTTTTCCTGATATCACTCGTTGATGTCAAAATGATTAAGATGGCTGGTAAATTCATAAAAGGTAGGCTTTACTGTACCATGCACCAAACATGAATTTCAGTTTAAGAAAAAGCATGAGGTAAGTTGTTAGAAACATTTAATATCTGGCAATTATCTGGTTTTAATCACTTAATTTATGACAGTTTACATCTTGCAATAGTGTGGTCCTGAAAAATCTCAGACTCAAGGGCTATCCCCTAAGTCCTACGCCTTCAAGCTAAAGAGAACTGGGACACCCTCACCCCTTAACACAAAACTGAACTCACAAAATGAGGGGTAGGGTTCAGGGGAAGGGCTAAGGACCTAACAATATTCAGGTGCAGAAATGGAATTATATGTCCAAATATATTCTTAGATCGAGTAAAAATACTGTTTTGTTTTGAGCTTCAGAAGAAGTAATTAAAAATGTAAAGTTTTTCTCTAGAACAAGCAAAATGATTTGCAAGTGGGGTAAGTAAAATAATCTTGCTTTTACTTTGAAATGTAGATATTTGGACTACACTGCCAAAAATAATTTAATGATTTAAATGATTTAAAGATGATACCTTCACTCTAAAAAGGATTTTTGCTGCTTGTCCAATCTACTTATTTAGAATAAGCGGATTAAACACAATTCTTGAGTTTTTTTGTGGTGACAACTTAATAGTTTTATGTTCAATCCACTTCAGTTTGTAAAAGACAATTTACGTTAACTTAATTAATTTGTGTTGGGACACCATGAAGGAATTGAGTGGAACACAGGCTTTTTTACAGTGATTGATTTACTAAAAAGTATTATGTTAAGAGATTTTAAACAATTTATTTATAATTTGTTTGTTTAAATTCAACCCATATAAATTATTTGCAACATTTTTGCAGACGTCATTTTCTTTTTCTGTGTAGAAGCAAAACAAAAATTTAACTAAGTAATTTTTTGGCATAAATCCTGTAAATTCTGTATGAATAATTAAATACTTTACAATAAACCTTTTTGACACATTCAAACATCGTCAATTTGTATCCAAATGCTCAGTCACAGGCCTTAAAAACACATGCAACTGATAAACCTTTACTCTATCATGGTTAAACTCAGCAGTGACTCTACAAATCACGTTCAGACACAATTCAGGCATATCTTTCACTGTGACTACTGCGGATGCGCACATTGTGATATTAATGCTGAAATGATATTGTGCAGCCCAAGTCTGTAGTTTTTAAAAAATGGATTCTTAAGTTTAAGTTAAGTTTTATTTTGGCATAAATGTAAAAATCAGGATGAAATGTGAAGGGCATATTATAATAAATAAAACAATAATAACATTGTTAATGTAACAAAAAGTTGCTGTAGTTGTTTTATGTCAAATAAAATGTATTTATTTGACCTAAGCAGTGAAAACAGCTTTCAACTTCTTTGAGCTTTGATTATATGTAAAACTGTGGTTTGACCATGTGTGCCAAATGAATGTAAAGCAAATAAACCGTCTGGAAAACTATTGCAAAAAAAAAAAAAAACAACTTTAACCAGCCGCCTTGTAATGACTCTCGAATAATCCTGCTAAACCCCTGCTAGGGGACTGAGGTGATGAATTCACTTTTTTTTTAAAAAATACTTTGCCTCATTTCAGAACCCCACTGGATGTTAATAAATGCACAGCCTTAAACTGCTTTTCATTGCAGAATATAAGAAGTTAGATCCATTCCATTCTCTTATGCTCCATCTGGTTATTTCTGAATTTGTTGTATGTGTCCATACAGCCCCATATGTGAAAAATAAGCCGTCTAATTTGCTCCCAGAGGGCCATCTTCTAGCAGAGTTTGGGTTTGTGTTCCACTTGTCAACAATACCCCTTCCCCCTTTTTCAGTAATGGCATGCAGCTTATATGGAGAAAGCAGTCACATTTGTTGCTTCAGGTGTGATTTTTACCCTATACTAGTCTAAAAAGCATAACAGTTCTGCGAGTCTTGTCTATCTTCTTATTTTGGTTCATTGTCTTTATGAAATGTCCACTCTGGTTTCATGTTCATCATCCTGATAATGTAGATAATAGTGTCAGCAGCTGATATTAATTTAGACTGAAAACGGGTAGAGGGTTGCTGAATAACTACTGAGTAACTGAGAGATTTCAGCTGCTGTCTGGGCTTTCACTGCCTTGTCACACCTCCCTTTCTTCATGTGTTCAATACTTTTTTTAAAGTGTCAACTTATTTTATTACACAACTTAATTTCTAAACTTTCTTTCTCTTTCTTTCTTTCTTTCTTTCTTTCTTTCTTTCTTTCTTTCTTTCTTTCTTTCTTTCTTTCTTTCTTTCACACTTAATTTGTCAATGATAATACACAAAAATGTTTTTCCATCGTGGTCCTTGATATAAAGTATAGATCAGGGGTCACCAACCTTTATGAAACTGAGAGCTACTTCTTGTGTACCGATTAATGTGGAGGGCTACCAGTTTGATAAACACTTCTCAAATAACAAATTTTCTCAATTTACTTTTAATTATACTTTATGTTTTTGGTAATAATTAATGATATTCATCCATGTGAACACACTGATCATGTTAATGATTCTCACAAAAGTTATCAACAATGGTTTAACAGGGTAGGAAATACCCTGTATTTAATGTATCAATGTGCAACACTTTATTTTTATATATCTCTGCAAATATTTACATTTTTAAATGATTACTTCTATATTGGATGAAGCTTACTGGTAAGTGGCGCTATGGTGAGCTATTTTTAGAACAGGCCTGCGGGCAACACATGTGATCCTCGCGGGCTACCTGGTAGTGTTGGTGACCCCTGGTATAGTTTATACTGTTATATAACAGACACTAAATTATAAAAATACAAATACATTCACAAATAACCATTAAAACACACCGTAAAATCCCTCAACATACTATTTTGCCTAATGGTGTGTTCACACCAGACACAGATGAAGCGCCAAGCGCAAGTTATTTACATGTTACTTTAATGTAAAGGTGTGAATAGACATGCGGCGGCACGATTTGTGCGAATGAGGTGGCGCAAATGATGTGATTTGTGCAAATGAAGCAGGCACAAATTGAGCGTTTTGCACGTTTGACACAAATTACATGAATCACTTGAGTTGGAAGATTTGAACTTTAGTCGACATTCGCGTCACGTTAACCAATCAGGAGTTTGCTTTTGTAGGGGCAGGATTATGACGTAGCACCTGCAGTTGGTGTCCTGAGGGGAAATCCTCCTGCCGACACAGGGCAACAGCTCATCAAACTGGGCTCGGCCCAGTCTGAAGCACAGCTGAAAGCTTCCATCATCCAGCTATATTTTCTGGAGAAGCTGATGAACTCACAGATCTGGGTGCACCTCTGAGAGAATCTATTGAACTCAGACATGGCGCCGAATTGATATATGCTGTTTATCAGCCTTCCTAAAACCCATAAAGCACAGCTACTATCTCAATAAAATCCATGTTAGCCATGTAGCAGTGTAAAAAGTGTCACCGGGCAGACAGAAGCCCTGCCCATAACGAGGATCTTTGAAGTGAACTTCACGAGCGAATGAAGCCAGCAAATTTATTTACATGTGAATAGTGTCTGGTGAAAACACAGCACAAGCTTTCAGATTTTAAACTAAAACTAACCATATTTGTTAATATCCATAGGCAGTTTATTCTATAGCGATGCCCCAGAATATTTAAAAGGCCATCGACCATACACAGTTTTGAAACAACATAATGTAAAATCCATAAGACTAGTTTTATAACAATGTTGCTCATTTACCCTTGATAAATGTGCATTACTAATTGCTGTTAAAAGTGTAAACTAATCAGTTTTGTTTTCGTTGTAGGTACTGATTACTTTGAAAACTTCAAGTGAAAACAGCTCCTTTAGAAATATATTTTCAAAGTAAAATGGTATCGTGTTCAATACTTATTTTTCCCTCTCTACGATCTTCTGTTAATCAGTATTCGCTTTATGTCCGCTCGCCTTAAAGCTCCATCCCTATATTAAACACCTGAAGCAGCTAATCAAGCTCATCGGGATCATTAGAGGCTTTCAGGCAGGTGTGTGAAGCTAAACTCTGCAGGAATGTAGTCTTCTGGGAGCAGGATTGGACATCTTCTGTCTTAAGACACATAAACATACACACACACATATCCTACCATATAGTGCAAAGTCTGTGATGGGTGAGAGCACTGCAGCACACTTGAGCATAGAGTCTTCAGAGCTGAGCAGAAGGCTGGTTATGTAACCTCCATACACCTGAAACACAAACACTCAACTCAAGACCTCTGAGACGGCACAAGTCTCATTACAAGTCACAGAAGTTTCCGATACGGCCCGTGCTCATTAAAGTGAGCCGGAAATTCAGTCTTTGAGCATGCATTAATTAATCCTCTGAAAAGCGACAATCTTCTGAGGAAAGTAATGGGCATGGGCAAAAACGAACGTGTAGCCAGAAATGTAGATGGTCTCAATTAAGTCCTTTGCACTGCGTGAAACCAATTTGTTCTGCTCTTCTTCTCTAGAAGAGGTTTTTGTGACATGTTAAAGTCAGTTTTAAGTGAACTCTCACTCCAAAACCTAGCAAACGGTCTATTTATGGATCATTTTAAGTATGAATCATTTTAAGTGTGAAGGCTGTTCTAAATGAAGGGCGGCAGAGGCAGATTGTGCCTTTTAACAAAATTTTAAAAAGCCTCAAAGTGGGGTTTGTGACACATTCATGAGCTGTGAACTAATCTACATGAGCTAATCTACACTGTGAAAACATCTTGCTGACTTCATCTTTTTTTAGTTGAGTCTAATGAACTTTTCTAGTCACCTCGACTTACATCAATCAAACTAAACTGATTAAAATATTAAGTTAAACTTTGTATAATCTAAAATATTTAGTTGAAACCTGATTAATTTATTAAAATAAGCTAAAGCAGGGGTGGCCAACCCTGTTCCTGGAGATCTACCTTCCTGCAGATTTCAGTTGCAACCCATATCAAACACACCTGCCTGTAATTATCAAGTGGTGTTCAGGTCCTAATTAATTGGTTCAGGTGTGTTTGATATGGGTAGCAACTGAAATCTGCCGGAAGGTAGATCTCCAGGAACAGGGTTGGCCACCTCTGAGCTAAAGCAACATAACATTATATGTTTTCTTGACTTTTTGTCATTACATTTTTTACAGTGTATGGCAAGCAATGTCTTTATATGCATTATTTAATTTAATACGCATATTGATATGTAATAACATATTATTTCAACCAAGATCAATAGTGAAACCATACAAAGTTGCAAAAGAAGAATAAATAATACAAATTACTAAATTAAATTAGCCCCATGTTTATTTTTTCCTCCAGTTTCTGTTTAACGGAGAGAAGATTTTTTTCAACACATTTCTAAGCATAATAGTTTTAATATCTCATCGCTAATAACTGATTTATTTTATCTTTGTCATGATGACAGTAAATAATATTTGACTAGATATTTTTCAAGACACTTCTATACAGCTTAAAGTGACATTTAAAGGCTTAACTAGGTTAATTAGGTTAACTAAGCAGGTTAGGGTAATTAGTCGGCACACATGGAATCTGCGCGTGCAGATTTTCCGCAAAATTCCGCAGATTTTTAGCCCATCATTAATTCTGTTTATTTACTTGAGTAAATGTATAAATCTAAATTTATTCAGTTTTCAGTAATTTATTACTTTTTATTTTTAATATATTAAGGTTTTAGTTATGATACTCCGCTGAATACTCCCAAAATAATTCCGCAGAAATCTGCAGATTTTTACCAAAAAAGATTCCATCTGGCCCTGATAATTAGGTATTACGTATACCTAACGATGTACATAACATAACGATGGTTTGTTCTGTAGACTATTGAAAAAAAATACAGCTTAAAAGGGCTAATAATTTTGTCCTTAAAATTGTATTTTAATAAATAAAAAATGCTTTTATTCTAGTCAAAATAAAACAAATAAGACTTTCTCCCGAAAAAAAAAATATATATATATTATTAGACATACTGAGAAAATTTCCTGGCTCTGGTAAACATCATTTGTGAAATATTTAAAAAAGAAAATAATCTCAAAGGGGGCTAATAATTCTGACTTCAACTGTATAAATAAATATATATACATATATATTTGTTCACATTTAATGTTCAATGTTCACTTTTATCAATTAGAGATAAAACAACAGAACCGGGTATAAACCACCAAACCTTCAAGTTGAGAAATTTTGTTTTTACCATTTTAAAATCTGGTCATGTTTGACATTCAGTACATTGTTAAAGAATATTCATCCAGTCATTTGTGATTTTTCTTAAGAGGAATTTTCTACACAAAGAAATACTTTAAAAATGAACATATATGTGGTGGGCTCTGGCAATTGAAAATATAAAGTATAACTGACTGTAAGTCTACACGAGACCAGCTATTTGTGTGGAAGGTGGACGCATTGCTGTCTGTGTACGTATATAACTTTAAATCAGCTGCAAACCAGTCAACATTTCCATTTTAGTAAGGATTCTGCATTGGACAGCAAAGTCATTTATGACACTTTGGACGTCTCAACACCGTTGCAGTTTTTGGATGGCCAGAGAGCTCTCAGATTTAATTTGTATTCTGAAGATGAACGAAGGTCTCTGGGGACTGGAACGACATGAGGGTGAGTAATTAATAACAGAATTTTTATTTTGTGTGAACTATCCTGTTTGCTGAATAAAATGGAGTCATTTTAGGCAGATTGAAACTGCTAAAGATAAGTATTTGGTCACCAAAAACAAGAAAACACTCTCGTATTTGAATACACCTTTCACTCCTGAACGTTGTGTATTATGTATGACCTATTGTAAGAGAAATTAAGCATGTAATTACCTGTCCAAAAGCTCCAATTCTGGTCTTGTCAATATACGGCTCCTGCATCATAATACTGACACAAAGACACAGCGTTAAACAGTCACGTCAGCGTCAATCATATCCTTGAGTTTTAATTGGTATGGTTTTAAAACGGCTGTAGATCTGCCATGCAGTTAAGCACGTTTGTGCAGCTGTGTGTTGGCACTGATGGATTTTCCTAGTGCTGGGTGTGCAGATGGCTGATCAAATACCTGAGGACATCCAGCTGGTCTTTCTCCTCGAACATCCCCAGCCTGCGCTGCACCTTATGAAGCAAGTTAGTTCCCTGGAAGCCACTTCCACGTCCATCAAAGCGCACTGCAACCACCCCAAAACTGCTGACCAGCACTGATGCCCAGTCGATGTGAAACTGCTCTGAGACCGACTGACTGCCTGGTGTCCCATCTCTGAAATAGACAGAAACAAAGATAAACCACTGAGGTTTCTTAAAAAAAAAATAAGAAGGAAAAAAAGGAGGATTATATTTGTGCTGGAACATACTGACTGTCTCAAATTCTAGTAAGCTTTCTATCTAGAAAACATATCTGGCAATTATTGCCATATTCTGACATGTTGTCCAAAGCACACTGGCCACATTTTAATGCATTTTCAGTCAGTTGAATCAGATTGCGTATCTCCGGTCCAAAAATAAAAATGCTGTCTACCATTGTGAAAAAGTGTGTGAAATTTAGGCCTACTTAAAATGTATAATATGTATACATGCATATTATATACAACCCTAAATCAGAAAAGGTTGAGACGGTATGGAAATCGCAAATAAAAAAAGTAGTGATTTCTACATGTACTTTGACTTGTATTTTTTATTCTTTTTACTGTAGACAATATGAACACAAAATATGTCACGTTGTGTCTGGTCAACTTCATTAGTAAATATACATCATTTCCTCACATTCAGACCTGCAACACATTCCAAGAAAAGTTGGAATAAGAGCAATTTAGGGCTGGTAATCTGGTAAATTGTGGTAATGATAATGACGTGATTTGAAACAGGTGATGTCAACAAGTGATTGTAATTAAGATTAGAAACAAAAGCAGCATCCAAGGAAGGTCTGGTCCTTTAGGATGGTCAGAGAATCGCTAGTTTGCCAACAAATAGATGGGAAAATTATTGAAACAGAAAGACATTTGGATATTTCACCTTCAAATGAAATGTTACACATGTCTACTTAAAGATACCACACTTTTATGACTATTTATCTTATAGCATTTAAGTATAGAATCCCATTCTCACCACTGAATAAAAAGAAAGATTATAGTAACCTTTTTATCTCAGAATTGCGTGATACAAACTCTTAATTCTGACTTTTTGTTCCTCAGAATTGTTAGATGTGAATTTGAAATTGCAATTTTTAAGTCACATTTTGAAAAAAATAAAGCCAGAAATTCATGCAATTGTGAGTTTATTTTTTAGAATTATGACTTTCTAACTTGGAATTACAACTTCTCAGAATTTATTTTCAGTTTCAGATTTACATCTCACAATTTTAAGAAATAAGTTGCAATAACTTTTTTTTTTTAATTGAGTGACAGGAAAGAGTTTTCATATTTAAGTCAAAATAAGTTAAATTAAAACTTTTTTTAAGCAAATTTTGGTCACATTTAAAACTTTTGTCATGTTGTAAAGAAGAGCACTTTTTCCATTTTAATGTGTAAAAATTAGGCAAGCCACTTGATTTAACTCTACTATTGACACTTACAGTTAAAACTAGAATTTTACATACATGTACACTCTTAAAATCAGGAACATAACCATTTAAAAAAAATGTCTGATGATAAATCATATTAAACGTTTACTACTTCAGGTCCATTAGGATTACCCAACCTAAATGCCAGAATAATGAGAATTTTTATTTTTTATTTTTTGAGAATTTTTGATTAATTTCTAGACAGTCAAAAGTTTATCTACATTTCCTTGGTATTTTTATTTATTTATTTTATTTTTTATCTTTGCTTAAAACCTAAAACTTTGGTAAAATGTTTTGGGTATCCTTCCACAAGCTTCTCACAATAGTTTGAAGGAATTCTGGCCCATTCCTCCTGACATAATTGGTCTTGCTCGCAAGCTTTTTCTACTCTGCCCACAAATTTTCTATAGGATTGACTTCAGGGCTTTGTGATGGCCACTTCAAAACATTCACTCTGTTGTCCTTGAAGTACATGAACTAATTTGGCAGTATGCTTAGAGTCAGGGTCTGTTTGGAAGACCCATTTGTGGCCAAATTTTAATTTCCTGGCTGATGTCTTGAGATGTTGCATCAGTATTCTACATAATGTTCTTTCTTCATGATGCCATCTATGCTGTGAAGTGGACAAGCAGCAGCACCAAACCTAAGTTATTCTTTTTCCCAGAGTTATTTAGCAAATTGTAATCTGGATTTTTTTTTTTTTGATTCTGGCTTGTTGATTTTGCCATGTTGTCACACAAGGAATCCGTGTGTTTGAGGTTTTCCTTAAATACTATTATACATTTGTGCCTCCAATTAACTCAAATGTTGTCAATTAGCCAATCAGAAACTTCCAAAACCTTAACACCATCATCTGAGCTTTTTTACAGGCATAATGATCTTATTGTATGTAAACTTGACTTTCAAGAAAAGTTATAACAATTTCTCAAAAAATATCTCTCTCATTATTCTGCTATTAAGCATAACAGAAACAAATTTGATATTCCTAACTTACATAAAAGAGAAAAAAAAAGTTCAGTCACAATAACATCTGGCTTTTTTTGAATGGTTATGTGCCTTTTTACAGTGTATGCAAACTTCTAGTTTCAACTATACATATATACACTATTCTGTATAACTCAGCATGCATATATACAGTGGGAATGATGGCAGCCTGATTCACAGAACTGCTGCCTTTCTGCCTCTCCAGTTTTCAAAATAAAAATCCCACATACATAGTACAGAATGTTTAATACATGCTTAGATAAACTTTAAAATAAGGACAAAAGTCATTGTCGTAATCTCACTAGGAAACATTGTGACCAATCAAATGCAGCCTGAGACATGCATAGTAGTTAAGCTCCGATTAGTCTGTTTTTCACCATAATTTTACACACATCATTTACATGAGAATGCCCTATCAATGCTGTTAATTCCATGTACTGAACTCTTATTATTCAGCTATGACTAGGTGTATCCAGAGATTCATTCTAAGGATCCTTTAAAAGTGTACTGAAGTGTAAGTTTTCACCCGCTGTGAATAGGCAGGCGGTTCACTGAAATCTGATACGCCGTCTCTATATCAACTATAGACCCAACACACAATCTAAATTTACTAGCGGCTCTATAGAGCACAGGTGATTGTCTGCTGCAGTACGTATGATGTGGGTTAATTGAAGGCAGGCTTCAGGTGAACTCATTTGTGGTGTAATTACAGTGGCTGAAAGTGTACGGCTGAAAAGACAAGATTAATAGCACCGACTAAAGTCTATTTCAGAGTAAGACTCTTACTCTTGATGAGTCCTGAAGCGCAGCGCGGGAACAGAGCTGGAGAGAGACTGCTGTTTGTGTGTTAATAGGATGACCTGCAGCGCACACTTTAAAGGGCTCATATCATGAAAAACAGGATTTGCTCTTTGATATAATAGAGCTCATCGCATTACAGGAAAAGTCTGAAGTTCGTGCTTTAAAGCTTCCTTTCTGGATCATTTATTTAAACTTAATTGTAAAAAACAAGTCATTTAGGAATTCTCTCGATGAGCACATGAACACTAATCACCTCCGTGCACATATTAATGTCACTTATTTGATATTTAGCAGTCTGGTATGACCTTGTTTTTCATTTAATCCTACTTATTGACCATTTTTAAGATTTTATTGGCCTATTCAAATGTCTAAAAATGTATATAGCTTTAAATAATGGAAATATATAGGTGGAATTTCCAAAACACTTGCTGAAACACTTTTTTTTTTTGCTCATTGCACATTTAGGGTAGAGTTTAGATTCTCTGCCTGAGCTCAAGCCCGGCCGATTTTTCTGGCAACTAACTAAGGGCCCGGCTGTGATCAAGAATTTGAGTGTTTTTTTTTTTTATTTTATTTTTTTTAGTCATTACTTAATTAGCCTAATTGCATGGAGAGCCATACGCAAATCTATAATGAAAGCATTCGATTACTTTTATATTGTCTATGCTCATTTAAGACAAAATTATTTGTGTTTAAAAGGTCACGAAACACCAAAACACATTTCTCTGAGCTGTTGACAGTCGTATATGTGTCCCACGCTGCTAAAAACACCATTAGGACACATATATTTCACTAAAAAGTGAAAATTTATTGTTTTTGCGTTATTGCGAGCAAATTTGTTTTTCCGGTTTAAAACTAATTTTTGAAGCTGCGTCACGGCCATGAGATCTTAGCGTGTATTCCAGCATGTAGACTGCATCGTGACGTCTCTGAGTGTGCTGCATTCATTCATAAGAAAGACTTGGCTCAAACCAATCAGCGCGCTCTATTGTGTATGCGGTGCAACTTTATTAATATGCATGATAGCTTCGAAGACTGTTTGTACCTGATACAGTGTTCAGAAGGCAGAGAGAGACACCACGTTGTGTTGCCAAAACAAGTGGGAGAAGAATTGTTTGGAGATATAGGTCGTCAGGGTTGCTTTTATAATTTGCTGCAGTGAAGGTTTTGTTTTCATTTTCACGCTATGAGAGCACAGCTGGACTCATGTGTGGATTACAGTGCACGCGACACAGACAGAAATACTTGTCTAAGGAACATTTTTTACCCGAGAGCTTTTCTCATCTGGAAATGCCTCTCGTCTCCTTTTAAAAATGACATGGCTCCAGTTGGTGTTGATTGTCCTGTCTCTACAGATTTGGTAAGTAAGCGATCAGTGGTCTTTGTTTATTCAGATAGCAAAGTTAGTTTGTAATGTCAGCAGTACTCTTTCAGTGTTTAAAGACAGACCTTAGTCAAATGATTTCTAAGTTACTAAAGTTTACAGTATGTTATCATGACTACAATATTATAGACTGAAAGATCCGCTATAAATGCTACTATCCGAGTGTAGGATTTTTGCCGCATTTTGTGAAAGGGATAACACACATGGTCTTTCTGACGCTACCTGCTTAGTGCATATAAGTGCATCTAACTTTTTTTTTTCTCTCATATGCTGTGCTGTATCAAAAATTGCATTAAAAATACACGCCTACAGCAGTTCTTCAAATCAAATATTTCATTTGTCAAGAGGGGCATGAATAAAATTCTTGAATGAAAGAGCCAAACTATAGTTAAAGTCCACCATTTAATAATTTATCAAATAATTTGATTACTGATGTCCATGTAAACACAGTCAATGTCTTTCTCCCCTGCGTCTGTGTGTTTGTTTTGCCTCTGTGAAAATCTGCGTTTGCTCAAATCGAAACTCCCATTTATATACACCATTTTTATGCACTACCCTCCTCCGACATGCCACCCTAAACAGAGCTGGGCATGTCCACTTTTTCCAAACTAGAGTTGTGAAAACACCCAGCTGAAAAATGAATGGGGTAAAATGAATATAAGACGCCAGGATGGACATGTTTGCATATTATTAAGTGTATTTATCTGTTTAAAAACTCAACCAAATACCAAAGCATACACTTTCACTCCTCTTCAAATCGCATGTAAAGAAGCTGATCTGAGAACAGTATCTGTATATGGAGCGAGTCCATTAGTCACCTGTGTGCAGTGCGCTTGGAGTGCGCGGCTGATCAGCGGCTGCTGCACAGGCGTGCGTTTCTGAAAACTATGGTTTGCCAACTAAAGTTCCACAGTTACAAACATCGTTCGTTGATTTGGCCTTTCCCAAATCCATCGTTTCAAGAAACTGCATCGCAAACTTGCATGCTTGCAACTACACCTCCAGAAACCTTGCAAGAAACCTTGACTAAAGTT
Organism: Danio rerio; assembly: GCF_052040795.2. Taxonomy (NCBI): domain Eukaryota; kingdom Metazoa; phylum Chordata; class Actinopteri; order Cypriniformes; family Danionidae; genus Danio; species Danio rerio. Next base: position 6,809,369 of record NC_141044.1, read on the forward strand.
ATAAGTGGGACTCGGGGGAAATAATAACAGATAAGTGTAGATTATGGCTTTTTAAATGAGGGACCAACCTAGATGGAAGTTCATTGGGGATTTCAGAGAAACTGCTGGAACCTGACACACTTTTCTGCATAAAGCATGAGGTGTGTGTGTGTGTGTGTGTTGTTGCGTAACAAGAGAATGTTTCATGACATTTACTCACACAAGGAGCAGAAGTGGGTAGTGTGATGTGTCTATGAAGCCTGCAGGTTTCAGGATCTGCACGCTGAGGCCTGTGTAGGTGATATTAATAACCCTCTTAATCATTTTAGAGCAAGCGAAATTCAGCAATATAACGGGATTTAGTTAACATACTGTAATCCTCTATGTTTATCTCCCTGTATTCCACTCTCGGCATCTGCATGGAGTTCACCTTTCTCCTTATGTTCAGATTCAACTCGATGTCTTGCACCTCTGGAAAACAAGACAACAAAAAAAAACAATCATTGTATGATTTAAAACCATTCATTAAAGCCACAATTTCCTGCTAGAAGGGAAAGAAAAGTTAGAAAACTGTTTGGATTTGACTTCTCTGTTAATATAATTATATAATAACCTTATCCTTTATCATAGCTATAGCACTTAATCTCATTTACTTTGTAACATTAATTAGCATTTTGCATCACTATGACCCATGTCTCTACATTTGTAAGTAAATATGATGAAGCATGGCAGAGTTAGTCACAATCACCAGCAATCTAGTCTGTGCAGATCGCTGGAGAATTGCACATATGACCATTTAATAAACCACAACTCCCATCATGCACCTCACACACACCAGTTTCTGATTCCCCCTTAATTACACACACACACACACACACACACACACACAACTGATAGCTCATGATGGACTAATCAGATGAACTATAAAAACAGCACACACAGTGTTTTCCTTGCCTTGTCCTTCCGTGATTTTTGATGTTTGCTTTGTGCATTGTTTTATGTTGTTTTGCCGCAAGTCCTGACCATTCACTTTTTTTTTGTCTACGCTTTTGAATTACCCTCATGTTACCGTTTGTTCCTTTTAGACCATTGCCTGACTAAGCTGTTAATAAACAACATTTGGACCCTCACCTTTGTTGTACCTTTGTTTATGGTAATTTACTGTAATCACAATTATTGGTGTACAGTAAAAAATGAAATTAAATAATTTTACTTTAAAGGTGGGCTTATAATGAAGCACACAGAATGACAGTAAATAATTCCAGCTATATTCAACTATTCAAGTCCGTTAAGTGCTGCAGTTTGAACCAAACTATTTATGAAACTTAATTAATACACCTATATTTGTATTCTGCTTTTATAACATCCAAATCAACCTACAGTTTATTGTTTGTTGTTTCCATGTCTGTATTGCAGACATGGATGGATATATATATATATATATATATATATATATATATATATATATATATATATATATATATATATATATATATATATATATATATATATATAGCTCATTAGCTCCCCTTTGATAGTTTTTTCTTTTTTAAATATTCATAACAGATTCAGGAAATTTTCACAGTATGTCTGATAATATTTTTTCTTCTGGAAAAAGTCTTATTTGTTATATTACGGCTAGAGTAAAAGCAGTTTAAATTTTTTTATTAACCATTTTAAGGTAAAAATTTTTAGCCTCTTTAAGCAAATTTTTTTCCCCGACTGTCTCCAGAACAAACCATCGTTATACAATAACTTGCCTAGATAAAAAAATCAGTTATTAGAAATGATTTACTAAAACTATTATGCTTACATATGTGTTGAAAAATCTTCTTTCTATTAAACAGAAACTAGGAAAAAACAACAAACAACGGCGCTAATAATTCAGAGGGGCTGATAATTCTTACTTCAACACACACAAACACACACACACACACACACACACACACACACACATATATATATATATATATATATATATATATATATATATATATATATATATATATATATATATATATATATTCAGAAACTGAGGTGTGGAAAGAGTGAATAATAACTGAATTATTGGTCAAATTACGACTGAAATAAGAAATAAACTTCAGGGGGAATTGCAAAACCAAAACAAAATTCAATGTTTATCTCAAACCAAGCATCTGCAAGCACTTACAAAACCTCCTCAAACCTGCAGAAATAAGCAGCAAATTGCTCTGGGATAAAAACAAAGCGGTTGTAGATGTTTGTGAGAGGCTGGTGAGCAGCTGGCTTTTCTGATACAGAGGCACGAAATAGAGCAGATATCACGTCTGCTGCTGTAAACACAGAGACCTTCCATTCTAAGCAGAAGCGATAGACTCTTGGAAGTGAACGTAACAATTAAGAGCACATTGTGGCGGAGGGTTTCGTTTTAAGATGAGCTTATCAGCACCTGTTCAGACCCAAGACTCACAAAACACATACTAGTTCCCATTGTACCAATACTATTGACAGTCACACATCTGAAAACAGCTACAATTTGTACTTGAACGTGGACAGTGCGCAATTTCATTATTTATTATTATTTTTTATAATCCTTTATGAGTTTGGTTTGTAAAGCAGTATGAACATGATCCCCATGTCACACTGTAAGATTTCAGTTGTTATAATGTCAACCTGGGGTGCGTTTCTGAAAACCATCGTTAGCTAACTAAAGGTTGCAAGTTCTGTTGTTACAAAGACAATTTGTTGATATGGCGTTTTACAAATCCATCTTTCCAAATCCAACATTCGCAAACTGCATGGCAAACTTGTACGCTTACAACTACACCTCCTGAGCTGTAGTTCGAAGCATAGTTTCAGGTTGTGTTCTATTCCCTGTTATCCCCTCTATGCCCTATTCTTCTAGAACATTCCAACATTTAAACTTGGAATGATTTAAAAAAAAAAAAAAACACTAAAGTCGTCTCTCTTATGTGTAATTTGATTTCAAAGTCTTTTTACAGTTCAGTTTTAGCGATCTCTTTTATATTGACAATTGCATTTCCTTCGCAGTGCACTTTGAAAGCATTTTTGCCATTTTGAACACAACCATGGCTCATGACAAAAGCTTTAGGTGACCTTTTATTTAAAAGCGAAATTTACGTTAAGTCTACGAAGCTTGTGTAAATAAAAATACAGCGTACGCTAATGCCTTTACATTATTGTAAGTTATTTATTAAGAAATGTATCTGTACTGTATGTGACATGGGCCTGTTAAACCATTTCTGCAGTGGTTTGAATGTGTCAAAGTTGTTGCAAAGTAGACTTAAAAAAATAATAAATAAACAATATCCTAATTTAATAACAACAACAACAATAAAAATTGTTGTTATTATTGTTTTTATATTATTATTATTATCATCATCATCATCATCATCATCATCATACTATTATATTATTATTAATATTGTTGTTGTTGTTATTATTATTATTATTATTATTATTATCATATTATTATTATTATTATTATCATACTATTATATTATTATTATTATTGTTGTTGTTATTATAGTATTATTGTTTTTATCATATTATTATTATTATTATTGTTATTATTATTATTATTATTATTATTATTATTATTATTATTATTATTGTCATTATTATTATTATTATTATTATTATTATTATTATTATTAAGTAGAATTTTTTTCATTTCTTAATAAATAGCCTGCTGTAAATTAGGCCTACAACCATTAAAGGTTTATATGATTTATATATGAGATTAGAATACGTGTTAGCTAAGTGATTTTATATGAAATATTTTCTATAACATTTGTAAAGGAAACATAAATAGGTCCTTTGTGTCGTTTACAAATATTTCAATTAATATGGAAAACGAGTGCATGTTTTTACTAAAACTAATATTGGATTTTTAAAAATGTTTGATTATGTAAAACAACATCATTTGCACAAAAAAAAATCTTTTCTTTTTCTCTAAAGAAGTTGTTACTCTATTCCGTTTAGAGCATCATTATGGGCGTTATACATCATAACTAATGTGGTTCAGTTGATTTATCTGCGACAGAGAAAGTACGTGTTTTGGGAAACACTCGTCACTACATCGTTCTTTTCCCACACTGTGCATCGTCCTATGATAGTTCAGCCGCGAGTTACGTTGTTGTTTGGGAAGCACACATCTGTATGACAATGAAGGTGCATTAACCTCCTAGGGCTTAGTGGTCACATACATGGACAGCACATTTTAGCTCTTAAGTGGCTATTTAAAATACAGACATACAGTGTCATCCTGCAACTGTTTTGCAGCATAGGAAATGTCCCAAACACTATTTTTATCTGTCCAAAATGGAAACAAAAAGTTGTGTTTACTCTCTGATAGTCAACACATGTTGAAAGAAATGTATATATTATATATGCATTAAAAAACAGTCAGGAAAAAAGTGTTTATGTAAAGTCAGACCACCAGTCCACATATATGGAAATCATTTTTCTCTAAAAGTACATCATATCAAAAGGTTTTATTCTAGTTCGGTTCCAATAAGCCCAAATAGCAATGAGAAATAATATGTAAAATAACACCTTGGGCTTTAAGAGGTTAAAAATGGAAACACTCAAGAAGACTCTGGAATTTGATGTCATCCATTCATGGCACCTTTAGTAACTTGTTCTGAAATAAAATCTAACAACACAAATGTTAAATTTGCTCATAGTCTTCCTTGATAATGACACCAGAAGTTAAAACTGGGCTGTATCTGCCTAAACCCTCAGTCCACTAATATAGTCACGTAAAAAGTGAGTGAAAACGTGTAAGTGAATTGGAGCACAGAGTGAACCAGAAGGGATGCTGTTTTGTTTGTGCTTTGCGGGTTGATAAATCTTTACCGCATGTCTCTGGACTGGGGGAAACCGGAGCACTCGGGAAAAAACCCACGCGAACATGGAGAGAAATGCCAACTTACCAGCTACCTTTTTACTGTGAGGCAATAGTGCTACCCACTGCACCACCGTGATGCCCACTCAGTTAAACATCATTTGGGAAATATTTTTAAAAACTATAAAAACTATAAAGAACTAAAGATTTAATGGATTATGTTTATGAATCTCTTATCCAAAGAGCATCAACACATTAATTAATTAGAGGGAAAATTTGATCGAGAGAGACATTCATCAGCAGTCTGTAATCAAGCCAAACTAACAATCATAGACCACAGATTTTAGCCTGTAGGACAGGGCTGTCCAAACTCGGTCCTGGAGGGCCGGTGTCCTGCATAGTTTAGCTCCATCTCTCTTCAACACACCATCCTGGAAGTTTCTAATGTACCCAGAAAGAGCTTGATTAACTGGTTCAGGTGTGTTTAATTGGAGTTGGAACTAAAATATGCAGAACAACGGCCCTACCGGACCGAGTTTGGACAACCCTGCTGTAGGATTACAGACATCTTTCAGGACTGCCAAAAAGTTGTAAGAACTTTGGATTCAACGGCAAACAAGCTGCTTTTATAAGCAATCCACACACAGATGACTTCAGTGGCGGGCCGTCACACTGAATCAGGCTCTCATTGTGATATTTGTGGGCTTACAGGATATTACATACATAATAACACAATTACCAGCCTCTTACACAAAGAGGTCACATTTTATGGAAGACATGGTGTGTGTCTGGCAATAATCCAATCATCTCTGAGTGCTCTCAGTGTTTGAGAGCGGGTGTGTGTAGGGTGACTCAATCACACGCGGCCCAAGGCAGGCCTGGGAGGAGCTGTTTTTCAATTGAAATGCTGTGGGTATATAGAGTAAAGCAATAGAGATGAGTGTGTGAGTTTAGCTGTGCAGAGGTTGGTAATAAGAGCAAACACGTGAACTTACTTGGCAATCTTCTAAGTGCTCAATTACAAGCAGTTATAGGTGGGACAACCAAAGAGGTCTGTGATGCCTGGCAAAATTTCTACTCTTTAATACCTTAAGCAAACCTTAAATCCAACACAATTACAACACTTTATAATAAGGTTCCATTAGTTAATGTTTAAAAAAATGATATTACTATACTTGTGGGGACATTTAGACACACAAATGTCTCTCACATACATATAGACACACATGCACACACGCACACACATATAGACGCACGCGCACACTTGTACACCTATCTTCATAGGGACTTTCTATTTACATAATGTGTTTTTTTTTTTCATTATTCCATGCGATTTATGAGCCTTTTTCCTCATGGGGAACAAAAATGTCCCCACAATGTCAAAATGTACTAGTATTGCTATACTGGTCATGAGGACCCAGGAAACTGTGTGCGTTTTTCTTTCTTAAATAAAACAACAGCAAAAAACAAAGACAATAATAATACTAGCTATTATTAAATTATTAAAATTAATGTGATGTGATTTTTGCCTTTTGAAAAACAGGGACATGGGCAATGTCCTCATATTCATATTCTCCTTGTAATATCTGTGTTCCACCCATGTCATTATATAAATTTGTATCCTTATGTCACAAAAACACACACACACACACACACACACACATTAGACAAAATGAAAGGGTGGATACTCACTCTGTCTATCATGTGTGCTGTAAACTGCAGCATATGGAACTCCAGGACCTGACAACACACCAACACAATCATCAGTAAATAAACACACAACAGATTTCCATACTGTAGTTATCGAACAAAACTTTGCAAATTAAACAATATAGATTTATTTTGTTTGTAAGTCAGCAACTTAGTTGTTTAATTGAATAAAACATCTATTAAAAATCAGAGTATATATATACAGTTGAAGTCAGAATTATTAACCCCCCTGATTATTGTTTTCCGCAATTTGCAATTTCTGTTTAACGGAGAGCAGTTTTTTTCAGCACATTTTTTAAACATAATAGTTTTAATAACTCATTTCTAATAACTGATGTATTTTTTCTTTGCCATGATGACAGTAAATAATATTTGACTAGATATTTTTTTTAAGACACTTCTATACAGCTTAAAGTGACATTTAAAGGCTTGACTAGGTTAATTTGGCAGATTAGGGTAATTAGGCAAGTTATTGTATAACAATGGTTTGTTCTGTAGACTATCGAGAAAAAAATTGCCTAAAAAGGCAAAACATTTTGACCTTAAAGTGTTAAAAAAAAAAAAATCTGCTTTTATTCTAGCTGAAATAAAAAAAGACTTTCTTCAGAAGAAAAAATATTTTCAGACATACTGTGAAAATTTCCTGAATCTGTTAAACATCATTTGGGAAATATTGAAAAAAAAGAAAAATAAATAAAAAAAAATCAAAGGGGGCTAATAATTCTGACTTAAACTGTATATATAGGGATGTCCTGATCAGGTTTTTTTGCCCTCAAGTCTTTTGATTGAGTATCTGCTTATACCGAAACCTGATCCGATACTTTTATAATTTACAAAAAAAGAATAAAGAAGAGAGAAGAAACAGAATTAATTGACCTTATTTTAACATTGAACAACTCTGTTAACAAACAGAGCACTTCTGTAAGGTATCTTGAAAGATCAAGTAATAAATAACATCAATTCTTTACTTTTGGACTTCAGTGCAACAGTAAATATAAAAAAATCTAATATAAAAACAAATAGCACCTAAACTTAAAATACCCAGCAGGCAATCCAAAGTTTACATATCTCACAGTTTGCTATGGTAATGTTGTCATCATCTACTTTATAATACCTCCAGACCACAGACATAATCGTGGAAACTGACCTGTTAGGCTTTGATCCTCACTGTGCCATCCTGTCGCTTTAAATTCAAATGAGATTGTGCTCCACGCCCTCCTTTTAAAAGAAGGTGGAGCTACACATGCCTATGTGTCAGTCATTCATTTTCTTGTCGGCTTAGTCCCTTTATTAATCTGGGTTCGCCACAGCAGAATGAACTGACAACTTATCCAGCATATGTTTTACGCAGCGGATGCCCTTCCAGCTGCAATCCATCACTGCGAAACACCAATACACTCTCATTCATACACATACACTACGAATAATTGAGCTCACCCAATTCACCTATACTGCATCTCCTTGGACTGTTGGGGAAACCAGAGCACCCGGAGGAAACCCACATGAACATGGGGAAAACATGCAAACTCCATACAGACATGCCAACTGCGCAGCTGAGGCTCGAACCAGTGACCTTCTTGCTGTGAGGCGACAGCGCTACCCATTGTGCCACCGCACCACCCCAAGTGTGATTCTAAACACTAAAATTAATGTTAAAATGTTAGAGCCGGTTATATTTACCACACAACTGTGTTTAAACTGTGTTTTTTGCCTAATAGATCCCCTTCAAGACTAACATACTGATACTAACATCTAAAAAACTTTATTTTAGTTTCGCAGGACCTTTAAGTCAAAACTAATGTTCACTCAAAAGCAATTTATCCAGTCACTTCACAACTGCTCTAAAAGTAATTTGAAAGACTGCAGTGTCACTAAACCAAAAGAAGACAGAAGCGCATAAAAGCTTTTGTTAATGAGCATCTGCGATGAAGCTTTCACAAGTGTCACAACGGCACCGGCCGTAAACACAGCAGTCATTCTTCCAGAAGTTCTGTCAAAGACGGTTCAGTGAATATGACCACAGCAGCATTCAAGCCTTCCAGACTGCCTTCAAAACAAATCAGCTGCCGTAGAACCGAGCAGTCCAAATAATTGAAGCACTTTGTAGAATGAAAAGTACACTGTTGAACAATAAACACACGGCCTGTTTGATAACGTGTCCACACTCACTGTCTCTGTTTCTGCTTGTGTAACACTGAACTCATCAAAGAGGTATAAAGCTTGTCAAGAGACCATAGAACAGTAAAGGTTTATGGGCTCTAAATGGGCATTCACCGCGGTGTCGACTCACAAACGTTTATTGAAAATGTGTCAGGGTTATGGTGAGGATAAAGACTCTTTTCTTTTCTCCTCACCTTTACTGACCAAACTAACGATTGAAAAATAAAGGCCAGTTACTTGCTGTATGTCACATATCTATTTTGTACTTTTTGTACTGTTTTGCTCTATAACACCTGAATAAATAAATGATGAATAAAAAAAAGTGAATGAATAAATAATTATAATAAAAAAGTTATGTTATTTATTCATTTTATTATTTTACATAGCATAACATAAAAAACAATAAAATAAAAAAATAATATTAAATAAGACATAAATAAATGATAAATCATGAAAACAATAAATGTATGAATGCATCAATAAATAAATAAAATAATAAATAAATAATATAAAACAATAACATGTTATTTGTTATGAAATGTATGTAACGTGTTTTGTTTTATTTACTAATTTTATTATTTTACAGAACATTACAAAAAAAATAAAATAACGAATGAATGAATGAATAAACAAATGTAAAAAAATATGTAACACATGTCATGTAATAAAATATGTAACAAAATGTCATGTTGTTGTATTCTATTTTTTCATTTTATTATTTGACATAACATAAAATAAAAAAATCTAATAAAAAACAAAACAAAATGATAAAGGAAAAAAATAATTAAAACAATGAAACAATATATAAATAAGTAAATGAATAAATAAATAAACAAACAAACATGTTACATGTTACAACATGTTTTATGTTATGTAACATATGTAACATATTAGATTTTGTTTTATTTAGTAATTTTATTATTTTATAGAACAAAATCAAAAATAAAATAAAAGAAACAACAGTCATAAATAAATAAATTAAACAAACAAACAAACAAACAAATTATTAAAACACTGAACAAATTTTTTTAATAAAAATAAATAAATAAATAAAATCCATAAAATTACTAAATAAATAAAATAAATAAATAAATAAATAAATAAATAAATAAATAAATAAATAAATAAATAAATTAATTCCCAGACATTAGCCAAAATCTTACATGACTTCACACAAATATAAATTCAATTACCTACCTGCAAATCAATTACAGATTTTCTTTTTTTAAATGACATTTTACTTGATGCACTAACAAAAAGTATGTACTAAAAAAATTATAAGATAGAACTAAAAATAAATAAATAAATAACACACTGAAAAAAAATCTGTAAAGCCAGTGAGTGCTCTTTAAATCTTTATTTTGGGGTGAAATGAAAGAACTATAAAATAATCTTTTAAAGTCTTTTTAAATAAATTATTTGGCCAATTGACTATTTTCACTGTAATCTATCTATTTAAAAAGTGAGAAAAAGCGCAAATCAAAAAGACGTTTACCTTTACAGTTGAGCAGGAAGTAGTCCATGGTGGGACTAAAGGAGCCGCTGACGTACCCACAGCTATCAGTGAAGTCACAGGACAGACAGCGGCGGTTGAAAGTGCCCACTGTGTCTGCGCTGGAACAACCACAGACACATTAACACTGTCAGAAAGAACAAGTCTGACCAAACAAACCATATTACATCATATAGAGTTAAAGGCAAAATGATCAGCCCCATTGTGAAATTTAAACTCGTTTTCCAAATATTTCCCAAGTGTTGTTTAATGGAAGAATGCCTTTTTTCAGCTAATTTTTAACTCTTGTGTACTGCTCAAATTTACTACCCTTTCGTTATGTCGGTAGCAGATTTTGTCCTATTGACATCCATTTAAATGACATTTTTGATTGCAAAGCCATGACAGCATATGATCATGCATTCTTGATTGTTGGAAAGATGCACCATTTGTAATTTTTACTAACAAGTCAGAGTGTATTGTTAAATCTTTGCAAAGTTTCAAAGCCCTTTACCCAAAATATGTGTCAAAATCAGATTTGTCTCCAAAAACTATTCCATTTGATGAAACAGAGAAAGTTGTGGCCAAATTAAGACTCAAAATCCCCCCAGAATGGAAGACAACATCCCCAACAGCCCACAGGGGTAAAGAAATAATAATATACTCGTAATATATTTGCAAGATACCAGTATTCAACTTAAAGTTAAATGTATTGGCTTAAGGTAATTTGGGATAATTAGGCAAGTCATTAGACAACAGTGCTTTGTTCTTTAAATGTAAAAACTGATATTATTTCAGCAAAACTTGGAGAAATAAGACTTTCTTCAGAAGAAAAAATATAATATGAAATCCTGTGAACATTTCAGTGCCCTGTTAAACAAAGAAATATTTGTAAAATTATATAAAATTTCATAGGAGGGCTAAACAATTTTGTGTTTAACTATGTGTGTGATTATGCACTGTAAGTACCTGTAGAGATGTCTTCTTTTAGGGTCATCCTCAGTGCTGAGGAAATATCTGATCATGCAAACAACACAAAGTCAAAAGGTTTTTCACACAAGACTTTCAAGAGTTAACCATTAGCAGATGATTGATAATAAAGTGTGTTTGGCATGCTGTCCCAGGAGAGAGCCCTGAGCTCATATGATCCTCGAGCCCTTGGCTCCCTCCCGTTTTAAAGGCGAGAAGGGAGTTAGAGCTCAAGTAGGTCTCGAGAACTCCCCTGCTTGTTATTAGGAATTGCTACGAGAAATAGCTGACTAAGAGTTTGTCTATGATGTACTTGTAGTGCATGCCTTTGGACGGTGGGAGGAAGAGCACGGGGAGCACGGGGAGAACATGCAGTCTCGGCACAGAATCGAGGAATGGCAAAGTAAGGACCTGAACCAGTAACATTCTTGCTGTGAGGCAACAGTGTTAACCACACCTGGAAAAGGGAAGGCGGAGTAGAGGTGGAAGGGCGGATTCTTCAAGATGAAGATAATTAAGGTAAGAAACTCTGGTTATTAATAGTGTGTTAGGATTCATCTGATTGGCGCATCATGTGTTAGCTGATGCGGGACCAACTGTGATCAATCATAAGCATGATCCTCTCAAAATTAGATTATAAATAGAGTCTCGTCTACCATTCCCTTCAACAGTCAGTTGCACTGCGCCATGGCACTCTTGGTATGTACATGGTGGACTTTGTAAGTGTAAAAACTGAACGCTTCACTTCTACTAGCAAGAAAACTAAAGAAAGTTAAAAAGACCATCTGCAGCGCAAGAATAAAGAACTAGCCTCCTCCATTCGGCCTCTTTACATTCTCTTTTACTCGTTACTGCTTTTACTTTTGTGAATAAGGAAACGGTGTTGTACACTCCACTGAAGACATCCATCAGCCTACATATTTAATTTAGTTTAAGCGCAAAGATTTGTTTCAAAACTATTTCTAAATTCAATTCTAATTTCCAGCAAGCGAGTGAATAAACAATAATAATGAAGAGTGGTCAAATAACTGAGTTATATCCAAACACACGTCCTGTTCTTATGCCTCATATGCTGATGCATACGTCTCCAAAACCAAATAGGTGGACAAATCTAAACTTGTTTTTATTAAATCAAATATAAATATGCATATAATAAATAATACTGCTAATAATAATAACCCGGCTGGGTCATTCGGTGTTTCTGTGTGGAGTATGCATGTTCTCTCCATGTTCGCGTGGGTTTCCTACAGGTGCTCCGGTTTCCCCCACAAGTCCAAAAACATGCAGTACAGGTGAATCGTGTAAGCTAAATGGTCATATGCTGGATAAGTTGGCGGTTCATTCTGCTGTGGCGACCTCTGATTAATAAAAGGACTAAGCCGAAAAGAAAATTAATGAATAAAATGCAAATTGTCATGAATAAATTAAAAAAGCCCCCAAACATGAAGCATGGAGGCAGTTGTTTTTATATTTATGTAGAAAATAAACATTTATTGTAACATTTTAATCCTTTAATTTTGTTCTTATGTATAGATATTTGTGTGTATTTAGCAATGTGTACGTTTCAACCCACATAGGCGCATAACTAACGCGCTGGTCAAAATAGCAATGTGCTCCTTAACACACCCCTATTTTAGTCCAGCACACCCATGAGTCCACATAGTGGTGTAAATGGATTTGCTATTTAAATGACATGGAGCAAAATGTAAAAATTGGGGTTGCGCTGGTCTTTAAATAGCAACAAATCGCAACAAACACTTCTTGCGCCTTATTGTGCTGGGTGTATGATAGTGCCCAAAAAGTGTTCTGCCAAAACTAATGATAAGCATTTGTGCTAAACTAAAACACATGAAACACACTAAAAGCATTTCAATTGAATATTTGGTGAAATTTGTAATGTGAAAGTTTAATCAATTAATCTTTGAGAAAATTTGCACACAGTTTATCTCAATCAAACATTGAGCAATTGACTGATTGATGCAGAATTCAACGATAATGATTTGACTTTAAAATCCTTAATGGCAAATGAATGGCTGATGTTCAGATTGTGTTGTCAGTGGATTTGCTCACATTAACTGGCTCTCCTCGTCATACGCCAGAACCTGCGTGACGTCCCAGTCTCCTGATGTGATGGACTGCAGAGTGTCTGTGCTGCTGTTGGGCTTCATGAAGAAAACAAATTAAACAGACATCAGTCACACTGAACGGATCACAGTGCTATGCTCATCAATAACATTCACACAATGCTTGAAGAAATTACTAAATTAAAGGCTGAAAATTAATCAATTTAATTCAGCTGACTGCAAACATGTGATGAGTTGGCTCAAAAATAGGATAAAGCTTAAAAAATAAAACAGATTTTTTAAACTATAAAATCAATAATACTTTATTCTTTAGTTAAAAATACAAATGAGTATAATTAATATGCTTCTGGCTTGTCAGTGATATCATATTTTTATTAATTGCTGAGAGATACGAGTTAACAGAATCAACATTATTGATAGAAATATTGTGAAACATGTCACTATGAACTTGTGTTCAATAAAAACCTATGTTGAATGCCACCAATAATCACAATATATATAACTGTTTCAGAATAATATCAAGTCCAATTCCGAGTCATTTGATTTTGAGTATCTATCGATACCCGATCCAATAACTCTATAATACATAAAAAAATACACAAAAAAATTATGAAGAGTGAACAGATCCAGGATATTCCTTATGTTTTTATGTATTTCACCTTATTTTAACGTTTAACAACTCTAACCTCAAATCTACACTTCTGGACTTTAGTGCCACAGTATATATATATATACTTAAAATACCTGGTAGGCAATCCCAAGTTAACATATCTCACAGTTTGCTGTCAACGTTCTTGTCATTAACTTTGTAATACATCAAGACCGCAGACATACTCGCACTTTACACTTCAAACTGTTTCTACGTTCTACTTTGCCAGCATTTAACCAATAGCGTCTCTGCAATGAAGGGATGTTATGCCGCACACGTTGCTGCTTCTGCGTGAAGTCAAGAAAGACATCTAACTCTGTGCCACCACATAACGATGTGTTTTAAAAAAATGAGAATATATATATGGCAGCACGGTGGCGCAGTGGTTGGCAATAATAATAGCAATAATACTAATAATAACAACAACTACAACAACAACAATTAAAACAACAACAACAACAACAATAATAATAACAATAACAATAATAGCAACAACAAAAATACTACTACTACTACTACTACCAATAATAATAATAATAATAATAATAATAATAATAATAATAATAATAATAATAGCAACAATAACAACAATACTACTACTACTACTACTACTACCACCAATAATATTAAAAATAATAATAAAATAATAATAATAATAATAATAATAATAATAGCAACACTAACAACAATACTACTACTACTACTACCACCATCAATTATAACAATAATAATAATAATAATAAATATGAAAAATGACCAAATTACATAATTTAAACATAATACATATTCATAATTCATTCAGATTTTATAAAGATTATGTACATTTATTATTATCGTTATTATCATTATTCTTTATTCCACTGACAACGTGCAAACATTTACTTTCCGTAATGGCCAAAGCAATCAATCAAGAGCAGCATATATAAAAAATTATGTTGTTTGATAATCACTGGCTGTTTCTCTATATGCGATATTCTGTAATTCTTCTGTGTTCTTGTGTCTTTGTGTTCTCGTGCCATTGTTAATTGCCAAAGTTCAGTTCCAAAACTCAAGACCGTAAGAACGGAGGACGTGTGAATGTTCCCGGATGCGTTTTTGATATTGAGGACACATCGATGCAAACTTGAGCGCAAAAATCAAACGAGAAGTCACCAAAAGTCATCATCCAAGAGTTTTAACCACCCAGTGCTGAAATTTGTACCTGTGAGATGGACATGGAGATGTGGAAAAACTTCCCTCGTCCTCCCTGCGGGATTGCTCTGGTGAAGAACAGCCTCAGACCGTCTTTCGAGAACAGCGGCTCTTCGTTCTGTTTGAGAAATGTAACTCTAAATGATCATTACCGTCACACGGGCACCATCATTACTGTCATCATGCCAATGTTGTCTTCCAATGTTAGTGTTTCGTCATTTGGTTTGCTCTGCAGAGTTTTGTAATTACTGAATTATAAGACCTGCAGGAGCACTAGACAATGCGTCCAACACAGCGGCGAGCGCTCTTATTTCAAACCAAAAAAAAAAAAAAACTATAACAACATATATTAGAATGTGAATTATTATGATGATGCAGTGCATATGCAATAGTGCCTCAGAGCCCTCAGGCCCATTTCTGCAGGAGCCACACAATTCTTTCTCCATGTTATTGCAAAACATTTCATGCGGCCACATTTTCCCTCCGGCAAAAAAAACAAAAAAACAAAACAGACATGAAAAACTAATCAGCAAAAACAATATCAGCTCAAGCACAGTTCTGTGGGGAGTGTGATAAGACAAACAACATCAAACCTCTACTATTCAAATCTGTTACTGCTGACAAACACTGACAAGGAACGTCCTTTCACTTTTATTTTTCGTCTGGGTGGAGGAAGTAAATGCTCACCTGTCTGTGCAGCCACCCTTCACTTTCATCCTCGTGTTTCTGGAAAAAAGAGAGAGTGTCACAAAGGCAAGAATGCAGTGAAATATCACAAGGATGCAATTTGTACTTACTGGCTCTTTCGGTCCAATTCAACTAACATTTTTTAACACGTTTTCTTAATTTTGTTTATGAATTAGCATCAGCCAATTGTGCTGAAAATGAGGCTGATTAGGAGGAGACACATTTGCAAGCAGCTAAATTTGAAGCCGAGTCCTGCAAGCAAGCAGCCTGCTAATCCCAGTGTCGCGATCACCGGCAAACTAAAGCTGCGGTCACATTAGAGTTTGAGCATGCAATATTCTGTCGTGCGGCGCTGTTAAAGAATGAATTGGCCTGTACTGTGCACTTTGGAATATTCTTAACAAATCTAGGCATACCTTGGTGCAGACACCCGTTGTGGCCACGCAGAGGGTCAGGATGGAGATATTCTGTGCACGGTTCAGCCAATTTACAGCTAGTTTGGTACTTGTGGCCCACTTCACCATTGTCACATAGTACTCCCTGCAATATAGACAAGAAAGAGCGGCATTGTCTTCTAGTAGAAAGACTACGGTTACTTTCAAGGCCTGGGCTGAATAATTTAAAGGTTTCCACAGAATTCAAATGGTTACTATTTACATAGTTATACCAACTCATTTCTGAACCCTTGGGTGTACATTTATTTAATATTTTGGCTAATTTAAAGTTGTTTCCAGCTAGGGATACATAATATAAAATACATGATGCATATCTCCCTTTCAGGATGGCCTCTTTTGTCAAATGATGTTCTAAAACATTAATGATCAGGCGAACTGTACTGCTGTTTAAGTTGTAAATATTGCACACTTCCACATACAGATGTACATAAAGATGCTCATAGTCTATATATTGATATATTTAAATATTCTTTCTCCTTCTACAGCAGTTCTTTTTTCTTACACAGCAAAATTCTCAGTAAATTTTACTCAGTTTCAAGAGTTCTCACTTAGATATGCTTGGCATTTAAGCAGTTTTGGCATGCTGTCCCAGGAGAGAACCCTGAGCTCGGAGATATTTGAGCCCAGGGCTCCTGCCCGGTCGATAAGCATATCAGGAGATCCGAGATCAGGAGGGTCTCGAGAGCTTCCCCTTTTAAAGAAGGGGAAAAAGAGGAGTTTGGGGTGGAAGGGGGGATTCTTCAAAAACGAAGATAAAGCTGTAGGAGAAGTTATCTATTTATTATAAATTATCTATTTATGGAAAACTAAAATCGCTCTGATTGGATTATTACTGATTATGGATGAGCGGCTAGACGTGCTCAATCATATCACATGTTCCTCTCAAAATTAGCTTATGAAACTTCACTTAGATAGTATTTGCTCCCTCTATAAATTTAATTAAAGTTGCTCAAGTTATTGAGACAATGAAATTATTAATTGGGTGATGATTGAGCACTGATGATGAACACTTGCTGTTAATAAACAGAAACACAGAAGAGAAACACGAAGCTACAACTGAAATATAATACATTGAATCTCTCAAAATCTCAGCAGAGGATCCTTCAGCAACTCAACAAACAGCAGCTCTACTTATTACCAACTTGTTTGGCCTTAATTAAAGAAGGACCAAATACTCTCTGAACTGAGTAAATTTCGCTCAGAGAATTTAGCTGTGTATGTTTATGAATATGTACTTATGTATATGTGTGTGTCACTTATTTTTACATAGTCTTGGCATTTAAGGTGTCCTATATTCATTTAACTCACGATATGGTTAGGGTCAGAATGCAGGTTAGGTTTAGGGTTAGTTGAGGGTTAGTTAAGAAGCAAGTGAACACTATATTTCCTAAGATAACAGTGTAAAGGTTTGATTCTTCAAAATACACCCATTTTAACTTTTTTCAAGGACTTGAAATTGAACACATTTTACCAAATGCAGTTTAATAAGCATTCATTTGGGACGTGATTGAGTGTAAAGTTAGCCCACCCTATTCTTTGGTCCTCTGGTCTTCTCATCTCAATAGTGTGCAGAGGCCCATTGAGATTCACCACATACAAAGAAATGACCGGATTTTCCTCTCCTGCCTGAAAGACACACTCAAGCATATCACATTATCATCTCCAGCGCCATCCTCATATTTACAGTCGTTCACAATCTTTACCTTAGGATAATGGTACTGTCTCGCCGTCGGGTAGAGTGAGCCGGTGAACATGGGGATCTCCATTCTGGGCACCAGCGTGTCGTTGATGGTCGCGTAAGCGAGTCGAGCCCCATCCGGAGACCACCAGTGTGCGATGTGGGACTTAAAGATCTCCGCTGCGCAAGAAAAGAGTCAGGAGTTTCTTTCAGTCATATTTCACAGCGGTTCAATCGCTCGAATAATTGCAGGAATAGTAAAAAGTAATCATCCATGACACAGCGTCTCTCAGGTCTCATTCCAGCTACTTCCACACACGCACACACACACAGATCTTCATTCGGATACACTGGATGCACCTGGAACGAGCATTTCTCCATAACCACCTGTTTCTATTTGAATCTTTGCTTCTCTCACACTGGAAGGTTCTGGCCCATAAATCACGGGGCGGACTGTAATCTCAGCGGGGCCGGTGAAAGAGAGTGTCGGCCCTCTCCATCAAGAGCCCCTTCTCTTCTACAATCTCTTGAAAAAAAAAAAGCAATTTCTGGACTCCACCAAAGGCTGCGGAAATAAGGTCTGACCCCTCTTCCTGTGCTCAAATAGGCAGGAAGTCACATATTCAGCACAGTTGTGCTCACTTCGTCACCTGTAGAGAGAGTGAGTGGATCTGCGCAGAGAGTTGATGTTGACATCTAAGGGCATGGACAGCTATTTGTAATTGTAAGCCTATAATTAAAAGTTATTATTATTAATATTAATATTATTATTATTATTATTATTATTATTATTATTATTATTATTATTATTGCTATTATTACTACTACTACTAATATTAATAATAATAAACACGAATTATGAACACTACTAATAAATAAACAATAAATAAACAAACAATAAATAAATAAACAATAAATAAATAAACAATAAATAAATAAATAAATAAACAATAAATAAATAAACAATAAATAAATAAACAATAAATAAATAAATAAATAAATAAATAAATAAATAAATAAATAAATAAATAAATAAATAAATAAATAAATAAATAAAAATATCTTAGGTGCCTCCTTTTGGGCGTGAGCACACAGCGTCTCTTTAACATATTCCATAGAGCTGCGAGCTGGGCAACACCTAACACATTTGTGAGATTTTATAATATTCGAGTAAAGTCCGTTTCCTCCCGAATACTGGGTAACTCAGGTCAATCAGTTGGAAACTGAGCTCGGTGTCAAAAACACATGCCGCGCTATGCTCCCTAACCTTGAGACACGTGGGCTTATTCTACTCTCCTAAGTGAGTTCCCCGTCTGGTGAACTCTCCAGAGTTTCTCTAAGGCCCCAGATCCTGACTTAGCAGAGAAACCGTGTGCCTGGCCCAGTATAATGTCTGGTATGCCCGCTTGGTTTACCCATATGCTGGACATTGGAGCCAGATATGGATGATCCCCATAGGTATGGCGAACCCATGCCTTTCCTACCTGCTAACGAGGTTATCATATGTAGCGCTTCCCCTGGATAGTTCTAGCTTTTATGTCCTTGCTGTCATTAGGTCTCCCCAATTGGGTAGTAGGTCGCCTCTGCAGTGTCCTCCCTCTTTGCTGATTGGCAGACTTTGTGTACTGTTGTATTTAAAAAAAAATCCTTAGGCTACAATTGGCGAAGTAAAAGCACATTTACGACTCCCGATCTTATTCTATTCTAAATTACTTCTATATAATGGTAATTAAAGGGCCTGGGGGCTGGTGATGCTTGTGACCTCAGGCTATGCATGGCAAACTTCACGTCAGGGGCGTAATGTGCTCGGCTGCTGTGGCGATCTCCATACACTCTCCCATTTGTGTCAGAAGACACACGTTGGAGTTCCTACTGAAGGGTACATCCTGGTTACTAACGTAACCTGCATTCCCCAAAGAGGGAACAGAGTGTGTCTCATATGCCACAGCAGCCAGGTTCCAGCTGATAGCTCAGTGTTCGTCCTCTCATCGGCTAAAACATATGGATCCAACATAGACTCATCCTGAAAATGTAGCCCTATATACATTTCTGGAGGTTGCGAATTATGTAGCCAGAAGTACGTATGGCTGCATTTCATCTTTCAAACAAATGCTACGGTACGGTGTGATGCTGTTCCTTTACATGCTTACCAGCTTACCGCTTGCCTTTGTATGGATGGACTGTCTGTTATTACCAGTTTGTTCGTTAGCTTGACATATACGTCCGCGGACTTGAGATGCAGAGAGGAGTTGACCGCGACAACGGGGTACGAGTCCGGTGAAGAGCGGTTCCAGAAAGCAGGTAAGACAAAAAAATATATATAATGAAAAACAAGTAAATAACAGGGTAAGAATGTGGTAAAATCTGAAAACGTGGTAAAAATCAAGGAGCTTTTCTTTTTCTGGTTTGCTTTTTAAAACACTGTCGGTTGGGTTAAGGGAAGGGGGAGGCTGGGTCGGTCAATTGGTCAGTCAGTCAGTCATTCAGTCAGTGGACAGCGGCCTCTGGTGGATTTACGTAAGAACAGCAGGTGCGAATGGCGCATGCGAGAGAACAAAAACAAACAAAAACTGCAAAAAAAAAAAACATACCTCCGGCGACGTATTTTGGCTCTCTCCAGAAATGTATATAAGGGTACGTACTCAGAATGAGCCTTGGCTGTATGAATCCATATTACTGCATATTAACATCCTGTCTAAAGAACTTCATCCATTCGGTTGTTTTTCAAACACAGCACTGCCATATCCTTCACTATCAATGACACGCCACTATCCTCTGCATTTAGGTCTTATGAGACTATTAATACTAGCTTTGAAAACTAAAGCTTTCCCATTTTGCTTCACATTTTTGGGTGAACAAGTTCATGTAAATGCTGCTGTGCACAATAACTGCATCAGTTCAGAGTTTCAGTAATGTGTTTTAACGCCTAGAGAGCATGATGCCAATGTTTTAGATGAAGTTCTTGCGACTATCATGGGAGCTCTACAATGAATCTGATCATTAAAGAGATGCTGACCCATAGATGAACCACAAGCTAGCCTGCCGGAGACATCTCTGTACAAAACAAGCAAAAATGGCTCTCATTAGACAGAATATGTCAGAAACCCAACAAACACCTCTCTCTCTCTCAGTCCTGTTTTCCATGTCTCTCTGCGCTCTTTATTCTGCCAAACACACACTCACACTCTCAGTAGTGAGTCAGCAAGCTTGTTGGGCTGTTGATTGCTCACACAGGGAGGTTTAATGGCAGAGCTGAATGACGGATGAAACAGGAGTGTGTGTTTTGAGAGCTGGAGGACAGTAAAGCCACATCTAGCATGCACACACAACACACACGCACACGCACACATTCACTGTTGTCCCTCTTTAATACAAGGACAGCTGCAAAACAGAGGAAAGTGAGATGATAGTTTGATAGTTTAGGCCATGAAACTTTACTGTTATACATTTCTACCATTTCTTTTTTTCTAAAAACCATCTGCAGTGCACTGAAATACAGGTTTTTCCAAAGTCACGAGCCAATCAGCGTTACATATCATTCAGAAATAATAAGGAAACTCTAAAATGCATTATTATTAAACTTTTTTGTGTTTAAATTTAGACTATCTTACAATTTCAGCATATCTTGTCATTCTTTTGAGACCTTTTTCTCAGAACTGCAAACATCCCAGCAGACGTTAATATTAGGCTGGATTTAGGTCTCCAGGACAATGTTATTTTGATGTCCGTCCAATAATGACGTGAAATGAAGTTGATAATTTGTTGATTTTAGGTTGTGGTGGAAAGTGACCAAACTTCAACGTCAAGCCATCATCTTAAACCAATGTCATATTGACGTCAAATACTGACATTCGTCAGGTATGGCAAACATAATCCAACGTCTGATAGCGGTCATATTGGTAATGTCCGCACAACGTGAAGCTGTAACATGATTAGACGTACGTTAATATTTGGTTCTACAAGTTACTTCGGAAAGTAGCCTAAATCCAGTGTCTGTCTGACGTTGAAGATTGACGTCGACTTGATGTTGGGTTCTGATGTCAACTCAATTGTTATTTCTAATCAAAATGCAATGTCCTACAACGTTGGGGTATAATGCAAATCTGATGTCATGTTAAATACTAGTGCCTGCTAGGATATAACACACATAAGTTGTTGTAGCTAACATTACACAATTATGACTATTTTTCACAAATCTTGAAATCTTTTTTAGCTATGATGTTATATTTCACAATTACTTTTACTAATTCTACACTCAAAATTGTGCGAAACGCATACTAATAATAAGTTGGGGGAAAATTTGTGTTATAAATTAGCTGGCAGCTAGCTCTCTGCAACTTTCACATGGTCGCCCACTGAAGCTAAGCAGGGCTGCGCCAGATCAGTACCTGGATGGGAGACCACATGGTAAAGCTAGGTTGCTGCCGGAAGTGGTGTTAGTGGGGCCAGTAGGGGGCGCCCAACCTGCGGTCTGTGTGGGTCCTAAAGCCCCAGTATGGTGATGGGGACTCTATATTGCTCAGTGAGCGCCATCTTTCGGATGAGATGTTAAAGCGAGGTCCTGACTCTCTGTGGTTGTTAAAAATCCCAGGATGTCTTAGGGGTT
Organism: Danio rerio; assembly: GCF_052040795.2. Lineage (NCBI taxonomy): Eukaryota > Metazoa > Chordata > Actinopteri > Cypriniformes > Danionidae > Danio > Danio rerio. Next base: position 6,831,878 of record NC_141044.1, read on the forward strand.
TAACACTGGCATCCAATCCCACTGGCCTCTGTCCATCATGGCCTCCTACCCATCCCCATATCATAATTGGCTTTATCACTCTGTCTCCTTTCCACCGATCAGCTGGTGTGTGGTGTGCGGTCTGGTGCAAAATGGCTGCCATCGAGTCATCCAGGTGGATGCTGCACACTGGTGGTGTGGAGATTCCGCCCTATGTGTAAAGCGCTTTGAGTGCCCAGAAAAGCACTATATAAATGTAAGGAATTATTATTAAACTATAAAGAGGTGTTACTAGTTGTGTCCCAAATGGCACACTATACACTATGCACTTATAGACTATACATGAATGCACTTATACACTCAACTGTGTAGTGTATGGTTTAGTGTCCTTCCATTTTGTTTATTACTTAATGAAAATCCAAACCATTTCCCAGAAGATGTTTAGCAGTTGCCAAATTTGAGAAATAAACCACAAATAGTACCTGTTATGAGTACATACTAAACATAAATAAAGTGTTCTTTCAGCTATTTTTACAAACGTTTTGTTTGTGAACACATTTATGACTAAATTCTAAGTTCAAGGTTAACAAAACTAAGAATTTCTATTTCTTGTTTCACATTATTGTTCTCAAACAATCATAAATGAATGAATGAAAAATAAAATCGATATTCCTTAATTGTATGGTGTTACAATATACATGTACTTTCTACAACCCCAAATCAGAAAAAGTTGTGACAGTATGGAAAACGCAAATAAAAAAGAAAGTAAATTACTCTCAAATTACTTTGACTTCTGTTTCATTGCAGATAAACAACAAACATTATTTAATGTGTTCCTCATGATTTTATAGTTTTTAGAAAAATAAAAAATAAGCATGGTTCCAGTTTTGTACCAGCCACCACCACCTTGAACCATTGACACAAGGCAGGATGTATCCATGCTTTCATGTTGTTGATGCCAAATTCTGACCCAACCATCCGAATGTTGCAGCAGAAATCGAGACTCATCAGACCAGGCAACGTTTTTCCAATCTTCTAAGTCCAATTTTGGTGTGCCTGTGCGAATTATAGATTCAGTTTCCTCTGCTTAGCTGACAGGAGTGGCACCGGGTTTTGTCTTCTGCTGTTGTAGCCCATCCGCCTCAATGTTGGACGTGTTGTGCGTTGTGCTTTTCTAACCAGTCTGGCCATTCTCCTCTGACATCAACAAGGCATTTGCACCCACAGAACTGTCGCTCACTTTTGTCTCTGTTTCAGACCATTCTCTGTAAACTCTAGATATGGTTGTGCGTGAAAATCCCAGTAGATCAGCAGTTTCTGAAATACTCAGACCAGCTTGTCTGACACCAACAACAAAGTCACTTAAATCACCTTTCTTCTGATGCTCGGTTTGAACTGCAGCAGATCGTTGTGACCATGGCTGCATCCAAAACCGCAAACTTCCATACTATATAGTACGCTAAAATCAGTATGCGAGCCGAGTAGTATGTCCGAATTCATAGAATTCGAAAAACAGTATGCGAGAAGTACCCAGATGACTCACTACTTCCGGCGGGATTCTGGAATACGCATCCCATGATGTCCCGCGAGTGAATTCATGAATGGGAGTTAAGCGATGCAAATGACCCAGGTAGGTCACATGACCATGACAAAACGGCGGATGTAGTACGTCCAAATTCCATTCATAGTTTTCACGTTCATACTGTATAGAATGTACTTTTCTAACGGCCGAGTAGTACGTTTAAATTCAAATGCAGTACCTACTGAGTAGTAGGCGGTTTCGGACGCAGCCCATGTCTACATGCCTAAATGCATTGAGTTGCTGCCGTGTGATTGGCTGATTAAAAAAGTGTGTTAACGAGCAGTTAGACAGGTGTACCTAATAAAGCCACAGCTACACACTTTAGTTAGTATTTTCTCACAATTGCAATACTCCAGGAACTTACAAATACTGAACACATGTTAGAACATGTTGTCTTTAGAGTCTTTTTAACCGCCTCTTTCAGATTCTGCTTTATATTGATCAGACTGCACCAATGACAAGTCAATCAAACAGTCCTTTGTTCACGTTCCACAGCACTCATCGTTCTCTGTCTGTGAGCAGCGCATTTCTAAGATTCTCATTTAAATTCAATAAGCTGGAACAAACATGACTTTAGCATTGTTCGTCACCTTCGTCGGATTCATCAGGGTAATAACAGGCTTCTAACAAACCATTAGCAACTTAATTAGCTGGAGTTCGTTGAGAAGATAATTCAATGAGGGTGAAGGCCTGTGGAGGTCTGATCGGCTCGGCTTGCACGCGCTAACACAATCACTCAGCTAAAGCCATTTTCTCATTACTGCATGTTATTGCACAATTTTGGGGTTGCCATTAAAGGGATAGTTCAGCCACAAATGAGAATTTACTCACCTTGAAGTGGTTACCAATCAATTGTGAGTTTCTTTCTTTAGTCGAACACTATAAAGACGATATTTTGAAGAATGTTATAAACTTGTGAAAACTGTTTATAAAAATACATAGAAAATAATATTATATATATATATATATATATATATATATATATATATATATATATATATATATATATATATATATTTTTTTTTTTTTTCTGGATACACTCATTTCTTTTAGTTAAAATCAATTTTTAAAAATAAAAACATAGTAAGGTCAGTTTTTGTTATAATTATTAGCTAGAGTGCCCACTAAACTAATTAAAGGTCATTTGTACAGAAAAATTAATAAATGATGATGATGATGATGATGATGATTATTATTATTATTTATTTTTTATTATTATTGTTATTTTTATTATTATAATTGGTCACACTTTATTGTACAATTCATTTGATGAATTCAGTTTAATTCATTAAACCATTAACAAACTAAATACTTTTAGCTCAATAAACTAATTAGCTGCTTTTTAATAGTTAAAAAGGTTGTTATTTGGTTTAGTCATTGGGAAAGATTAGGCATGTAAAATAACAAAAAGAAAAAAAAAGGGTAATATCTTAATAATAGGCAAGTATGAGCTTGTAAAGAGGATCAAATTAAGAACACATTGTATCCTGGGCCTAAACAAATCCATGGGCCTCCCTTTTATTTATTTTTTTATCTCACAAAAGTATGTATATATTAAATTATTAATTGCTTTTATTGCTATTATTATTATTGTTATTATTATTATTAATAATTTACTTATTATTTTTAGCTATTTTTTTTACACCATTTGATTTTTATTTGATTATTATTATTTTTTATTTTATTAAAATAGTGCTGCAAGTATACACAATTAAGTAATGAGATAATATGAACTTTAAAGTGCAAACAGGCTGCAAAAATCAGCAAAACAAACAAACAAAAAAAAAAACCACATTTGCAATACTTCTTAAATTAGTGCTTTATAATAAATACCTTAAATAGGGATTTACCTTTAAAAAGGTTCTTTAAAACTTTAGCTGACCATAAATCTCTAATGATATAATAGCTTTATTATCCATGCTTTAAATATCCAAAATAGCTTATTGTGGTCTAGTTACAGAAAGCTAGCATCCTTAATTTATTAATTAATTTATTGCATCAGATACATTGTTTTATTAAAGCCAGCTTTAATATTTCATTGCTCCATATGACTGTCGCTTTCATAAAAGGCGCAAAGTAAACATTCATAAAAAAATAGTTTGCTTTCTAACAGGTTTAGTTAGATTTACTGTAAAGCTTAAACGAATGTATTTACTTGAGAAAGATACTCTGCAACGATGGATATTTTGATAACTGCTTGAGTAGGCTTTTTGATTTGTTCGCACACTGTCTCGGTTATATTGTGTGATGAAAGGATTGTGCAGGCGTGCCGGTTTGAGTCCAGCTGTAACCGCCGCGTGGCCGAGACAGGACTTCTGAGTCCATTCATATGGACTGTATGATGTATAGGCAGTATGATTCTGCCTATCCCAGCTTCTGTTACTACATATACAAGTCTATCAATGATGAAGACTTTTATTTTTTGTTCTACGATGAGCTAAGTTAGCCTACCTTTGACTGGACGCTAGTAGTGCCGAAATAAGGGACTGTCCTGGGAAAATTTGGACATTCTTATGGGAGACTAAAACAGGGCTATTCGATATTCTGATTGGGCTACAGCCACTCTGAGCCCCAGTTTAGCACCGGGGTCACTGTTTTTGAACAGCAGCGAACCGAAAGTAATACATCACAATATTGACCAGAGAAGGCATAACGCAAAGAGGCGTGTCCCACATCATAATGCAAATTAATTCTTTAACCAATCAAAGGCCCCCTTCCTCCGTGGGCTCTGGGGCTTCAGCCTAGCCCTTACTATAATCCGGCCCTGCTTGATAATGGTGTCAATTGTTACTTAAACTAAAGTGTTGCCTTATTATTGATTAATGAGTCGAAAATGTTAACAAAAAAGTCAAATCCATGTGTTTAATTCTCAATATAAATATAATTTTAAAATGTTGGTTTAATAAAAGTTTACAAAAACACCTTTATTCCTTAACATAAATCAGACTCACATTCACTGTGAGGGTTAGCATCTGATTTTTGTGCATTAATTAAGTACAATTTACAATTACCGCGAAAATGTGCTCCTCTTCATAACAATTTCCGAAAGACGTTCGCTAATTTAGAGCGGTTATCAAAGGAAATATGCGGTGTAGTTATTATTTTTTTGCAGGTCTCTTGCTGTGTCGCATGTCAGAATCGCTGGCAGTGTAAAAGCAGAACGCTCTCCTGCTGTTTTGCAGTCACGCAGGAGCATTTATGCAGTCAGTGAGAACCCGGCATCTAGTCAACCTTCCTGACCCTTTCCTCAGAGCTCAGCTCATGTGAGAACAGTGTAATTTTAACTCAAGAACACCGTTCATTAACACTTCTTTTGGAAGGTGTGCAGAATACTGATAGAGCATTAGCATAGTTTTTTTGGCTCTCTGTGACAAATTGGAGGGTGTTGACAGAGGGGTTAGTCATTTTTGTGTTTCTGCTAAAACTATGATTATCCTCTCATCTCATACAGTGTTGTGAAACACTTAAGAGCTTAATTTGCAACTAATCTAAAGAACTGTTTTATACTATTAATGAGAGGTAGAGACAGAGATAGTTAGGTCTGTAGTCAGAGAAGTAGCTCTTTTCCTAAAATACCTTTTACCCATCTTCCTTTTTGCAGTTATTCCCATTATTTTGTATTTAATTTTAAGACATTTGGGTCTATTTTAACGATCTAAGTCTAAAGTGCATGGTGCAAAAGCATTAAGGGCGTATCCGAAAGCACTTTTGCTATTTTAAGGAGAGAAAAATACGGTTTGTGCACCGACGCATGGTCTAACAGGGTTGTGCTTATTCTTTTCATGAGTTATGGGTGTGTTTTGAGCATAACGTTTATTAAATCAGTTAGAGACCCAGCTCCCATTCCCTTTATGAGTCAGTAGCATCGATCCATGGTGCATTTGTTATTTAGATGGCAAATTTTGTAAGTGGCAAACCTGAATGCTTCACTCCCGAAAAAAACAGTTAAACAGACCATCTGCAGCGCGAGGATAAAGAACAAGCCTCCTCCATTCGGCCTCTATACTTTACTTTTACTCTTTACTCCTTTACTTTCGTGGACACTAGTATCTTGCAACAAAACTTTTAAAATTGCTTTTATTGGCACCTTGGCAATTTTGCCTTCACACTTATACACTCCCCGGCCACTTTATTAGGTACACCTGTCCAACTGCTTGTTAATGCGAATTTCTAATCAGCCAGTCACATGGAAGCAACTCAATGCATTTAGGCATGTAGACATGGTCAAGATGATCTGCTGCAGTTCAAACGGAGCATCAGAATGGGGAAGAAAGGTGATTTAAGCGTCTTTGAATGTGGCATGGTTGTTAATGCCAAACAGGCTCGTATTTGTATCTGAGTATTTCAGAAACTGTTATCTACTGGGATTTTCATGCACAACTATCTCTAGGGTTTACAGAGAATGATCTGAAAAAGAGAAAATATCCACTGGCAGTTCTGTGGTCGCAAATGCCTTGCTGATGCCAGAGGAGAATGGCCAGACTGGTTCCAGCTGATAGAGAGGCAACAATAAATCAAATAACCACTCGTTGCAACCGAGGTCTGCTGAAGAGCATCTCTGATCGCACAGCACCTCCAATCTTTTTTTTTTTTTGTATTGTTGCTGACCATGTCCATCCCTTTATGACCACAGTGACAATGAGTTCACTATACTCAAATGGCCTCCACAGTCACCAGATCTCAATCCAATAGAGCACCTTAGGGATGTGGTGGAGATTCGCATCATGGATGTGCAGCCGACAAATCTGCAACAACTGCGTGATGCTATCATGTCAATATGGACCAAAATCTCTGAGGAATTTTCCAGAACCTTGTTGAATCGATGACACAAAGGATTATGGCAGTTCTGAAGGCAAAAGTGTGTCCAACCCGTTACTAGTAAGTGTACCTAATAAAGTGGCCGGTGAGTATATATATAAAGGTTTAAAAAACAGTGAGTAAAGAATAGTAGTTTGTACTCTCTCTCTCTCTTTCTTTCTTTCTTTCTTTCTTTCTTTCTTTCTTTCTTTCTTTCTTTCTTTCTTTCTTTCTAACTGCTGCTAAGAAAATCCATGCTTACTGTCAATATAGTTTGAACAGTGTCTTTATTGTCGGGTTTTTATCCAAAATAATATAAATAATTTTTTTTTACAAGAACAACTATAAAGTTTTGAACGATAAATGATATACAGCCTGCATACGAATTAAACTACCACTTTTTCACAAGATGAGGACTTTAATGGTCCAAGCATAATTCGTACAGAACAAATATTGCTATGCTAATTAAACGCTATTAAGAAAAAAAAAAGTGTTTATAACACTGAAACTAATGAAAGCAGTTCTAACTTCTTTGACTTCAGCAGGGGGCAGTAGAGAGCCTTAGTAAGAGATTGCAGTCAAAAGCACTGTAATGCCACTTCAGGATATGATTGCACACAAACAGCACACACTCTTTAAACAGATTAATGATCTGGGGATGGCGGAGTACATGAGTAACTGATGAAACTAGTTATCAGAAAAAACAAGAAGCTGTATATCATAGAGTGTCCTCAAAACCAGCCTCTGAGATTACTGAATAATGGGATGCAAGTCAGATGACAAAAGAAAATGATCATACATCAGTCTTTAATAAAACAGCACTTTATTTAAAGCATCACAAACTGCTTCGACTGAAACACAAGGTCAAATGAGAAGGTCCGAGTGTAACAGTGTCAAACTGAGAGTGAGAAACTACTGATGGCCGTAATGTTTGGCTTTCTGAACATAGGACAAATCTAAAATGTATACACCAAATGATAATATAATATGTGGAAAACATAATACAGAAAAACAAATGTCGCCATTATCTTTTCATTCTCAAAAACACATTGGGTCACTGCTTGACGTCCAAAATCAGCAAATTAAATGGAGTGTCTGCAGTGTGCGAATTATAAATTAACGATCGATAGGGTCAACTTTTGGGTAATGTTAGTTTGTGTGAATCAGTGAATCAAATGTGTGTTTATTTAAATTACATATAATTAATTAATACAATTTATTTAAGTTTTAGTGTTTTGTGAGATGTGTATTCCAACCTGCTATTTCGGCTTACTTTAGGACAAAGTATACAAACAATGCATCTAATTAGACATTACTTTTTGGAAATATGTAGAAACAAACACCTATTTTAAGAAAAAAACAAAACATGTTTTTTTCACGTCTTTTTTTACAATGGTCTCTTATAGTTAGCAATATATAAAAGAAAGACAAACAAACAAACTAACCAAAAAACCTTAACACTTAAAAATAAATGAGTTATGCCAAAGATAAAGCATAATATGTTTCTTGAAAACCTTTAGTAAACAGTTTGTCAAAGAACCATTTGTTTCTTTGTGTGAATTACATTTCAGGAATCTTAACAACTTTCTTCCACTGTTTTTGTGAAGCTCCTTAAAGTCTATAGCTGCTCCCCAAATCACATACTGATGCACTTTTCTACGCCATTTTGTAGTATAAATAGTGTCAGTAGTGCGTTCACACTGAAAACTCTAAAAATAATAAGTGCACTTTAATTACCCGGATGATGCACTCACTCAGCCGCTAAAATGAAGTGTGTAATGATGGACACTTCACGCACTCAACTACCGCAGGTTTGCTTACCTAGCGGAAGGGGCGGAGTTATCGGCCGCACATGTTGGATAACTTTATTTGGGAAATATTTGGGAAATATTTAAAAAAAGAAAAAAAATCATAGGAGGGTGAATTATTTTGACTTCAACTCTACATTAATAATAAAAGTAAAAAAAAAAAAAAAAAAAACAGGTTGGGTCTGTTTCCCAAGAGTTCACATTATTTTATTTTCTCCAAATCCCTGTACATGTCCAGTGGCACAGTGAGTGAGCAGCATTTTTAATTAATTCTCTATGGGAACTGAATGGCAGGCTTGTGTGAAAGAATGTGGAATTGACAGTAGAGCAGAGCAAATGGGGAGAAAGTCGGAAACTGCTGAACATAATGCAAATGAAAGGCAAAAAGTTCAGGGCACGAGCACAGCGCTGTAGGTGTAGGGAAGTCTGTCATAAGCTTTTCCAAATGTGTCGGAATTGCTGGAGGTTCTGCCAGATTTAGTGCTTAAAATCTCATCGTTACGGAAAGTGTCTTTATTAAACCCGGTGTAAGTTTTACACATTTCTCATATATTTTCGAAAAGTCCTCAAATATTAAATAAGGGATAAGTCGTGCAAAATATGGTGGTTTGCAGAGACTGACTAAATTAAATAAATTCTTCCATGTAAAAGGTTTAATATGTTATTAGCTTAGTGGGCTTATTAGGGACACCATTTTATCAAAGACGCAGTTCCATAAAAACGGACTTGAGGAAATATTTCCTGCATTTTTATGGATTCTAATTACAAACAGAAGACTAAATGTGTTTTCAGTTCATCTTGTCAAATACATTTCAGTCAGGCCTGATTATCTTTTAATCTTTTTCTGTTTAAATATCATAAGTAAATGAACATTCAACAGAAAAAGGGGAAGTATGTCTGAGTGCAGCTGCTGTAGGACTGGAGAATGATTGACGATAGGGTTTGTGCGAAGTTGACCAATTTGGCATCGTACATTGTCTAATGTGAAACATTGCGATGGACGATGCCATCGTCATAGGCGGGGGGTTGGGGTTGTTGTTAAATATCAATTAATTCATAACGAATTAATTAATTGTAGCCTACAGTTTTCACTACCTGACCCACATTGTCTTTGCTTTACCCATAACCAAACCATAAATAAAGTTACAAACAAATGACCACCTGTCAATCACTTTTTCTGGCATGAATAGGCTGCAATCTGTGTCGTTCTAATGGCTTTTCCCACAGCTGGTGGAGGAGACAAGAGTTTGGTTGGAGTTCACTGTAGTGCATACATTTTCATTGTTTTCGCTGCAAAATCCTCACTGCGTGCTCAGATTTAGGAGACATTTATGCCGAATTCATCTTTGCACCTAAAACCGCCAAACGCAGCACTCAGGAACAGATTAAAACAGTTGTAATGTGAACTTGAAGTAAAAAAGCCTGTAATGCTTGCCCTGCCTTTGTGCTCATCTTATTGGCTCACTGCTCTAGAACTGGACACGAATGATTGGTTAATATCAGCTGTTAATCCCTCAGTCAATACCTTCTGCCTTCAGATGACAGGAGCTACAACCGCGAAAATGTGAAGTGCTGAAGATGAGAGAATGACAATAGCACTGACAGATTTACCTACAGTTACTAATAATGGCACATCTTATTAGCGATCATGTGCTGAATGTTAATCCACCATTTACACTTTTCCAAGAGTGGATAAAACACTTCCAGTGTTTAAGGTCCGCTATGAAAATGACTAAAGCCATTCACTGAATGTGGGATGGGGTTTGCAGGTAACAGCGTTTGCCACTGAATCTACACATTTGAAACGCGAGAGGTGCTGTATAATCCTTCATTTCATCCTCACGATATTGTCAAGCGGCAGCTATATGTAACATTTTACACAGCTCATGAAAACACCGTTCTTGCTAATAAGATGACATGCTAATAATAAGTTATACATCCATATAAATGTGGGGCGGGGCAATGGATCGAAATGCCGGATCAGCATCGTGAAGTTTGTCGGCCATCGGCGATGGACGATGGCACCGTCTATCGGTACAACCCTATATGACAAGTGACGAATTCCACTAAACTCCATTTGTTAATATCAGCTGTGTATTAATTCTTCAGTCAGGAAATGTACAGTTGGTTGCGCAGCTCCTGAATATAATTCCTGCATTGCATTGGGGATAACCAGAATTCTGTTCTATATTCAATAAATGTTTAATATTTTTGATATTGAAAAAAACCCTCTCCTGACCTTTTTTATTGAACACGCTTGGTTAAATTGGTTAAATAATCCAATTATATAAATAACATATTATATCCTAAAAGTGGTGCTATGTATCAGGATTGATAATGCACCAATACCAACAGCAAGACTTGAAATAATTAAGGTACATTTGTGACAATTCGTTTAAGTGGAATGTTTCACAAAACAGCAGATAACAGAAAAATAACAACAGCAATTAATAAACCAACAAACAAAAATTATTAGATCACAAAAAAAGTTAGAGTGTAGTTAAAAAGGGGGATCTTTAGGCACCTTTCCTAATCATAAAATGTTAACCAGGACGTCCTTCATTCTTGCAAATATAAACCTGAACCAGTGGCGTAGCGGACGGGGCCGCAGGAAACGCACCGCGTGATTAGGGGGCCCCGCGTCATCGCGATTTTCAATAATTGAAAATCCGGCAATGCAATAATCAAACTCTTGGGAATAACTGTGGTCGGAACCAAAGTTCACAGGTCTGTGTTCTCTGAACACCATTCAAGCGGTGGACTACTTCACTCTGATTGCTTTCCGCCGAACTGCGTCATAGCTCATACCATAAAGTTGACTTGGTTTCAACTCTCCTTGACGCTCACACCGCAGAAGACGCACCGTGCTGTTTCTCGCCGCCGGTTCTCATTGAAAATGAATGACTTCTGGCTACTTTGACGCTCTTTGCCGCTTTCGGTTTATGATCGCTCCTCAGTTTGTGAAGGCTTCCCCACGTTGTCGCTCCAACCCGCCCCCTTGTTCCACTCCTTAGTTTGTGATCGCTCCTCAGTATGTTAAGGCTTCCCCGCGTTGTCGCTCCACCCTGCCCCCTTGTTCCACTCCTTAGTTTGTGATCGCTCCTCAGTTTGTGAAGGCTTCCCCGTGTTGTCGCTCCACCCTGCCCCCTTGTTCCACTCCTTAGTTTGTTATCGCTCCTCAGTTTGTGAAGGCTTCCCCGTGTTGTCGCTCCACCCTGCCCCCTTGTTCCACTCCTTAGTTTGTGATCGCTCCTAAGTTTGTGAAGGCTTCCCCGCGTTGTCGCTCCACCCTGCCCCCTTTTTCCGCTCCTTAGTTTGTGATCGCTCCTCAGTTTGTGAAGGCTTCCCTGTGTTGTCAGCTCCACCCCACCTCCCTACCCCGCTCCTTAATTTGTGATCGCTTCCCCGCGTTGTCCACCCACAGACCCCCCTCCCATCATCAGGGGGCCCCGTCAGTGATCCTTGCAGGGGGGCCTCCGCATTTTGCGCTACGCCACTGACCTGAACACCTGAAGAATTGTGGCTTACTAAGAGTTTCTTGCAGGCTCCATTGCATGATCCTCATTAGAGCGGACGTGGTCTGCCACAGCAAGAACTACATGCGGTTCACTGATTATCCAGGGGTAATTAAAACTCAGCATTGATTATGTAGACTGATTGAGGTAATTAATATCCTCTCAGCAAAGTGATGAACTACTCTAAGAAAGCATACTCGCTCACAACAATGCAACAATCTACATCCTTGATCTGCAAATTGCAGAGAGGGGAATGTGTAGGGGTGAGCTTGATTAGAACGCTTTCCTCATAATAACTTTCAGACACTTTTCAAATCACATTAAGTAAATGAGCACCGCAGATCGGTCGACTTTAATGCATCTCCATATACAGCTGGAGGAATTAAACCGCTCTCGTGATGATGGATATTGGTTGTTTTAGCCGCTTTTTTGGGGTTGGCTTGGGTAATCTTAATTAACATGCATTAACCTTTTCCTAAGCACTTCAGGGAACTCCATATTCAGAAGGGTCCAGCAGGCATAAACTCCATCGCCAATGAATGCATGGCCACCTGTTCTCCTCAACATGCGGAACGGACTCTGGATTTGTATTCAACAGCCTCAGACTGCACCAAAAGCTCGACGATTCATTAATCATTCAGAGGATCTGCAGGTGTAAGCCATTCACATGAACTATGACTGACTGTAAAAGCCGTGGACAGAAAGTCAAGGACGGTTCAGGAAGGCATCCATGGGGCACATGTAGACTTAAACCAACAGGTTGGCTCGCAACCAGAGCATGTGAGAGATGGAAGCGGAGTTGTGAAATTCAGAAGCCCTGAAGCGTATGCAGAGCTTTCTTTTTTCATTTAGTGGACTGTGTTCGGTTCCACTCCAAAATTGCAGCAGTAGCTCTCCAACACAGCTAGTAAACATGTATTCATGGCCAAAAAATGCAGTAGCATGGACTAGAGCAACACAGTGCATAAACTAAGGGAAATTAGGTTGCAAAAATGTATATATATATATATATATATATATATATATATATATATATATATGTATATATATGTATATGTATATATATATATATATATTTTTTTTTTTTTTTTTTTGGAGTACAGTTAGTGGTTTAGCCAGAGACTAAACAGTTGAGTTTTTAGTCGTTTCTTGAAGACAGCAAGTGACTCTGCCGTTCTGATGCAGTTAGGGAGTTCATTCCACCAACTGGGCAGATTGAATGCGAGAGTTCGGGAAAGTGATTTTTTCCCTCTTAGGGATGGAACCACAAGGCGACGTTCATTCACAGAACGCAAGTTTCTGGAGGGCACATTAATCTGCAGAAGTGAGAGCAGATAAGAAGGAGCAAAGACAGAAGTCGCCTTGTAAGCAAACATCAGAACTTTGAATTTGATGCGAGCAGCAACTGGCAGCCAGTGCAAACGGGTGAGTAGTGGTGTGACGTGCTCTTTTAGGTTCATTAAAGACCACTCCTGCTGCTGCGTTCTGAAGCATCTAAAGAGGTTTGATAGAGTTAGCTGGAAGCCCGGCTAGTAGGGAGTTGCAATAGTCCAGTCTGGAGAGAACAAGAGCTTCAACAAGGAGTTGAGCTGCATGTTCAGATAGGAAGGGTCGGATCTTTATGATGTTATAGAGTGCAAATCTGCACGATCGAGCAGTTCTAGAAATGTGGTCAGAGAAGTTTAGTTGGTTATCAATCGTTACTCCAAGGTTTTTACCATTTTGGATGCAGTAATGGTTGCCCCATTCATCTGGATTGAAAAGTTATGGTGTAGAGTCGGGTAGGCAGAAACTTCAAGCATTTCTGTTTTCGCGAGTTTAAGCTGAAGATGATGATCTTTCATCCAGTGTGAAATGTCTGACAGGCAGGCTGAGATGCGAGCTGGAACCGAGGGATCATCAGGGTGAAAAGAGAGGTGTAGCTGGGTATCATTAGCATATCAGTGGTAATTACAGTAAACTCAGTAAATCACATCAATAATCACATCAATTATTCAAAAAGTCTCCATCCATCCATCCATCTACAGTATTTTCAACAGCTTATCCAGGACCATGTTGCATGGGCAGCAGTCTCATGAGTAAACCCCAAACTTCGCTCAGAATCATTTTCCAGCTCCTCCAGGGGGATCCCAAAGTGTTTCCAGGCAAACAGTGAGACATAGCATGTACTGGGTCCTCCCCAGGGCCTTCTCCAAGTGGAACAAGCCTGGAACACCTCTCTATGTAGGCGTCCAGGAGACATTCAAAACAGATGCCCGAGCAAGGGCTCCCAGAGTTCATCAGGGTTCTTTAGATGCATCTTCAATGCCTCCTCCATCTTACTCCAGACATGCTCAATAATGTTTATGTCTGGTGACTGGGCTGGCCAATCCTGGAGCACATTGACCTTCTTGGCTTTCAGAAACTTTGATGTGGAGGCTGATGTATACGAGAAGGAGCGCTTTCTGCCTGAAGAATTGGTTCCAGTAGGTCTTCTGCAATATTTGTGATGATTAGGATGCAGTTCAACAGATGATTCATCAGAAAAACCTTCTGCCACTTTTCCAAATGACCAACTACAAGTCAAGTTATAATTTGTTGCTCTTACAATTGGGATAGTGTATTCACAATCTCAAAAAAGGATCTTATTATTGTTTAATATTGCTAAATTGGACAATTAATATACAATTCAAATGATGTCACATGCGTGTGATTATAGGCTGTTTTAGAATGTTGGTCATCTAGTCAGAATTACTGAACCATAACTACTCCGCATGTCCTGCAAAATCACTTTAAAAAACAAATGACGTCAATATCTATGACTAACAGAGACATAAATCATACATACTGTAGATCTGAAGCAGAGAGACCACAATCAGGAGAGCCAGAAATAGGTCAGGATGAGCCTTTGCTCTCTTTAATACATTCAACCCTTTTAATAAATGATAAGTGTCAATTTCGAGACCTCCAGCGTCTCATAAACTCATGGCAGGGATCAGTCTCTGCAATATGAGCGCAGATTAAAGTTTAAATGGGAAGCTCACACCGCACCTGGGGAAAATCCACGACCAGAGAATCTTGGCAACAGCAGTGGTGCATTCTGGGAGATGCTGGGATGTTGGTTTTTCTTTCTGTGACTCTTTGACAATGCACAGCTACGTAAACGGCATCAAAAGCAGCCTCTTCTACATCTGACTCAACTTACTGGAGTTTCCAGTGCGCACACTCTTAAAATGCTAAGAAGCTACTGTAAGTTCAACTCAAGGGCAGGATATACTTAAAGCACAAGCTGGTGTGTGCCAAAGATAGCTTCGTTTTGGGTTCGTTTGAGGAGCTCGTTAAATCCAACTTTCTGGAATAGTTTTGCTCTGGTTGAACTTTGAACTATTGATGCACTGCGATTATGCTTATCACCTTCCAATCTGACAGCAACATGCTTAATCACAATTCTGCTTATTTGATTATCATTGAGAATAGCAAATATTTCTGAAGCATTTTTTTTTTTTTGCATAAAATGCTTTGTAGGGTTCTGAATCCTAAAAGTTTTTCAATTTTTGTACGTTCTCAAGTTTAAATGAACAGTTAAAAACAGATTTACTGTAATGCAGTGTGAATCTGTTGAAGTCAAGCAAAGTGAAGCTAACAATTTGTTGATATATACAGTACAGTTGAGGTCAGAATTATTAAACTCTCTGAATTATTAGCCCCACCTGTTTATTTTTTCCTCAATTTTTGTTTAACGGAGAGAAATTTTTTCTCAACACATTTCTAAACATAATAGTTTTAATAACTCATCTTTAATAACTGATTTATTTTATCTTTGCTATGATGATAGTACATAATATTTGATTAGATATTTTTCAGGACACTTCTATACAGCTTAAAGTGACATTTAAAGGCTTAACTAGGTTAATAAGGTTAACTAGTCAGGTTAGGGTAATTAGGCAAGTTATTGTATAATGA